>NC_142594.1:40901992-41205023 GCF_965207765.1 Zootoca vivipara
TTCAACATCACATACTTCCTTCCAATAGTGCAGCTTTCAAGTTATACAAGTTATAAAGGAACCATTTTCTCTTATGGATAATTCCATTTTGCATAATTGTTTAAGTAGTCTGAAATATATTTTTTTAAAAAAAACTTTCATGAAATGCTCTAGATTTGTTTGCCACCACTACATGTTCATTCTACTCTCCCTTGACACTCTCATCCAGCTAGACAAACAATACCACCATATAAATATATAATGCATCTGTTGCAGCCATTTGGGAAAACCATACCATAGGAAAGACAAATTATCCACAGACATAGCTCAAGGAAGGTGACTAATTTCCTCATTTCATTAAACAATGCAAAACTCCACTCTACAGATCTTAGGCAGTTCTCCTTTTATGGACAGTAATTTCTTACACCTTCCCCCAACTTTCCTGTTTTTTCCTTTGCTCAGAGCAGACTATAACAAAGGAAGTTGACTATCTCATCAAAAAACTCCAGGTCATCAACCTGTGTGCTTTTCTTGCTCTCCATCTCCATCATGGAACAAATCCCATTGAAACCTTTCTCTTCTTGGACAATTAGGACCATAACGCACTGAATATTGCCCACGTAGCATCTTTTATGTCTCATCTGTTTCTTTCATTATACGGTAGTCTTGCTAAGAAATGCTCTTCCTTTTTTTAATGGGAAGGAAATGGCCATGGAAGAAGATCAGCAGGAATGTCTTGCAAACATTGACTATATTTACTACCAACCATCTGTTTAACTTATTAATATTAATTGCACAGGAAAGCTAGGCCAAGGCCTGTGGTAGAGTTTGGCTCCCTTTCAGTATGAGACGTCAAATAGGAAAAAACAATTAGGCTCTTATCTGTTATGCCTGATAAGGAAGAATAGAAGAGGCACAAGACCTTCAGGAATGTTATAAGCACAAATAGCAACAGGGAGGGATATTTTGGGCTTTGACTCATGAGCCTTGCAGAATATGTCATGGTACCTACATAATATCTAGTAAAGAATATTCATTTGGCACAATGGTGCAATGCTGGAGTTCTTTTTTCAAGGTATATACTTTGTTTTTTTATAAAATAAGGTGTTACAACTTTCAGAATATTTAAAAGTTTTGAGATTTGATTAGGAACAGATTCCATTAAACTCAAGCACTTGATTCCCCCCCCCCGCCCCCTGAAAGAAAACAAACTTTGCTTGTGAAAGTTATGTCCTTGAACTAATAACATACAGGCGAGCTGGCAGGATGACCGAGAACCCATAGCTTAGCAGTTTTTAGCATTTCCATCTCAAAGGTGCACCATTAATCCTGAATTGCAATATGGGAGCCACCTCACTCTTTTAACCATATACACCCATTTTGGCATTATTTATTAGGACAACCAAATGCAAAGGAAGTTGAGGGACCCATATTTGTAATAGTTGTATGCAAACAGGAAGGTTTTTGCAGGTACACCTTGTCATACATGGGTGAGAAGCCAGACCTAACGAAATATATTTTTATGTTCTACACAGCTATTAAAATGAAATGAGCTCTATCTCGTGTTGTATCTGGTCACCCCCTTCTCTCTCTTTCTAAAAAGAAACCTAAACTTCAATAGAAAAGAAATTAGTGTTGGAGTCACAGGTACAACCCACCTTAGGTCAAGGCCATTGGTGCAACTAGGTAATTTTAGATCCTGGACTTAATGATCTTATGAGGGTTCCCCTTTAGATGGGCATGTGTATTACTTCAGTTGTGAAACACACAATTAACATTTCTCTTCTCCCCTCTCCCCTAAGTTGTGAGTCCATCCACTATGTTGTAAGTCCATGCCTTACAACTGCTTCCACATTTCTGACAATATAAAACCAGCAGTAAAATTGGTTAGTAGTAAGACTTCGTTGAGACCAGCAACCATCACTTCATTCTCCCTGCTAAAACTGAGCAGCTGAGGCAGTTTCCACATTTAAGTTTCCACACTGAAGCACAGATTCCCTGTGTCCTCTTGAGGCCTTTCCTCAGCACCCACAGAGTCTCTGAGTCCCCCGCCCTGCCTTTTTTTGTATGTTGTGGTGAGGGTAGTTATCTCCCCCCCCCCTGAAAAGCATATAGAGCTGAAGGAGGAAATAGGAAGAGTGAATCTCTTTTCCTACTTCCTCTTTCAGCTTCCATGTACTTCTCAAGACCCTGATTAATTCTACTGGATCCTATTTTCACTCAGGTTTCTTTGAACAGCAAAGTGTGTATGCACACATGTTTGTTCTGTCTCTTGGTGGGTGGGTGGGGGACTGATTCAAGGGAAGTCTGTGGCGGGGGGTGCCCACAGCAGTCACTCTCAAAAACCCAAAAGTGCCCTAAAAATGTTGGTCAGCCATTTCTTAAATGTTAAACAGCATTACTTGAAGTGATGGGTGATGAAAGCTAGAAAGTCGGCCCAAGTGGTTATTGGGAAGGACAAGGAATATTGCTGTGGCATGAATTTTAGTGGCAACTGACATTTCTGAGCAACAACAAAACTGGGAAAGTCTAAAAACATTGGGTACAGCAATCCAGACAAAACACAGCAACTTCTATCAACTTCAGTGAGATATTTAGGCATTCATGTAGTCAATTGGGTCTTAAAGTGCTTCACTTTGGCCAAATAATATCCAGTGGATTTTCCTGTTTTTTATGTTACAGCAACAGAACTTTTTTACTAACTGGATTAAAATGTGCCTATTGTCTATCCATGTGTGATACATCAGGAATAAAAAAGGACAAACTATTGTGAGGAAGGGGAATTCTGAAATTAGAATGCAAAAGAAACCTTGGATGTTTCACTATGCTGTCATTCCAACCCTTTCGTAGCTTAAGAGTTTCTCTCTGTTTTTGATTAATTACTAAAAAGAGCAATATGGGTAGCATTGTCTGACTCCAAGCATTGTATATGTTGTTTAAGCAGCAGCAACAACATACGGTAAATACAATCTGGTTACGAACTTAATTCGTTCCGGAGGTCTGTTCTTAAGCTGAAACTGTTCGCTAATGGGGCCTCTGGCGTGCAATTTCTGTTCACATCCTGGGGCAAAGTTTGCAACCAGGAGCAGCTACTTCCGGGTTAGTGGAGCTCGTAACCTGAAGCGTTTGTAACCAAAGGTACCACTGTAACTGCAACTAATAAAGCACTCTAGAAATTCACAAGCAGTTCAGGGTGTTGTGAAGATGAAAACCTTACCAAAGGTTTGTTATTTCCATCTTTGACTGAAATCCAGTCTTCTCCATTGGAGCTGGTATCTACTCGGTATGTTTTCAAAAAGTATTCTTTCCTTGTTTCTTTTGAGATGGCTCCCTGGGTCCCGATGGCAGAAACAAAACGGAGAAGGCCCAAGTCCACCTGCAGAATAATAATATAGATTGTTATGTTTTACACCCGATCCAACAATTTCTTTCCATGCGTGGTATGGCAGAACACTAGGGTGAAAGTGGAAAAAGGTGCTCTCTGCATGTGGGGGAAATGGTCAAATTTGCTTATGTTCCTTTTGTGTGGAAACTAACATGGGGTCCTTCTGTATGTCGACAACAACAAGAGCACCCCCCCTGCTTTGCTTTCATATAAGCAAGACTTTTGTATGTGTAAGCGAATGCAACACTTATTACTTATTTCAGCACTGCACAGATGCAAGCAAACACTCCATCTTTGCTCTGAGTGCCTGATGGCTTCACATGCATGTAAACAGGAACTTCAAGGAAGAATTAGAAAGCACAGTTGCTGTTTTCTTTCTGTGCTTTACAGCCTCTTCTTTCCCTCAACTGCTGTGAACATCAAAGGACCTTCCGAAAACAGAAAGTCCTGCATCATGTTTGCATGAAAACACTTTGTACTAATGTAAGGGTCTCTTCGCATCCCAGCTTCTGCATGTATTGTCTTCATCATACAGAACTAATAGTTATGCACCAACCTCACTAGAACAGGGGTCAAATAAGTTGCTACGTTATGCTTTGGTTTATTTGCACACTGTTTTTTGGCCCAAAGGCAGTCGCTTGACAGAGAGAAAAAGCCACACTATTATTGCATCACCAAGTATGGTACTTATCTCTATATACCAAAGTACATGATAACATTTGCTTGAGCTGTCACAAGGGGTATACACTTAAGTAATGGAATTTCTAAAGAACCATTTCCACACAAAATCAAGTATTTTCCTTCCCCTTAAAATGGCATTTGAGGACTTGCTACTTGTTCCCGACGAAGCTCTTTTTAATAGGTTTCTGTCCAAATGCTAGCCAGACATTCATTGGGGTGCTTTGATTCTGCTTCTGCTAAATGCCTCTTGTACATCAGAGACTTTTTAATTATTTTTGAAACATGCAGGATACAGATTGTATCTCTCTAGTGTCCCACAAGCATCCTTTTTCCTGGAAGTATGTCATATATCCAAAAGCAAGGGTGGGGTGGAATGGGTGGGTTAAATCAACATACCCTGCATTTGCTTAGGGAAAATGTGAAGGAAGGCCTGTTGAAGACAGAAGGGCTGATATTTAGATAGGCACAGCTAATATAATCCGCTTAGAAGGTGGAAGTCCCGAGACACAGAAAACAGTATATTTGGAAGGTGGGGAAAAACTGTGATATGCAGGTTGACTTGTGCGAAGTTATGGAGTGAAAACTCTTACTCTTAAAATAGGGTGGTGGAACAGATATCCTCCACTTGTTTGGGTTTTTTAAAGTGAAAAGCTTTCCTCCACCAATTGCTTTTTCACCCATAGGGAAAAGACACAGACTCCCACAAATTTATGCAAATATGTATGCAAATATGCCATACATCCCAAAGTACAGTAAAGGTAGGACAGCTGGGTAGAGGAGAAATTAAAAGTAAGAAACAGTTCATCACCCCTCCCCTCTACTGCTATTCTACTCCCTGTTAAAGCCTCAAAGAATATTAAGGGAGGGGGAGGGAGAACCATGTCACAGAGCGTCACGTGTTGTTTGGTCCAAAGAACAATCTGAGGGTTAATGGGGAGAATGTCGGCATTATGGTGCAGAGCAATCTCAACTTAAGTTGAAATGCTCTCCAAATTGTACGCTGCTGATTGTGAAGAGCGCTGCACTTTTGAGTCACGTCCAGTTATGACATTCAATTCCAAGATGAAGGACTCTCAAGAATCCAGAAGGCCAAGGGAATGTAGCGCTGAGTTACTTAAATGAAATCCTTTTCTCAGAAAATTCAAACAGCTCTTCAGTTTTCAAATGATTAGGGTCCCAAGCTCATACTGTTCAAAGTTGATTTGAATTGCCTCTAAATGGGATTTTCATGTGGCTGCTTTTTCCTCCTCTCCCTTTTTTTATCTTTCTCTCCCCCTTCTCTCTCTCTTTAAATAATCAGCAAGTGCTTCATTTTGAGTGAAGTCAAGCGATGGTCCATTATGAGAGTTCTACAGATTAAAACCTATGTTAAAATTTAGGCTTTGAGAAATGGGAGGGGAAATGGCTGATTGTACAGGATCCAATTGTCGGACATACTATCACAATGTAACAATAATTAAGAATCTGCATTACTGAAGCAGGTGATTTAGACCACCATAAAAAAATGACAAAATAAAACACCTTGGAAGAGGTGGTTCTCCATTGACTGGCATTTATTTCCCCTATATATGCTTTTGTTAACAATATGGAAAGTCTTTTCCTAAGCATATACTATCACACACAACCATCCTGATGACTATAACTTATTGTAACTAAGGGCCCCTCCAGATGTCTGTCTTATTGGTGGCCAGAATGCTACTGAGGTGGTCACAATATTCCATACTTAATTCTGAGGGTGGTCCTGTGAACTGCCCTGAGATTTTGTGATGAAGGATGGCATATAAATCTAATGAATAAAAAAATAAATAAAATAAAATATTGTTTGCACTTGCAAAAGTTTTGCACAGTGCTACACTTCCAATCAGTGAATATCCTGCAACTTTTTATACCACAAATGTTCTTTTTGTGTGTATCCTACTTTTGTTATCATCCCGACAGCCGTTATGTGGTAGCATTAGGAAAGCATTGCAGAGCAAACTAAAGTGTAATAAATCCAACCACAAATGTGCTATTGGTATGTCAAGAACATGCTGCAGAACATGCCCGTAATAACACACCAGTTTGGAGGGGCCTAAAGCAAGCCTTCCTCAACCGTAGATGGTGGACTACAATTTCCACCATCCCTGATCATTGGCCATACTGGTCGTGGAGTTATAGCCCAAGAATATCTATGCTGGAAAAAGGCTGAATTAAACCAAAATACATGGGATTGATCAAGGGACGCGGGTGGCCTAGGGCTTGCTGATCAGAAGGTCGGCGGTTCGAATCCCTGCGAGGGGGTGAGCTCCCGTTGCTCGGTCCCAACTCCTGCCAACCTAGCAGTTTGAAAGCACGTCAAGTGCAAGTAGATAAATAGATACCGCTCTGGCGGGAAGGTAAACAGCATTCCCATGTGCTGCTCTGGTTCGCCAGAAGCGGCTTAGTCAAGCTGGCCACATGACCCGGAAGTTGTATGCCGGCTTCCTTGGCCAGTAAAGCGAGATGAGCGCTGCAACCCCAGAGTCGGTCACAACTGGACCTAATGGTCCCATTTCCCCATTTCCTGCTTTCCTCTGTTGTGTCTCTGTCTACTTTAGATTGTAATCCCCTTGGACATTCCTTGTAAAGCACTATGTACATAGATGGCACTCTGTAAATACGTAAATGATAACATTTGCTGCAGAAAGTCCCAATGAACTCAGTAGGTCTTACTCCTGAGTAAACGTTTTAGGACTCTGATGCAAGGTACTCAAGCAATGCATTTTTCTTTCTTTCTACCGTTACAAATCCTTGATGTGGCTATAGACAAAGAAGAGTGTTATGACTGTTTGGGGATTGCTGTTGTTTGTTTGGAGTGTGTAGGTTTTGTGTGAGTATACCGAACCAAACTGGTGGGTGGATATATCAAGAGTATAACTATCAAGAGTATAAGCTAACTCACTGCGGGAGGCAGTGGAAGACAGGAGTGCCTGGCGTGCTCTGGTCCATGGGGTCACAAAGAGTCGAACATGACTAAACGACTAAACAACAACAACATAACTCTGGTCATCAGACACAGTTTCTTACTGAAATAATTTCTGGAACTATCACCTTTAAGGACTATGCCATCATTCTATTAGATGCTGACCTATTTCTTTAGGGTAACGATTCTGCCTCGACTTCACCTGTGACCATCAGCATGTGCTCACCTTTCATCAGAAAGGAAATGTGGTGGATCAGGTTTCTCCCTGCCCGTTGTCAGGCACTGGGAGCCCATCTACAGTTGTGACAGTAATATGACTACTTGACAGCTGTTCCCTCCTTCTCTGCCCTTAGAGCCCTTCTAATCCCCCTTGCACTTTCTTCTACAGACCATGCTACACTTTGGTTGGGAGAACTTCTGTTTTGCATTAAGATGAACAATGGAAGAATGTGGTGATGAAAGACTGTATATCTGAAGCTGAACATCAAATACCCTAGCCCCTTCCCCCCGCAAAAGCATTATTTAAGCATTTTCATCCTTGCTGTGTCTCTGTGTTATATTTTATAGTAATATTTTTATACATATTTTTCCATACTGTTTTAGAAAATATTTAGCATTCCTCTGTGGCTATTACCTGGACTAGTAACTATAACTGCCAGCAAAGTTCAAATGTCTTAATTCTTCATTTCCAAGTTTAAGAGTTTATTTCCCAAGTTTATTTCCTTGAATGTTTTCTCTCTTTTCCATAGCACCGGATTCAAAATTTAAGTGAGCACCAACCCACAGATCCTTAACACGACGTTTCAAGAAACCTTGAGTATGTTACCTTTAAAACGACCTTCGCTAATAAGTACTGCCAGGACTTACAATAAATAAATAAATAAATGGACCAATAACAGTGAGAACTACAAGCACAAGTTAGTACTAGAAGTACTAAAACTACCAACTGTGTACAGGACTGGAAATAAAACAAACATCTGCAGCATGTATTCCCTGCTCCCGGGTAAAAGATGGAAATGAAAGACAAAAGAATTGCTCCTGCTTTTTCCATCAGGCTTCCTACAGGGGCCTAGTGAAAGCAAACTGGGTGGTGATGGCTCTTTATTCAAAAGAACTATTGTATCTCCATTTTCCACAGTGATGCCTGGCATCTGGTAAAAATATATCTTTGCAGCTAAGCTTTTGTCTTAAATTCTGCAAGCAGAATGACATTGGACTAGGCCTGCATTCTCACCAGGCCAAAGAAAGTCCATCAGCCATGCAAGGGGCTCAGTAAGCTCCCTGTCTCCACCCCCACCTTCTACCTGGCAGGGACTGGGAAGCTGGGGCAAAGAATCACTGATCACCTGGCAGGCTACCATGCATGTCCAGTGGGGCATGCTCTGCTTGGTGGGTCACTAAGTTGTGCAGGTCTGGTGTTCATATTTCATTTGCAATAATTTCAGCAGGAGAACAAAGTAGCATGTTTAGCTACTGTGTAGTAAATCAAGTAGCAAACAGAACGAAAACAGCTGGTTAAAGAGCTGTGTGCGACGCACAGGCCATGAAATGAATCTTGCTGCTTCCTATAAACATACAAACATAACTAAGCCCATAACTGCAAAGGACTCATTTCAGAAATGAAAATCTGTCATGCACAATAAAACATAGTCCACTGAGACTGCTGTGGCAAGGGAGCGGTTGTTGTTACCAACCATTTTTAACACCCTCGCCGTAGGTCTGTCTGTTCTGTTGCCTGAGAAAACAGAAGATGAAGGGCTGGAGTTTGATTAACAGGAAGCTTTTTGTTTGTGAGCATGTCTTGTGACTTGGAAAGCTGCTGAGTCTGTCATTTGACCCCCTATTTGTTGAAAAGTCAATGTTTTTAGAGAATTGTGTCATTTCCTTAGATAGCAAGCACTGGTCTGTGTCTAATCAACCACTATGCTACATTATTATCCTGATGGCCATTATAATTCTTCTCCTGCTTGTGGTCAGCTAGCATTTTTTCTCATCAAGGTATCACCTTTTCCATGTAGCGATGAGTTCTATTCAAGGGTGCTCACATCCCACCATGTGCCATGCCCCCCTCAAGATCCTGAAGAGGGAAGTTACTGATGAAGAACGTCTACCAGTGCCTTTTTTTCTGGCCCTGACCTGCCCATCATGAGTCTCCCCAGCAAGGCAACCAGGGCGCACATGGACAGCAGCAGAGTGCAGTGTATGGCAGGGGAAAACCCACCCAATCTCACACACCTCGGGGAGAGGGACTTGTGCTCTGCGGCCAGCTCGTGGGGGGGGGTAGCAACGGCTGGAACCTTGCCGGGCTTTGCTCATGCCACGTCTCCCCATGAGACTGAGCGTCTCGGGGTGTGTGTGTGCCGGTATGGTGTACCGGTGAGTACCACCACCAAAAAAAAGCACTGGCTTTCACCATCAAAATGTTAAAAATACATTCCTCAAATCAGAAAGTGGCAACAAAGAGACAGTGGTTTTGTAGTGACGGGTACCTGACAACAGGAGTTATCCCTGGCAGAGAACAAAGTGGAAAATGTCATTTACCCGAGGCAAAGGAAATAAAATACCCAGGGATAAAAGAGCCTCTCAGGCAAAAAGTAGAAAATAATACAGTGGTACCTTGGGTTACAAATGCTTCAGGTTACAAACACTTCAGGTTACAAACTCCGCTAACCCAGAAATTGTATCTCAGGTTAAGAACTTTGCTTCATGATGAGAACAAAAATCGTGCTCCGGAGGCGCAGCAGCAGCATGGGGGCCCCATTAGCTAAAGTGGTGCTTCAGGTTAAGAACAGTTTCAGGTTAAGAACGGACCTCTGGAACAAATTAAGTTCTTAACCAGAGGTACCACTGTATCTGAAAGCAAGCAAGAGCCCCCAGGGATATTGATTTCTTACATTTATATTCCGCCTTTCTTCTGTCATGGAACCCAAGGCAGCATACATGTGCTTCCTGCTAGTCAGTTGCAAGAGCCAGACCTGCTTATCCACAGCAAGCTGGTAGCCACATATGTCTTCAGACCATACCCTGGGGCAGTTTCTATGAGAAACTGCCGACATTGCACTCAAAGAGCCAATGTGAGGGAAGGTGGTGGGGGTGGGCTTCCACATTTTGCTTCTCAGCTTCCCTTTCAGAGCAGGTGGAAAGGGGGGGGTATTGCATGGTTTTCTTGCTCTTAACCGTGTGCCAATCTGCCAGCTGCTGTGTAAATCATTTTCCCTTGCTGCATGGAAATTGCTTGCTTATCAGAGCTTCCACAACATGATTTTGTCATGGGGGTGAAACCTCTGTAGAAGGGAAATTGTGTAGGAAGAAGCTGTTAACAGTGTTTCTTCAGTAGAGCTGTTCCTTCTCAGCTTTGGGACCCTCTTCTGAAAAAATGGAAATCATAGTGGCCTACCTCACAGAGCTGTTGGGGAGCCCAAAGAAGTAGAAATTATGAAGCAGAACATGCTGCAGAAATGACTGATAACAGCAAAAAAGGAGTAATATGCGCTATTTTCAAATGAAATGTTTTATTTTATCTTTCTTTAAAATTTAAAATTGTTGGCACTGCAGAGGGGAGGCAGAATGGGCCTTTGACACTTGTCATGGCTCTGCTTGCAAGCTTTGTCACCCCTCCCACCCCCAAAAATAAGGTGGTGGTGGGGAGAAAGATCTATCTTTTTGACAGAGAAAAGATAATGTGTGTGTGGGCTGCGTCACATCTGGATTCATGGCACATTCTCCTACTCTTATGTTAATTTTTCCCCGCATAAATCAGAAGCAACTAATTAAAAGAGAAATATTTAATTCTGACATGTTCTTTGAACTGGCATTCCATCTGGTTCTGTTTTTGAATAGTAAAAAAAATCTGCTGTAGCTGTAAAAATTGGCAAGCGGTACTCTGGTAAGGGGAGACAAAAGCGACTCAGTACAGCAGGTTCATACACTAGCGTTTCAAGCTTGAGACATTTCCAAAATTCAGCATACCAAACGGCTCCGGCATGGAAACTATGAAAATTAAATGTGAAAGCAGCGCGCAGGGTAAGGTGCAGGGAGGAATGCTATTCCCATCCAGGGAGAGGACAGTGACACTAGTATACATTAGTTCTGTGTGGTATTCTTAAGTGTTAGGCAGTCTTTGATAAAGTGATTGGTTGAGAAGTTGTGCAGAAAACAATACATCCCATTGAAACCAGCTAAGTGTGCTTTACAGCGTGTTTTTACTGGCCATGCAAAGAAAGGAGAAATGTGCTTTCAGGCGCATGCCAGTAAGCTATGCTCCATCTGCACAACTTTTCAAAATAGATTTCAAGGTATATTATTTTCAGAGGAGTCAGAGAACATATCCCTTTTCCCAATTCACCTCTTGCTTGGCAACACCAAAAAATCTGGACGTGAAGGCACAGTGCATTCCTACGAGAGAGAAAAGAAAGACTGTGTGCTTCAAACCAAAGCAATCAACTTCTTATGTAATTGGAAACTTTTCTGTGGCAGGACAGAGGCTGATTAACTCCTGGCACCTTCGAAAAAGATTGCTTTCTGTCTACAAGGAGCATGGCTTATTGTAAAATATTACTTCTCTGAAGCCAAAAGCTTTGCTTTAGCATCACATTAGCCTGCAAATGTACACCTAAGACATTTCGCAATCACTGGGTCAACAAAAGAAATAGATGTGAATGGGCTCTCCCATCCCCCTCATCCCTTAGAAACCCCTGCTAAGCTATAAATTATTCAGAAACTTAATACTTTTAATTAACATTTTGAAATACTTTTTGTGATTTAGATTTAATTTTAAACCGTAGCTTAATCCCGCAGTTTGGAACACAGACAAGTATTTAGTGGACCAGCATTCAAACCAGTGAAGTTTCTTATTGAATTGCACTTTCAAAACAAGACACACTTATAGAGCTTCGAAAATTCTCAGAAGCAAGCTACAAGTGTCCTGCGGTCTCTGTGTGGATTCCTTCCACTGGAAATGGTTCTTGCATCTCTTCCAGCGGTCACTCTCATTCCAGACAAGTCTAGCTTGTAGGTACAAAAAATGAGTATTGAAAGCAGGCAGGATTTACTGCCTTCTCAAATGGTGTCACAATAATTTCAGCTCCATATTATTCACCTTATAACCTTGGATGCAGCTACACAGAGCCAAGCAACAGACACCCTTTGGTCTTGGATTATATAAACCCTTTTCAGAGGACAAAATTCATGCAAGGGAATACACATGGAGAGGGAATAGGATCATTGTGGCAAGGCCCGTCCCTTACATGCGTTTGTCTGAAGACCTACTCTAATATATTCTAATATTTTTGGCACCACCAAAATAAGGTAAAGCATTTTAGTGACTTCTCTCTGATTGGCCAGATATTGCCTGTGATCCTGGCAGAACAGATATGATCTCAGTGACAGCTTCTCATAGTTCTGCAGCTTAACTCCAGCTCATACTTTACAATGTACAATGCAACAGAGTGTGTCCTAGGAACACAGGGTTGTGGCCAACTAACTTTTACTCACAGCATACCCATTGGAATTAATGGATCTAAGTCAATTATGTCCAGTCATTGCAATGGGTATCTTCTGAGTATTAGCTATGTTGGGTATAATCCACTGGAAGTTTCCTTATTCCAAATTAGACCCTTGGTCCATCTAGCTTTGTAGGGTCTACAGTGACCAGTGCGGGCTCTTCTGCATGCAAGGCTGATGCTCTACCACCGAACAAAGCGACCCTTCCACATCTTGAGAGTAGCTTTTCGACAAAAAGAATAAATGGCATCTGGTGGATTCAGCACAGGAGGCCACACAGGAGAGAAACAACAGTCTGCATAGATACCAGCTGCTTCTCAGTTGTTAAGTTTAAACATCCAGTCTGAAACACAGCCTGGTCAATAGACAAAAAAGAGGGGCTTCAGTTTGTTTAATCTATGTGGACTCTTAAAAAAAGAAAAAAGGAAGAAGCTGTTGCTGAATGAAACATTTGTTCATTGACAGATGCAAAGGCTAAAGCAAGGCCTTTTAGAACTGCATTTTAAAACAAGGGAATACACAATAGTTTCAGGTTCGCACAAGCTCTCCTGTGACGGCAGGAAGTGATGGTGACAACAAAAACAAAATCAGGGTTGCGTGAGCCCAGGCAGGCGATGGAATGCACCAATTCTGGAAAGACAGATAGTTAACTCAGTGAAGCAAAGATCCTTTGACCTGCAATCCCCCCACCACTATGAGAGAGTGTTGTAAAGAGGGCAAAGTTCAGTGGAAGCATAAAGGAAGGCTGGGAAACACATGGGTGCAGGCAGTGAATGACCAGGCAGCAAGAGACTTAAAGGGACAATGAGCTGAATAAGACCAACATGGCCTCTTAATTGCTCCAACTTATATCAGAGCACAGATGTGGAAACTAGTCCAGGCAAAGATACGTAACTGAGCCTAAAAGTGATGGCAAGGTGCTGTGTAATTAAATCTGCAGAGTAGCAGATGCTGCGCTATCAGCTCTTTCATGGATCCCTGCAGTGTCTTCACATCCTCTTCTGCTCCTACAAATGACCCACTATCACTTTTCTGTTCCTCCTCAAGTTGGAACAGCTTTTCAGACTGCGAATGTTTCTTCCCTCTTTTATCTTTTGGGCCCCAGCAGTGCTTGAAAAACTAATTGCTCACCACTTGAACTTGTCAAGGCTGCCAACACTCGGATCTTCTAGGGCTGCAGTCTCTACCTTTAAGAGCTGCAGAACATTTATCATTTTATCTCCAAGTTGGAAAAAAGTTACACCTGTTGAATTTCTACTATTGTTCAATACACAAGAGCCCTGCTGGACCATTTTGCCTGTGAGTCCTGGAAGACCTGCTCCTTGCCTAGCAGGCCTTTTCCCACCTGGCCTGGGAGGGCAGGGCCCTGACAGACTCCAACTACAAAAGCTGAGGCTGCTGAACAGAAGCTTGGATTGAGCGTTGTTCAGGGATTTTTGTCGAGGAGCAGCTATTCTTTTGCATGTTTATTTTGGATGTTATGTTATGTTATGTGGAAACTCTTCAGTTTGCTTGTGTGCTTTTTGATATTGTTTAGGACTACCTTTGTTACATTTGTAGTCATGCGATTTTTTATATGTTGCAAGCCACCTTCAGCATGGTTTTAATTTTGAAAAGGAGGCATACAAATAAAATGATTGACTGAAAAACCCAATATGAATGAGGCTTTATGAGAACAACTTTTGTGGTGAACCAGGAGTATGTCCACATCTGTTTGTTTAATGCTTGTTTATTGAAAATAATTTCTAAAAACACCAAAGATTCAGTGATACTCGGTTCTGAGTAAATGTATTTTGGAGGACTGGGTTGGACGTTCTATACCAGGGCTAGGGAACCATTGGGCCAAGGGCAAATGTGGCCCTCTGGCCCTCTGTATTGCCCCCCGCCCATCAGCGTGTGGACCCTGGAAGGTTGTCCATGAATAAATGTGTCCCCCCTACCCCCGTTCTAGTCTCTCAGTGCTGCACATTGGAGAGAGAACATAGTTTGCATGCAGAAGGTATCAGGTTAGATCGCTAGAAAAGAGCCCTGATTGATAACCCAAAGAGTAGCACTGCCAGTCAGAGCTGACAACTCTGAACTGGATGGACAATAAATTCTGAGCTGGAATAAGGCCCCTTCCTGGAAATAAATACCCTAATCTGTTGTTTTGCTCTTGAACAGGTAAAGATGGAAAACCAGCTTCGTGATGTTATCCTCTCAACTGAACAGCCAGTGCCGCTTGTTATAATTTTCTGGAGTGGCATTACGAAATGTGAAATGACACAAGCTGAATAGATAACTTGTGCTTGTGAAAAGGGGAGAGAGGGGAGGAGGAAATGAATTGACAGTAACCTGGCTTTCATGTCAGTGCCCTCCCTAACGATGAGTAAGCCTGACAATGACGACTGTGAACTTCTGCTCTCAGGCAGCCTTTCAAAGCCAAGGAAGACTCGAAAGCAGAGCTGTTTCTAGGATTCATCTTATCACAAGCAGTTGTTGTATGATACATTTGGGTACTGTGCGTGCTCAAAAGAAGTGGGGGAGGGAAAGCAAGAAGAAAAGCCAGACACTGCAGGTTTCCTATGCGCCCCCCAGACTCTCATGCAAAGCATTTAGACCCAATCTAAGCAACTGCCTGAAAGAGGAAGAAACTTTCTCTCTCTCTCTCTCTCTCTCTCTCTCTCTCTCTCTCTCTCTCTCTCTCTCTCTCTCTCACACACACACACACACACACACAATATGTGTATATGCCAGGCATGAAGACAGAATATTGTACGGATGTTAATGTGGGATGCCATAAGATGAACTATTTTTCGGCCTGCTGCTGGAATACTTCCCTTTTGTATCCGTGTTATAACAGTTCCTCTCCACACGGCAGTCACAAAGTTATAAATATTAAAGGAATATGGATTGCTTAATCATCTGAATGGGAAAAGGAAGGAGACTCCATTTGGAGGCATCTTTCGTTCAGAGGAAGTATTCTATACTAATAAATGCTTTAAACGCAATCAATATTTTTTTTTCCTTGAACAAGGGGGAGAAATGCGCAGCATTTTTGATGTTTTAATCAATGCGGATTGTTGGAGGAATTAATATTATCTAACCTATTTGTCTTGGTATATCTTTCAAGTCTTGAAAGGGGGGCAAAAGAAAGGGAAATTAGGTTCCTCCCAAGCACTGTGAAGTTTCTGTCTCCAAATCAGCTATTTGACCTTTGGCGGAAGTATAGCTAAGAAGGCTACTGTCTGTACAGTAGAAGTTTTAATATTCACAGTTCATAAAGCAGCAGCCCACCTTCTGACTGATGGCAGGTGTGAGTCACCAGGCCACAGGTCCCTCCTCTAACACCCCTAAGAGTAGCTGGGGCCTTAAGGATGCGTGATGCGTGTGACCTCAGTTGTTTGTTTTTAAAGCTCAAATTATGCATTTATATTAACTTTATGCCTTGCCCCTACTCTCAAGGAACCCAATACCATTAAAAAGCAGTTGCATGGAACTATATACCTGTTCAGGAAAGTGGCACTGGGGTGAGGATCATAGAATTGTAGAGTTGGACGAGACCACGAGAATCATCGAGTCCAACCCCCTGCAATGTAAGAGATCTTTTTGCCCAATATGGGGCTCGAACCCATGATCCTGAGATCAAGAGTCTCATGTTCTACTGACTGAGCTACGTATCTGTTCAGGGAAGTGGTACTGCGGTGAGGATGTTCAACCCCTTCTCACCATTCTGCTTCCCTGGCCTAACACACCTTCCACAATTTGCTATACAGACACCTTACAAACACCTGTGTGCTTCCCCCAAATATCATGGATCTCCTAAGCTGCATTTAGTTTGTCCAAGAGAGTACTTTTCTTGAATCAGGCACTCATGCACTCAGTGTAGATATTAAAGGCATGTAAAATAGTATTCTGGCTAAGCTTCTCGGAGCTGGGGAATGGTCTTTCTCTGCAGACTTGCCAGTGCTAAACCTTGGACATCCTTCAGAAGTACTGGGAGACCTATTTATTTGGATTGGATTAGCTTTTGGCATCTGAGGATAAGTTAGTCCAGACCTACGTGGAAGCTGAAATTAATAATAATATCCTCATGCTGATGTTGCTCCCAGCTGTGGCTCTGAACAGATGTCACAATTTTTTCATGTGAAATTTGACAAAATATAACATGAAAATGAAAATGATCTGTATCTTGATACCCAGCATGTTTGCTATCTCTGTGTAAGATGCCTTGGGGGGAAAATATATCTGAAGGGTGGGAAATAAGCAAACAAAACTCTCTACCTTGTCATTATAGGGCAATTCCCAGGGTATGAATCTGAAAGATGTGGTGATTTGTGTACACTGTATGCAGAAGAGAGATTGCAATGGACATTTCTATTTGGAGAACAAAAAAAACAATGCTGATTTCATACACCCATAAGAATTTGACAACAGAACTAAGTCTTCTGTACTCTTGAGTGGGTTCCATTCAACACTGCCTGCAACTCAAACTACACACACAAACTATATATTTAAAGCACATCCCTCCAAATAATCCTGGGAACTGTAGTTTGCACCTCACAGAGCTACAGTTCAAAGCACCCTTAATAAACAACAGTTCCCATGATCCTTTTTTTGGTGGGGTGGAAGTGCTTTAAATGTATGGTGTGTCTGCAGCCTAAGTCATAGTGTAGGCCCACTGAAATCAATGTACTTATATTAGTCAAGTCTATCCATTTCAATGGGTCTACTCTGTGTATGGCTTAGCTGGACATACCACCCAAGGTCTCACAATTTGTTCAATCTCCCTGCTTATATAAACTCACTGTAAATGTCCTGGTGATATTTTTTCAGACTCTCTTCCTCCTTGTTTGCAGTAACAAGGGTTAGAGAAGGCACCTGGCTGGGATTTACTAAAGAAGGCAACACAGGACAACCCAAAACTCAAAAGATGTAAGGTGCTAATTGTGTTTACAAACACAGGTTTCACTCAAGGGCTTTTAAGCATACCACAAAAGTTATTTAAGCGCAATGATTTTATGTGTGCTGCTTAAATGTAACTGTTGGTCCTAACTGTGGATGTTGAATGTACTCTGTAAAAACACAATTACTGCTGCCAGGGCAGAAATCTGCCATCCGTTTAAAAGGAATGTACTGAAAGTGCAATCATAAAACCCTTGCATGTTATGGATTTGATTAAGATTTTACTCCCTTAGGATTCCCAATTGCACAATAACAGGAGTTCCTCAGATTTTAAATACCACAGACAGGAACAGATTTCACTAAAAACAGATGTGGAACCCTTGGGTTGGCATTCTTACTAGTTTTGAGAGCTAAAACTTTGCTGGTAATTGATAGCTATTAACATGTTTGTTGTTTAGGTTACCAACGTGGAAATACCACACTCCCCCCCCCCCCCAGTGAAAGGATATGTTAATGAGGGAAGCTCGGAAATATACTTCAACTTCTGTTCCTTTTTCTGGATTAAATGAAAGCATTGTTGTGGAGCGGGGTGGGTGGGGTGGAATATCAATGATGCTATTTCACTATGTAAAAAGAACTGAAGTAGAAGCAGAAGATTTAAAAAAATCAAACAGGTTTTGGTCAAGGGAGTGGAATAGAACAGCATTTATTGCATCAAGGAAGTAAATAATGCTGCTTTTGCATTTTGCCCCTAAAGGAAATGCCTTTTGGGGTCCTCCCTCCAAATGGGCCAACTTGGTTACTTGTGGCTTTTGGATGTAACAGAAACAAGATTTATTTTGGTAAGCCCTTCACACATGCTATTCTGCATATCTTTAGCTCCCCTTCTTCGCACTGTTAAGATGGGGAACATATGCTGGATTCAGTCTGCCATACTGCCATACACCACCCACATATAGGAAGATCCCAAGAGATCAGGGCCTTGTTTTTCATTCCCCCATGGCATGCCGATATGGGCACTTAGGTCAATGTACACTTACTGCCAAGTAAACATGCTCTCCATGTGCCACATCCTGCCCCTTCCCTCAGTGCCCTGTTTTAAGGATCAATGCAACCTGCTGGTAATAAGCATATGTGGGTGTTTTTTTTTTTTGCTAAGGAGACTAGAACACAACCAGCTGCCTCTATTTTTCTGCTCTTTCCACTTTTCGCTTCCCTAGTTGCTTCCAGAAGTCTACGTTTCATTTCTGCACCCACAAGAAGCGATTCTGCTGCTGCCCTTACCACCGGTATCTCAGGCAGTCTGGGCTGCCTTTGACTGTACCCAAAACCATCCAACCAACTATGCTATCATTGGAGGAATGCTGCCTGGACAATCGTGGACATGGTTATCAGATATGAATGGGATTCCTCGATACTCATCTCTGAGGACTCCCAAGGCAGTTAAGGAAATATAAGCACACCTTAAGTACAGCATCTGATTTGGACTTTGATGCTCTTGTGTATATTTGCTTCACTCAAAATTGCACTCTAATCTAGGTACTCTATTCTGCATTTCCCAATATACAGCATTACTGATTTTGGCAGTACAAAGAAGAGACCTCAGGAACTTACTGCAGATTTTTGTAAGCCCCACTCAGTACAGTATTACACTCCCTTAAACTCCTGCCTGAGGTACTGGAATTCCTCAGCCTCGTAATGAGGCTACCCTTGAAATACATTTCCATTCATTTTGTAATGAACTTTTTGCATATTTGCTACCACCAGTCTTCTCTTCCTTGAGATTAACTTTCAAAATTATTAACTTTCCTGCTGCCATCGGGTTTTTCCCCCCTGCCATGTGAACCTCTTGACTTCATCTAAATGCTTGCTTAGAGCAAGCTACAGGGGGAAATTACAACTTGCAAGTTAGATTTCTGTCTCTCTTTTACTAAATTGTGGAGCGGGGAATATGGAAGTGGATTTTCTTTTAAAAAGAAGTGGGGATAAAAATATGGAATGCAATTTTTATGTTTGCTACACTTCTGTGAAGATAAGTGACAGCAATTAACGCCAACATCATTTGATTTATAGTCAAGGTTTGCTTAATTTCCCTGCTACTTATTCCTTGGGAGTTAGAATCAACTGATTTCTGTTTGCTACGGTGAAGTGTGATTAAGTTTATCATTTACAATTAACTGGTTTTCAGCAGCTCAGGATGTGCTGAGGCCTCATAAGCTGGACACCTGAGAGTCCCGTTGTGTACCAAAGGATCAGGAATGAAAGATTTCCCCTGACTTTCTTCCCCTGGCTGATTACCACTCAACATGTTTTTAAGCTTTCTTGCAGACAGCAAACCTCAGAGGAAACACTGATGCGAACGCTCTTATTGATGGTTAATGATGCATTATTCTTATATGTCAGCTCGATATTTCGTATGGAAAACAATAAAAGCCCGAAGCATGCCCCAGTTATTTAAACTACTGGAAGCTTTCAATACTGCAATATTAATCTAACAAATGTGAACATTTCTCTCCTGGCTCCTGCTGTCATCAACTGCATTTAGACCACAATTAAAGAGGAAAGCGGAGATTCTAATTAAATAGTAGGGGGGGGGATCTTCTGATATTTATGATAACTGAGTCTTTGAATTCCTAACAGACTCCCTTTTGTAAAACAAAAATAACAATCGAACAACCCAGCAGCATTCATTGGGTTGAATTCTCTAACAAATAATTTTAATGTGGCCATAAATGATAGCGAAATGGTAGGCCTGGTTACACAACAGTGCAAGGAAATTACTTGGGTAGAGAGGTATTTACTGCTCACTTGAACAAAATGGATCAAGCATAAAACGAGTTATTTCAAAGGTGCAGGAGTGGGGTAAGGTGGTGAAGAGGAAGAGGAGGCACTAACTCTTGTAAATATCTCCTCTACCCCACTCTGCAGAAATAAGAACACCAATTCCCATGCTGTGTGTGTGGGAAACAAAAATATATGCATGAATATTTCTGCATTCATTTTTTAACAATAGCTGTATGGCATCAGAAACTGACTCTCAAAACCAGGATGGGTCATAAGTATATTCAGATACAGCTTCTGACATTGTACAAAGAACCTGCTCTTTGGTGGAGAGGAATGGGGGAAAGAGTTAAGAAAATTCACACCCTGATACATGGTCCTGCACTGGGGCCAAAATGTCGCTTTCTTCTCAGCATCTTAATCAGAATTTTCTGCATAGGAGTAGAAATATGTTTTGATTTTTCTAAAAAGGTACATATGACATATGGTTCAATGGGTGAATACTGACAATTGCTTACCACAATCTACATGTAACCATTAGATAAATTGGTTTTCTGTACCATGCTGCCAAATGGAATGGGAAATATCACTGCACAACAGGCACACTTAAATAGCCTTAACTTTATTTATTGCACCTTGGCCCTTATATTTTCTATTCTGTGTTCAGGATTTCATACTCCCTCATTTCAGAACTTCTTTTTTACACTTAACAAAGGCAACTGCAGTTTTTGCCTTATACTCTCTGGGCGGTATTCAACTTAGTTTTACTCAGGGCAGAGCCGCTGAAATTAATAGTCCTAACCTTAGCTGCCAAGTACTCTGTTTTTCACGGGAAACCCCCAGATTTTAATCCGTTTCCCGCTGTTCTCCCGAATGCAGAAAAATTCCAGAAATCCCCCGGATTTTCTACCTGCCAGAGAGTCTCAATTTTGGGTGCTGCTTTGCCCATGTGTGGGCACCGGAAATAGGGCAGAGCGGCACCGGAAGTTGCTTCTACACATGCCCAGCGGCCATCTTGGTGGCGGCCGTCACCAAGATGGCTACCGGGCATGCGCAGAAGTGACTTCTGGTGCCGCTCTGCCCTATTTCCGGTGCCCACACATGGTCAGAGTGGCCCCGGAAATTGCTTCTACGCAACGTCCGGTGCTGTGCCACCGCCGATCCCACATTTTTCAGTGGGAGACTTGGCAGGTATGGTCCTAACTTAGTCATGTTCATTAGTTTCAATGGGTCTACTCTGCAGTAAAAGTTGAATGCCACTTCCTGGTTCCACACTGTCTTAGTGGTCTGCCTATGGGTCTAATGTTCTGATGTACAGAAAACAATAGGCTTATCTCATTTTTACTTTACATTTTTGTGAAAGACCCAGACCTTCCAAGGTGAAATTCTCACTCATCTCCTCATGGCAACAAGTAGCTATTGAGTACTGTTCTTGTGAAAGCTACCACAGGCTGCTCAGCAGACCATTTCACTTTAAGTGCTTGTTAAACTAATATTGACTTTTCCGACTAAACCAAAATCTCTGTTATTTGTGCCCAGAAAATGAAGAGGGGAAAGACCACGCAGGAAGTGAAAGAATGCATCTTCTTGACCTTTCCTTTCCTTTCCCTCCCTCCACCTCATACCTTTGAAAGTCAGTCTATTTGTAGTAAACATCTAACAGGGGGAGTTGAAATATTCATTCCTAGGACTCTGTGTTATGCAGGATTCCCCCCCCCAACTCTATACACTGGTGCATTTACCTTTAAAATGACTTTCTTTGAATGCTTCAAAGAAAATGCTTTCTTTGAAACACCTCACCAGAGTTGTAACTTTTACAGATGTGGGTTGGTTGTATTTCATACCTGTATCCATTCTCTGTTGGAATCTTCTCCAGGCGTCCACCCATTTTCAGGGTAATTTAATCTAGACCTTTCAGAAGACCAGTTGGTGCTATACTGGGAAGAGGCACTGATTTGGTCAGAATGTATTTCACCAGATTCCATACCAAGAGGTTCAGCACACTGGAAATCTGAAAATAACAATGTTGTCAGTAGCACAGTGTTGTCAGTTCACAAAATCCAAAATAGCTATGACAAGAAGCAGTGGCTGCAATCCATATCCCAATGAAGACAATGGCAAAACAACACAGAAGTTAACACCTCAGTATTTCACCCTTTTCTGCTTTGAAGGGGATGCCCAAGTACTGGGATGTGTGACTTTATCAAATGAGGCCATAGCAGTTCTTCTACTGCTGATAATTGTGGTCAAGTTTTTGAAGGCGCCCAAACACAGTGGAAGGCACAAACCGATGCAAGAACTACTCATCTTGTCTCTATGTGTCTAGCCTCCTTGGTTGTGTGTTTGTAGAAATATAGGGCTATAAATATCAGAAATAATAATAATAAAGACATGGGGGGGGGCTTTGCTGGAAGCTCTTCATGTTCTTTATGACAGACTTATGTCATAAATCACTCTGATATTACAAAATTTCTGAAATGCTGGCAAGTTTTGAAATAACCAAGGTATATAACCATAGTAGCCCAGCATGTACAATTTCCACTGCAAGAAAAAAAGGGGGTGAATAGTCTGAGAGAGAGGATAATGGACTGAATTACCCCACCTTTCCTTCAAAAAACTCAAGGTGGTGAACACATGCTGCTCCCCATTTAATCCTCACAACAACCAAATGAGGCATATTAGTGTTAGATATGGTGATTGGCCCAAGGGCACCCAGTAAGCTTGTGGCTTAAGCATGGATTTGAACCAGACCTCCCTGTCAAAAGTCCAGCTCTCTACCATGCTGCCTCCATATTTTACTTATAAACGTCAGCTTTAAAAGCTGTTCCTCTAGTCTTCACATACTCCCTCTACATGGGATATAAAACAGGCCTGTCTGTATGATGAGCATTAAATTCAGACCAAAAAATGAAATAAATGTTAAAAAGAGAGGTGGAATAAAATGTTTGAAAAATCAGAAAGCGCCCGTGATGTGACAGGGGTATGATTAACCTTGTTAATTTTAATTCTATTTGAAGGTTTAAAAGCACAGACATGACCAAAAAATGAGATCTAGTCGATCAGCATTTTCCCTGAGGGAAACAATTCTGTGAAATCAAACAGAAAAATTACAACTGGCTTTTAAGATACATTATTAAGAGGCAAGTCAGACTTTGGTATGCTGCAGAATCTCCATTTGAAATGTTGAATCATACTACTTGAATTTTGTACAGATGTCAGCTATTGTTTTGATCAAAGACAACACAAGATGCTCTGTGGATGTGGTATTAAAAGTTTGGCTGCTGCAATTCTACCATGCAGTTAGGATCTGCTGGGCCAGAGTCAAGAGCTCCTGCATAGTTCACTACTACATTTATTATTTATAATTGCATTTATATCCCACTTCTCCTCCAAGGAGCTCAATGTGGCATTCATGGTTCTACCTTCTCTCCAGCTGGTTTTACAATAACTCTGCGAAGTAGCTTAGCCTGAGAGACAGCGGCGAACCCAAATGTGCTTCATGGCTGAGTCAGGATTTGAACTCTGGTTTCCCAAGTCCTAGTCCAACTCACTAATCACTACATCACTCTAGTTCTGGGTGGGAATTCATCCCTGGAGAGTTGACAGATTTTCAGTTACTGGAGCAGCTCCCCCTGTTACATCAACATTTCCTTCAATGGATTTTGACCCTCAGACCTTTGTTCTTGCCTTTGCAGAAATGAGGTGCCAAACACAGACTGAAATCTGCTTAGACAAAATGTTGTGTACAGTAAATTGGTATTTTATATCATGGCTGTATATATGTGGTAGTTTGAAGTGGATGAACGCCATCCACATAACGTTGTAGTCATCCAAGTAGCATCCTGCATCTCCCAACCATTTAACCAGGATTTTCCAGATACTCAGATAACGTGATAAGGAGCAGAATTCTATAAAAAATATCATATGCTATCCAGCTGTGGACATACTTCTATACTTCTTGGTCTGGATGTTATTGTTTAGATCTACTCCTCTACATTTCTACAGGGAAGGGAGAATGTCTCCACAACGCCGTGACTTTTTAGACAAAGAAATTTGAGCAGAAATGTCTTCTCCTGCCCTTGGGTAGTTGCTTTAAAAACAGATGCACAAAGGGCTCTTATTTATCTAAGGCTTCTTTCAATATTTCATGCAGCACCCAGCAGGTGAGGAGACAGGACAGACAGTATTCAGCACACAGCTCTGTAGGATGGATAAACACTGACCTTCTGACACACTGTTCTGCAGGACAGTGTAGTTTGCAGAGAAGCCTTCTTTTGCTATTGCGCTGTCGGTGTAGAAAACCATGGAAAGAATGCCGGTTGAAGAGCGGACGCGGCCTGGGGTGTTTTGCCCACAGTATCGGCCTATGTGAGGACCAACTGAAAGGAAACAAGAACACAACAATAGAAGATGGGATTCTAGGCATACCCAAAGAGAGGTCTCACAGAAAATAGGAAACGCCCTGAATTTGGCATCTCTTGCCCTCCTCCAGATGCTGTTATTGTGTACTGTATTCATGATGATTTCTGCTTGTGATGCTTTTGGAGCAATCATATGTGATCCTACATTCAAAACTGTTTGTGCCTGCAGACACATACCATCCAACACCGGAATGAGGAAATTGGGACATGACCTTGATGGAGGCTGTGCCCCCATCATACTTTGGCCCTGCCCACGCCCCCTCTCAGCTCCCTCGCACCTTCACCCTCCTCCTTGGCCACTGCAGCCACCACCAGTGTACTTTTGGAAGCCAGCACTGGGGTGGCTTCTGTAAATCTGGGATGCCCTGCTTAAAACAGGACAGTTGCAAGGTATGCAAACATATTTGTGTGTGTGTGTCGTACTGCTTCATTCCCCATCAGTGCATGCCCTGCAGCTTCTTGTTGAAAGCCTGTAACATTTTATACCATGAAAGTTTGGATTTAATTTTTCCCCACCGTTGGTTTCCCTATAGACCGGCTGAACAATGTGGTAGCACTGAGGAAGCACCTCAAAACAACTAATAAATTCAAATCACCCCATCACTAATGCACTGTTACTGTGTCAAGAACATGTTGCAGAATATATCCAGCTATATAACCAAAACAATTTACCACAAACCCTCGCTCCTACAGTATTTACTTATTTATAAAAAATATTTACAGACTGCTATATATATCAGAATGGTGCACAAGAATACCTATGTAAAATAAAAGCCACATAAAAATACATGACCATCAGCTGTTATGGAAATTCTCTTAATTGACTGCATAAGTTTGGGGATCTGGAAATGATTTCAGCAGGCATTTAAAGGTTAAAACAGAAGGCACCAACCAACAGTATGGGGGAAGGGACATAGCTCCATGGTGGAGCATCTGCTTTGCATGCAGAAGGTCCCAAGTTCAATCCCCAGCATCTCCAGGTAGGACTGGGAGAGAACCCGGCCAGAAACCCTGGAGAGCTGCTTCCAATCAGCATAGACCTTACTGAGGTAGAGGGATCAATGGCTAGACTTGGTATAAGACAGCATTCTATACTCCAGCACAAAAATCCAGGGAGAAATGGCAACATACATTTATAGGGGAAATGTTATTATGATCGCGATTGTTAGTAACGAGGCACAAAGTTAAAAGCACAAAGGAACCTTTGCCAACAAAACAAAGGAGTCCAGCTGGTCCAGCTTGCACAACGAGTTCCGTGAAATAAAGCTCACCATCCGTACATGAGAAATGAGAACACAGTCAAGACTCAGTGAACAAGGCAATGGGAAGGAAAGGTGAATTGCACTGAAACAAACAGAAACTCAGGCGTACACAGGACATAAACACAGATTGAACAGAAGGGCAACCTCTTAAATTGGATCACAAGAATGCATTGAACATAACCTTGCAGTAAAGCAACATCAGAACATTATGGTTGCGTGCATATGGTAAAGTAGCACCACAGCTTCAATATAAACACTAATTTGTGACATGGCAAATGAAAAAGTTGCAAACTGTCATTTCCAATGTCACTAATCAGTGCTTATATATAATGATGTGACATCTCTTTATGGTATGCAGCCTCCTTGTTTGCTTTGGGGTGTCTAGGTGACATCTTGATGCCAGTTTATCACACTGGTATGTTGCATACATTCTGGTTTCAAGAGGTTGCCCTTCTGTTGTTCTGCTTGTGCCTCTGCAGGATATGGTATACTTGAGCCTCTATGCTCATTCATTAGTATGTTCACAGGGCAAGCTGTCATGGATTGTTCAGTAAATTCAGAGAAATGCCTAAGTGATTACAATTGCCCAGTAATCAATGGCTCCCGCCTTCCCTTGCACTGTCCATTCCTATTTGTGCTTTCAACAGCTTCCAGCTTGAAGCATTCCCTCTCTGCTCATATTGTGGCCTGTGCCACCAAGAAAATAATTCACTTTGAGTATGAAATATTTCCTTTCCATTATGGTAATATCCCTCAGAGGCATTCATTCACCAAAGATATATGCCAGTGAAATCACCTCTGGAAGTTTAAGAACAACAAATCTTTTGCTAGTAAAAATAAAATAAAATCTATAACAAGAATGGCTGAACTTCCTAAGCCTAAGAGCCTCTTACCACAATTTCCATATGGCTGAGAGCCAAAAAGCAAACATTCTGTTCCTTCCCAGGCATTTGCTTCTCTGCTCGCAAGAACAAAATCAGCACTCATTGCCTCTTCTCCTGCAGTAGCTTTCCCCGTAAGTCCCCAAGTCCTACCACAGCTTCTGTACAAGCTGTTCCAGTCGTGCTTTTCATAGTCCCCTCACATCCACCCTTCTCTCCCTGCCTCACCTCCTTCAGCCAAAGTGTTTCTGCTTCCCCCTTTCTCTCAATTCCATGGGCTCCCTGCAAATTTCAGATACCACTGAAAACAGTGGGTGGCCAGAATTTAAACACACCACACATTCAAAGCACATGGCTTGCCCCAGAGAATCCTGTGAACTGCAGTCTCCTCCACACAGATGTATAGTTCTCAGTACCCTTAACAAACAATTGTTCCCAGGATTCTTTTGAGGAAGTATTGTGCTTTAAATGTATGGTGCACAGACAGACAGCCAAGTTTTCCAGCCTGGTACCCTACTGATGCAACTTCCATCATGCATGATCCTTGGCCGTGCTGGCCAGACCTGATGGGAATAGCAACCCAAAATATCTGGAGGGCACCAGTTTGCATAAAACCACTCTATGTGATTCCTCTGTTGCATACTAATGCATAGCTGTCAAGGTCTCCCCTTTTTTAAAGGGAAATTCCCTTATGCTGAATAGGCCTCCTCGCGAGAAAAGGGAAAACTTGACAGCTATGTTAATGGGAACTCTTTATCTGTAAGACAGAACCCCCCCCCCAAGGGTATGTAAGGTATGGTTATGATACCTACAATAAGGTGAGATCACAAGTAACTGCTGCTCGTCCTCACAGCAGAAGAGGGGAAATCCCCATAAGAAAACTGCTAGGACATAGAAAAGGCAATGGATTTAGTGGCTGTTAGAGTATGTGAAGAAGCGATGAGGAAAAGGATGAAGAGAAAGACAGAGCCAACAGTTTAACCAGGAGTGATAAGGAGATTCAAAAAGACTTAATAGTCTGTTTAAAATTTGGCAGTGCCCACATGTGTGCCCACAGTTTCTAAGCACTGAGCTATGGCACTGAGGCAGACTGCTGCTGCTGCTGTTACTCTGGTCTGTGATGGCCTGGAAATAAAAGGCATGCCCAGAACTACACCGATAGCCTCTGCACTGATTTTGCATGTTTTTGTTTTCTTTTTAATTAAGTTTACTAGGATCTCTGATGTTTGTCGTTATGATACCCATACATAACAGAAAGGTTTGGAGAAGCAAGGAAGGGAAGCTGCTTTGTAATTTAGGGAGGCGTATGGCCCTGTGACGCAGCTTAACATGCGCCACCCCAAGGCACTGCTAGTGTCTGACAACTTTTGCTGGAGCCACGGAAGCCATTTCGTTTGTGGCTCCCGCTTCTTTAATCTCCCACGAAAAGGACTCTGGGGTCTTGTGTGTTTTATCTTGAATCTGACTAATCAGCATTTGGCCTTTTCCTCTCATTGTTTCACCTCCTTCTGTCCAATGGGCAAACATCTGTGACTTTGCTCCTTTTCCATTAGGCCCTTTGATCACTGCAGCCATTGACCTTAATGAGGAGGAGAAACGAAGCCACTATAATTCCATACCCTGGTACTTATTCTGAGCCACCCTCTTCACCCCCCACCCCATTTCCTGCAAGGATGCTTCCTTTGAAATAGCAAACAGAAGGGAACTTGTTTCAAAGCAGATTCACACTTTTAAGACTCAGTGTGACTCATGGGTTCATACTTTCTTTAAGATACATACATGGTAATTTAAAATTTTATTTGTCTGAATACTGCCACTAGATATCATGGCTGCGGGCTCGTTATCTAGCTGTGTAAATATAGCAGCCGAAAGCTTTGCAGACTATGATATAAAGGGGTATTGAATTTTCTTACACAACATGTAAGACTTTGCCTACTGAGTTAATGCAATATTGATCTGACCTGAACTGGATAAGATAGAGGTTTTTAGTCTTCCTGTATAAATACAGGGCATTCTTAAACATCTCCCTCTCTTTTCCAATTTCAAGCTTTCAAACTGGCGAATGACAATAAATTACTTAATAATGTGCAAAAGGCGACCACACTAAATGGTTCACTGTGGAGAAAACATCTTGACCAATAATTCATGAGATTATATCACTACCTGCTTAGCTAGAATGTGTCAGTCTTTCTTGAAGGCTCCTATTAATCTTTCCTTGCCTTGTAATTTGTGAGCAAAGGGTCAAATGGATTCCAGCACAACAAATCTACTTGTAGCTGTTTAAATTGGAATTATAGAGTGTCTGAGACCCATTTGAAGCTGCTTCTAGAAATTATTTTATTTTGAGATGTTTGGTCCTATTCTGGTAGCATCAGTCCTGGAGCTGTGTGTTTATGAGATTCCGAACTTTCATGTATGGAAATGTCATTTGTTCATTATTATTAATTTGATCTAAGATATTATAATCATGTCAAGAACAATTACACTGCATAAAAACAGAATATTTGCAATTTTTCAACATTTTCATTGAGAGAATGTGTTAGCTAGCCACCTTTCGTGAATGTGAAAAGCAGAGTGCAATGCGATTAAAGCTCCACTGACTTACATGGGCAATTAGACACATACTTATCAGTGGAGTTTAGACTTTCTTATGGCAGGAGTGGAGAACTCCTGTGCCCTGTAGATGTTGCTGTATTACAACTTCCATTACCCTGACCAAGGTTATACTGACTGAAGTTGATAGGAGTTGGGAGTCCAACGTGTTCTAAATCCTAGTCATATGGACTAATTGCACCAATGCAAGCATGCAGTTCTGCATTAGCAAAGGCTGTCCATTTCCCTCCAAGAGCAAAAAGGCACCCCATAATGCAGGGAAGCCCTTATGTGAGTATAGAGTCTTTCTCTCCATAGAATAATATAAAGAACTCCTTTATGAGCAGGGCTTTAGAGAACATCCATGCTGTTCAAAAGGTGAAGCAGCGGGAATATTGTCAGAGCAATCTTATATATGTCCACTACTGAGTTTACTCCTAGCTAAGTGTGTATAGGATTGCAGGATTCCAGCACCCTACTTGACATGGATCAGCCAGAGCCAGTGGGGGCAGATGGTCAACCAGACAAAGCTTCAGGATCCCTACACATACAAGATCCCTCTCCTTTCAGGAGCAGGGAGCTAGGAACACAGCAGTGAGAGTGTTATGCAGAGCCAGCAATATAGATACATGTAGCCCGAGTGTCCTATGTCTGCTCCGATGTTAAAATAGGGCTTCTGTGATCCATTAAGAACAGCCACCAAAAATGGCTCTTCCCCTTTCTGTGGTGCATGTGATGGAATGGTTTCGCCTATAATTTTGTTTCTGCCATTGATATTGAGATTAATCCCAAGGCTACCCCCTAGACATTTTATTGACTGAGCTCCACTCCCCCCCAATCCCAACACATTTTGCTGTCTGAGCACCCCCTCCCCCCCAAAAAACACACACGCACAGAAGCTGGTTGGATCAGCAGTTGAATCTTCAACACTGGTGATGGGATCATCCTCCACCACACTGGAGACAGCAGGCTAGATTAGGGGGACCACAAAAGGTTGTGGGGCTACAAAGGAGAATGGGGGAAATTCAAGAGGAACAGGTGTGGGTTGCTGTTTTGCTCCAAAATCTGCCCCCTTAGGCAGTTGCTTCACTCTTCCCAATGGTTGGGTCAGCCCTGTCTTAACCCCTTGAAAGCAGAGGCTTGACTCTGCAGTGTAAGGCTGAGTCTTCCAGCAATTGTCCACATTGCCTCCTTTCTCTGTGAGATGCACCATTTTCCAGTACCCCTGACACAGTCCTGGTGACAAAACTGGAATACAGTTTTGCCCAATTGCTTTAATCTAGGCAACCATCTCCTACTGTCAATGTACATGACACACTTTCTCCACCAGCACCATTTTGGCAGGAAGAATGTGTTCCACTTCATGTCTTTTAATACAAAATATTAAACAATGACTAATGTTGCAAGCTGACATTTCATATACCTACACATGCTAAATCATGCGCATTTTCAGAGTGCTCCCCTTCTGGGAGAGAGATGCCAGCTAAGTAAGTAGTTATAGAAATATATGTTTTAAATGTCACAATCCTGATTTCTATAGTTTAAACAAAACACACTTTTAATCCAAAGATACATTGGGATGATTATAATACTTGCTCATAATGATTCCAATTCATTCATTTTCTAGAACCAGAAAATTACTACTTCAGCGGTAATAACTTTGACACTAATCTCTTTGAAAATATTTCAAATAATTTGGCTGATTGGTCTTTTTCTCCACATATCATCTGAAATTGAAATTTCCACCGGAGAGCTTTTTGCTATTTTTTTAAAAACCCTATTATTACATTTCAAGGCACAGTTATAATACTGCCTTGAACTGCCACCAGACTGTTCTAATGGACAGGTTAAATATTAGAAAGGCCTCCAGTAATTATTTTGCTTCCTCCATTACTTCAGGAGTAATCATCCTCCATTTGTGTAGGATCATGTTGGAGACAGCAGGACCAAGTATGCTAAGCCCCACCTTCCCTGTCTCATGCATGAGTTCAAGGTAGAATTTTGAAACCAGGAAGACTTCATGACCACTGGAGCCTCCATGCTTCAGAAATTCACCCTCCAACTTGGGGAGGGGAATGAGGACGGCAATACAGGTACATCTTAAAACAGCAGTCACCATGTCCCTGCCACCATCAGGGGTGACACTGGCCTCCTCCAGTAAAAAGAGCAGCTGTGGCCAGTCAAGGCAGTGTGCTAAGTGAAACCGCTAGCTCCTGTGGCATGGTGAAGAGAGGGAGGGAGAGAGGTCCCTCTCTGACCTGGAAGCACTACAGCCAGCATGTGAATGGTGAACATGGGTTCAAGTTGCCTTGGCCAGGCTTCGCCTGACCCCATTGCTCAAATAATTTGCATGCTGCCTCATACTGGGTTAATGCTGGGTAGTGGGCTGTAGTGGGTGCCTCACGATTTTCAGTTTCTGCTGTCACTTTTTCTGCACAGGGATTTTATTTCAAGTTAGGGAACGGGGCAACCAAAATATTTTCCCCCTCCGCTGTTCATTCCCACATGCGCACAAAAAGTTTGCAGAAGTTATCAAGGGCAGTTTGCTTGCACATCACTGCATGTACGACTCCCTTGGCTTAGGGACATCCTAAGAGGAAGTGCTCAACCTAAGAGAACCGTAACGTTAAACTCCACTGAACTTGTAATAGCTGCAGCAAACCACGGGATAATGCCATAAAAACCCTTACATCCTCTCTCCATTAGTGCTAACAACATACAAACTAATTCTCTAGAGCCTGCATTGGCAAGAGATTACCGTAAACGAACCAACTGCAGTTTTGCTGAAATCAAAGGAGAGAGAGAGAGAGAGAGTGTGTGTATCATTTGGTACAAGGGCAATTTCTAGAGCAGAAAAAGCATGCTATCAAAAACACAGGGCTGTCACTGGAAATAGTGGCTCTGTGTTAATTCCTTTCCCCCTCCATAATATGTGGTTCAATGGACCTCCTGTTCTAATGTCATCATGCTGTGAGTTTTTCCAGTTCCGTGTCACTGACTACTGCTGGTGGGAGCAGGGAAATGTTCAATATAATGACATCGAGATACAAGGTATGTCATATTATGGAGGGTATGGGAACTCTATATGGGATAGCTGTTTTGGGTGGCAAGATATGTGATAGATGTTAGAAGTCAACATGCCTTCTATAGCATGCTGTGGGATTACAACCCTGTGGCAGGTAGCTCATTTTAGATACGTATCTTACCTTCGGGGAATCCATCCCAGATTTCTAAGCGGTCATAGCGGCAGAACACTCCTGCTGGAGGATTCGAATCTGGTTCCAGTTCAAAGCTTTCAAATTCCAATATAATCTCTGACATCTTTGGTGCAAAAACAATATAAGTGCATTCAAGGCTATTGGGATATTTTTCAGGGAATCCTGGTGATTTGATCACCCCACTCGTAGACGTGAAGTTTCTGGAGCATTCTGGTCCTGCAGAACCAAAGAAACAAATATAAACACAATGTGCTGACTTTGTGCTATTCTGGTTCACTAGAAAACAAATTAGACCATTTTATCTTTCTAAACAGCAGAGTGGCTTTTCGGTGAAACACCTCACTTTAATCACCATATTAATCATCCAGCTAACTTGTTCCTGTTATTGATAATTGGTATTAAAATGTAATTCACATTTATTGCATGAACTCCAATTTTCAATTTGTAGCAGGGTGATAATGGGAAAAAAGAAAAAGAAAACTTGTGCCAGCTCCAAAGAAAGGTGTGTGTGTGTGTGTGTGTGTGTGTGTGTGCAAATTATGACAAAGTCATGTGGGAACAATGAAAGTGTAAGCTGCAGAAATCTCGACAACCCTAGGGAAATAATTATAGCCCCTTCAAGCTTAAATCTTAAGGTTGACAGCCTTTTATTGGTAAAATAGAAAATTTTGCAAGAGAAGGGGAGTGGATTCGGTAGATGGAGCAGAGGTTTCAGATTCCTAAAGCAGTGACTCAGTAACTCTGCCAGATGTGACCTATGCCTCCTTGACAAACTAGATGTGAAAGGTAATTCGTACTCGTACCAAGGGTGACTTGACTCATTCTGAGCGGTGTTGACACAGGTGCACCAGTAAAGTGTTGCTGTTAGTGAACGCATGATAAACTGTGTGATTACAGGTCGTGTTGCTGGAATCCAACTAATATCAATGTTGACACCCTAACCTTACCCATAACATCAGCTGTGGTGTTAGCCTTTAGCGTGCTCCACAAAATACCCTCATGCAGCAACACTGGGCACTGCCCACATAGCTCATCCTGCTGCTTTTACACCAGAGAATTCTCAGTCTCACAAAACTTTATCCTACGGTACTCCCAACTCTTTCGCATTAGCTTGATTTAAATTCCATTTTAGAAAATCACTTCTCAGAAAGTGCTTTATAAATGGCGTTTCCATGCGCTCTGGCTTCCGTCACGGTGTTCCGTTGCAGCAGAAGCGGTTTAGCCATGCTGGCCACGTGACCTGGAAAGCTGTCTGCGAACAAACGCCGGCTCCCTCAGCCTGAAGCGAGATGAGCGCCACAACCCCATAGCCGCCTTTGACTGGACTTAAGGGGTCATTTACCCTTTTTACCTATGCTCCTTATCTTCACCTTGATGCCGTAAAGTAAAAATAAAAAATAAAAATCCATGCAGGATCACAGCAAGATCCATCTTCATCTGCATCCTTTTCCCAAGAGCATCAAGCCAGAAACAACTGGGCCATGAGCAGGGCTTGGTAGTGAAGCTGAGAGACATGGACTTGCAAAAGTCCACATAGCGAGCTCCTAAAATGAGCAGCTCTGCCTGGAACTCCCAAATCCAAAATCCTGCCCGCCTTATCATGCTAGGTAACCTGTACTGATTTATGTGGTGTGTGAATTGAGCATGGCTGTACTGGGGAGGCAACATTCCATTGGCCCATAAGGAAATTCCTCATTTCCCACGGGATTCTCTTGCATTCCTTTTGGCCCTTCCAGCACCAACTTTACAAACACTTCATTGTTAGATGTGGCGTTTCATTTCCCAGTGCGAAGAGCATCCAGAGGGAATGAGGCAAAACTTTTATGTGCTCCTTAGGACCCGCACTAGAACATAGGAACATAGGAAGCTGGCTTAGGCAGAGTATGACCATGGGTCTACCTAACTCAGATTGCCAGTGGCTCTCTGGGATTTCAGACAAGGTTCTCTCCCAATTCTACCTGGGGATTGAACTTCTACAGGCAAGAGAGATGCTCTAGAGTTGAGCCATGGCTCTTCTCTTGGCCTCTCAGCTCTACCACCCGACATTCCTTTGCCTGGAGATGCTAGGAATTGGAGATGTCAGCACCAACACTGTTAACTTCTGTACACAAAGCATGTGCTGGAACTATGACATCACCCATCCTTTCAATATTAGGTCAGGTCTGTGGAGCCTACAACTGAGGCTGGAACCGGTGGGCCTCTTAAAGAGATGTATACGTACACTGAAATCTTAACAAATTTGTGATGATAAATCTCCAGTATAGGTCCACATAAGGAGATTGTATCCTCTTTGGAAATGATGGCAGGAAGCACAGAGAATATTTAGAAAATATCCAGCCATCCAATACATGCAGTTTCCCCAAGAGAAGACTAGTCTGTTAGATGCATACGTATATAAATAATGGCACACCGTAGGAAATGGATTCCTTCTGAAATGATATAAACCACGCTACCTCTTGCTGCTTTGGCTACCATCCAGGCAGAGCGGATGTTCAGGAGCCAATTGAGAAGAATGTGATCTCAGTTCTGAAACAGCACCTGAAGTGCACGAGATGGCAAATCCAGGCCCTAACAAAGTAGTAGTGCATTCTGGCAAAAATGAATCATTGCAGGCTCTCCGGTCAAATTCTAATTTGGGAGGTCATACTACAAATGAACTGAATTATAGATAAAGGCCTAATCTAGCCCTTCCACTAAATGTGAGATTGGGGACATACAGTGCTTTTGTAAATGCAGCTCTCCAAATATGGGAGGGTTGCTGATGGATAAGGATAGTTGTTAGTACTAGAGATGATAGTTGTTAGTACTAGAGATGTCCTATGTATAGAGTGGTGAGTTGAAGAAGAGCAGGGAAGGATGTAGCGAGGAAGTAATTGTGTTGTAAGTATTCATCTTTTCTAACTAGTGTAAAAACTCGGGCTACCTCAGTAAAACAGGACTGAACCAAAATAGGAAGTATGTGTGATACCTTTCATAAGTGAAATGCAACAGCCTTTTTGATATTTTTCTTTTCTTTTCTGGGGGATAGGATGAGATCAGGGCCGTCTTGAGCAGATCGCGCGCCCTGGTGCTGAGGGGCAGAGATCGCCCCGCCGCCCGCCCCGCCGCCCGCCCCGCCCCGCCCCGCCCCGCCGCCCCGCCGCCCGCCCGCCCCGCCCCGCCGCCCGCCCCGCCGCCCCACCCTCACAGGGTACAATTGGTTTGCCAGGCCGACGCCCAGCTTACCAGCCACGCGCCATGGTGCACTGCCCCACTGGGGGGCTATGAAGAGCCCGCCCTGGATGAGATGATGTTGAGGCAGGAAGGGATGGAAAGCAGGATGGTCGATGAGACTTGGAACGGCATCAAGTCAGACCTTAGCTCCTCCCTGCTGAGTAAACCCTGCACTATGCACTATGCAGCTGCCACCTCCATGGAGAATTAGACTAAAGGCAAAACTATCTCACACACCTAAACTGACCCTCATTGCCCGTGGTCTGGGGAGCCAACAGAGCTGGGCTGATTACACACAGAACATCTTTATAGCCAAAATCTGGGTGGTGCTGCAGACCAGGAAGGATCAGGCAAATAGTTTCCACTGCCGGTGTAATTATGGTGGAACAGAGAATAAGGTACCGTACTTCTGCTGCTAGAATTCTCTATTCAAGCCACCTGGTGTCTGGACAGGCAGTGACGGTCAAGCCTGACTTTATAACATACCCAATACAATAATTTAATAGATAAACACTAGATAGAGATTTTTCATTCAGTAAATTTATTAATTCACCATTAATTTGGATGCATTAAAATGTTTAGACGAAAAGTAAACGTGAACTCTGTGTTTCAGGGTAACTGTAACTCTTAGACCACAAATGCATGCGCAACCTTTTCCAGCTCTGTACATGACAATATCGTTTCCACTTTGATATACCGCGGCATAAACCTGAGTTAGAATTACTTTGGGACCTATAACTTTGAATATTCTGACTTTTGTGTGTGCGAATTCTCATTTATAATGTTGCCTTAATGTAATGAATGCCTTTCAGAAGGAGATTTAAAGGATCATACAAGGAAATAAATGCATGAAACTGCTGAGTTGTCACTGAAATGTCAAGGGGAAAGGGCCCCATTGAAAATGCTCACTTTTGCAAATGGCTTGTGTAGAGGCTCTTTCAGGAGTTTTACCAGTGCATACCAACCTTAAAGGTCCATTGCTTAATTGGCAAGGCGCTGGAATTGCGGTCTCTAAGAATCTAGATGCTTTTGTTGCGGAAGGAAAACCTTTGTTCCAATAAAAGTTAAGACCCTCAGGGTTTACTTTATTCATTAATTATCTAGTTTTGGTTGGAGGACTCTCTCGGCTTCTGAATGTGTGATTCATTAGTCTGCTTCCAAGTACAGCCAAAGCTTGTGCCAAAAAATGATCTCACTGCTACTCAGCGGCCAGTCAATAAAGATTTGACCAAAGAGTAGGGAGACTAGGGACCATTTGCCAGTCCTTCTAATAGTGGAAAACCTTCCTGCTACCCTCAGGGTTGCATTCTAGTAGCACAGCATTCACTCACAGCATGCTAGGTTCCGGTAGGTAGCCGTGTTGGTCTGATGCAGTTGAAATAAATAAAAAATTGTCCAGTACCGCCTTAGAGACCAACTAAGTTTGTTCTGGGTATAAGCTTTCATGTGCATGCACACTTCTTCAGATACACTGAAACAAAAGTTACCAGACACTGAAAACTATGGAGAGACCTGGTCTGAATAGACATATTGGATTCTTGTCTCATTACATACTGTATGCTAAAGCTATTTTTGTTCATCTGCATACTATCCCTTGCTTTTTCCTGTAAGACTAATTGCAGTCGTTAACAGTTGTCAACAGGTCTACCATACCCATTGAGCCAACCACCCATCTCCTACTACCCTTCTGAGAAAAACCCCACCTCACCCTTCCACTATATATTAGGGTCTGGTGATTTCTGTTTCAGTGTATCTGAAGAAGTGTGCATGCAAACAAAAGCTTATACCCAGAGCATGCTAGGTGTGAGGTGTTGCTTGAAAACCTGTGTTAAGTACCACCCACCACCCACTTCTTTAGCAGAAAAGCTCTGATGGTGTTCTTCGTTATCTGCTCCCTTTGTTTTCTGTGGGAATCCTGAGTGGACAGACTAACTTATCCACTGCAAAGCTTACCACATTAATAAAAACTGAAATGTTTTATTGTATTTATTATTTCATTTATGTTCCACCTTTCCTCTAAAGAGTTTAAGGTGGCATACATGGTTGTCCACCTCTCTGTTTTATTCTCACAACCACCCTAGGATATAGGTTATAAACCACATAGCAAACAGCCACTATTATAAAAAAGGAGTCAAAACAAAAGTTTGTGTGTGTGTGTTTGCTTTAAAAATATCAACAGCATAGTGTATAAAATTGCTGTTGGACTCCATAGTTTTGTTATTAGGAATAGTGGATGAGGTGACACCAAATGAATTTAAGAAAATAGTGTGCAATGTTAATTGCTGTGAGAATATTGCTGGATGCTATCAGTATTACAGTACTATGAGTAGTACAGTAGCACAGAATCCTAATAGTAGGAAGGATGTGAAAATGCAAAACTAATTAACTAAATAAACCAGTGGATTATTTTTTTATAAATTTATTCAATAATGGAACAAAAGAGCTAATTGCCAGTATACTGGAAGAGAGGTCTTGGAACTAAACTTAACAAATCCAATAATAGCAGAATGGATTTTAATTACACATTTAATTAAACATTCAAACATATGATGTAATTTAAATTAAGATGCATCATTATATTTTTTTCTCAGCCAACACCTCCCCCTTTAGGTACATGAACTTTTTCCTCTTTATTTAATGAAAATGTAAGAATGTCGCCACACAGCTCCCATTTGGAGGATTTGCAGTGCCACAGCACAAACCTGGATTGCAGGGCTGGGTTGAGGAGCAAAACTAAAGGCAAGTTGCACAACAGCAGTGGGTATGGCATGGGAGTAAGAAAGGGAAGACACTGAGAGGGGGGAAAGTTATGGTTTCAAACAACCTCAGAAGTTTGAATAAAGCAGGGATGGAGGGAAATGAGAGGAAATTGGCAGTTTTAGACAACAGCAGAGGTCTAAGAAAGTATAATGTGAACAAGCAGTTTGCTGGTGCACAAGTTCAATCCTGGCACACTGTTCTTGGCTTGTTTGGATGAAGCCTGATTTTAGAATTTAGATGAAACAGCAAACCAAAGCTTATGATTTCTTGCTCCTGGAGCAGTATGGTCAACAAAGCTGCTCGTTTGTGTTAAACCATACTTCAGCTTCAATTATGGTTTAATATAACATGTGAACAAGGACATAGTGATTTAAGCATGTCTTATCATAAGCAGCAAAATGATTATTTCTGTTAGGGTTAAGGGAACAGAGCAAGTGTGGGCAACCTGTGATCCTTCGGAGGTCTTTAGACTTTAACACCCATCAGCAAAGGCAACATGGTCAACGGTCAGTGGTGGTGTGAGTTATAGTCCAACAATATCTGGAGGGTCACCGGTTCCCCCCCTCCAATAAAGGAAGTTTATAACCATCATGACTTTCTCATATGATTTCCATCAAAACACTACTGAAAACAGAATGCTAGAAGATATGAATGTTAAATATGTTTTCATCAAGATAGGCTAAGAGATAGCAACTTAACTACAGTTACTCTCTGAGCTCCATGGGTGAGTAGACATTTGAACCCAGGATTCCCATTAATACAACACTCTTGCCACTGATCCGTTATAAATTGCTATTTTAATTACCCCTATCCCCAATGCTAGGCCTCTTCAGTTTGAACAATCCCTATTGTTAATATTTTAGAATTCAAATAAATAGCGTGACAGAACAACCTTAAACTATTTTTGCTCACCTTTTTTGAAAACTTCATAGCGAATGGAAAAGCCTGCTCCATGAGTTTCATAATCAGAGACAAACTTGATTAAGAGGTATGGTCCTGTAGATATCACAGGAGGAGGGGCGATCTTGCCGCAAAACTTTCCCCATACTCGGCCATTTGCGTTGTCTCCATCAATCACTTCAACATAATCGTACCTGGTAGATAAATTGAAGAAATAAACTTTTAACTTCCAGGAAAGAAAAGAAGCTAATTAATTTAGGAACCATAGCCATGCAGCATACATAATGAAGAAAAATGCTAGCCTGTTTGGAAGCTGCGTTATTCTGAGAGATGTAAGCAAAATGCAATAATTAAAATGGACTACATCATGTCTGTAGACATCATCTGGCAACATGGAACTATTAGGAAGAATGGTGCCCATTATGCTTACAGACAATGTCAGCTAAAGTAACCAATTAACAAGAAAAAGGAAATCTCATGAGCACAATTCTGTATTATTAAATTGCATCCTTTGTCTATAGCGGCATTGTTATCAATACATAATACACAGCACGCTTTTCAAATGGCGAAGTTCTCGCCTGAATTCTAAAATTCATTTTCAGCTTTAATTTCTGTATAATACTTTAATTTCTGTATGTAGCTCTCTAAACATAGGTCCAGAGAATAATTTATGAAGCTCTAAATATTTAACGCTCTTTACTACTCCACTGTGTTCTTTATTGCTGTATATCTTAGCACATATCCTTTTTGCATCACATCACTTGAAATATCTTTATAACGTTAGATCTGTTGCACACACACACACACACACACACACACACACACACACACAAGAACATGGCTTTAAGTTTTATTTTGAAATGTCTAATCTAAGTGACTGGATTGATTATATTCATACAGAACACAATAATGATAATTTATATCCTACTGTTTCATCTGTATGGGCATGTTAAAATAAACTTCTGTATAATAAACTCCAAATGAAAGGATAAGAGATGAATATTGCATTGATTGAAAATGCATATCTGCCTTATACAAACTCAGCCATTACTCTATCTAGCTTAAAGCGGCTCACTCTGACTCAAGGCAGGTCTTCAGTGCCGTAGAGCAAGACTTCACCACCAGAGAACCTTTCAACCATAGAAACTGAGGACTGAACTCAGAACCTTTTCAATGCAAGACATAGATTCTGCTAAGGAGTTATGCCCCCTCCCTTATTGATATTGGAAGTTTACCTAAGTATAAGAGTGAAATCAGCAGCTAAAAAACTTATGGGTCAAGAATCACATAACTGGTTCTACACACCAAGGAAAGCTATGGGCTTGTTATTTCTCGAATTTCCCAATGTGCTATTGCAGTAATCCTCAAGTATTATTATTATTATTATTATTATTATTATTATTATTATTATTATTGATGCATTTGCTGTCCTGAGTTCCTTCAGGAGGAAGGGCAGGATATATGCCCAGTTGATCACTGTGGTCTGAGGGCAAGTTCCAAACATCATAGAAGCTCAATCCACAGCAACTTGGAGCAGGGCTTTTGGTGTGACTGTCCCTGTTCTGTGGAATAGAATTCCTGTCGAGATACATTTGATGCCTGCTATATGCACTTTCTGGAAACAAGTGAAGACATTTTTTTTGTGCCAACAGGGTTTCCCAGGGGGATAAATGTGTCTTTACCATTAGTGCCCACTTGTTAGCGTTTTAGTCTTGTTTTAAGTGTATTTGTTGTTTTTGTGTTCACACTGGCAATGTTCATGTTCTAACAGCACGAGAAGAGCCTGTTGGATCAGGCCGATGGCCCATCCAGTCCAGCATCACATTCTCACAGTGGCCAACCAGATGCCTGAGTACAAGAGCATTCTCTTCCCGTCCCGTTTCCTTCAATTGATATTCACAAGCATTACAACATTGGTGACCACATGTTTGTGGTGGTAGACAATTAGGTCTACCTGGGTTCCACCATAACCAACAATCTCTCAACTTTCTTACTTTTCTCCAAGCAAAAGTTCTTAATTATTTAATCCATTTGTATAATGCCATGCTGTATAACAAGTTAAGTGGCAATTGTCCAAAACGGTTCTGCTCTACCTTGGCAGTGTAAAATGAGATTTTATAAGATTCCAAGCATGTGCACTCAGCATTCAGCAGACCAGATGTCCAAATTGTTTACTATGAACTATGGGACCAGATCACCCAACCAAACCATCATTTATCAGATGAGTGTCTTCTCGGTCTAGGTCCATTCTCCCATCTGCTTATTTTTGCAAATGTTCTGTGTAGTTTACATCCAGATCAAAAACTTTCACTTCTTTCCAAGCATGCTTACTTTCAGAAGGGGGATAGTTGAATCTCCAAGTAACTCTGCCACAGCTGGTTCTGGGAACTATAATTCTCAAACCCACACAAAGAAATCTTGTATTTTTGGAACTGAGGAAAGACTGCCTGCCACTGGTTTATACTTCATTAAATAATTATAGCTCTTCCAACAATTAGCTGGACAGATGTCTTGTCATTTTCCTCTTCCTGTTCATGTCCCCCTTCCTGGCCATTGTTTTGCCTACTGCTCCCTCATTACTACAGATCTCCTGTTTTGCTTTCGTACAAAGAAACCCATACATCGTAATGACCACCATAATTTTTAGTTACAGGTAGGTAGCCGTGTTGGTCTGACGTAGTTGAAACAGAATAAAAAAAATTCTTCCAATAGCACCTTAGAGACCAACTAAGTTTGTCATAGGTACGAGCTTTCGTGTGCATGCACACTTCTTCAGATACACTGAAACAGAAGTCACCAGACCCTTATATATAGTGAGAGGGTGGGGAGGGGTATTATTCAGAAGGGGGGTGGGAATGGGTGATTGGCTGATAGGTGTGGTAAACGTATCATACACCCGGATAACACCATTACTGGCCCCAACAACATCAAACATACCATCTCAGGACTATTTAATTGCTCATCTTCTAACATTGTGTATGCCATCAAATGCCAACAGTGCCCTTCAGCTCTCTATATTGGAGAAACAGGCCAAACCCTTCGCCAAAGGATAACATAAATCTGACATCAGGAATCACAAATCAGAGAAACCAGTAGGTCAACACTTCAATCTCCCAGGACATTCTATACAAGATCTCAAAGTAGCTGTCTTATTACAAAAGAATTCCAGAAATAGACTGGAAAGAGAAGTTGCTGAATTGCAACTTATTACCAAACTTAAAACCATGGAGAGACCTGGTCTGAATGGAGACATTGGATTCTTATCTCATTATACATGATAAAGCTATTTTTAGCCATCTCACCCCTTGCTTTTTCCTGTAAGACCAATTGCAGTCGTTAACAGTCATCCACAGGTTTACCACACCAATCAGCCAATCACCCATTTTCACCACCCTTCTGAGTAATACCCTTCCCCACCCTCTCACTATACATAAGGGTCTGGTGACTTCTGTTTCAGTGTATCTGAAGAAGTGTGCATGCACACGAAAGCTCATACCAATGACAAACTTAGTTGGTCTCAAAAGTGCTACATCAAAAAAAACCAAGATCATGGCCACTGGTCCCATCACCTCCTGGCAAATATGCGGACACGGGCAGCCCGGCACCGGAAGTCGGTTCTGCACATGTCTGGACATGCGCAGAAGTGACTTCCGCTGCTGCGCCGCTGCTGATCCCTTATTTTCCAATCCGGAAGTTGACAGCTATGATTAGGTTGTGTAATGTATTTAGGTGGACAGATCCAATGACGTAAATTCGAACTTTTTTTTTAACCCTGCAAGACAGCACTACAACCTACACTGCATCTACAAATATAATTAGTTTTTAAAAACTGATCTCAAATATCAATGCAAAACAGGGAAAAGATGGGTACTCCTAGGATGATCCTAGGAGTGAAGGATTGGAAATAGGCTGTAAGAAGGATGCTGGAAAGTCATGAAATGGCATGTCCACATGTTGATTTGAGCCCCATTCTAATACCTAGAAACGGACCAGTATGACAAATCTTTTATTTCTTTCTGCTCCATTATGTCGGCTTTTAAAATCCACCAACTAGCTTCCCTCCCACCCCACAATCTCATTTTCTTTTCATTATCCTACTATAACCGACATTAATCTGTTGCATTAATTTGTTCTGGCCATTTTGCCCCATTTGCTATGCACACTGAAATGGCCCAAATTATATCAATGTATGGAGGATTTTTTTTTTTTGTAATGGCAGTAATGTAAACTATATCTGACAATTCTGAAGTGAGCTGAGGGGTGGGGGTGGGGGTGGATGTCTTTACAATGACCAATGCCACTTTTAACAATGCAGTTCCAAACTGTCTGTGGCCCATTACTTATGTTTACATGAGATCTCAGGAGACAACTGCAAAGATGATATCACTAGTTAAAGTGGACAGCTAAAGGCTCTCTAAATTAAAAATGGCATTACATCACTGGCTAAAACTGTATGCCAGCTTTGGTATATATCAAACAGAAAATAAGACTGACCCTGATGGCACTGTAAACATTAACATATGTGAAATATTGTTCTAACAGCATTTCCTCTTATACATTGGATGCTTTAGTAGCCATTGATCAGCATATTAGCTTCGCTGTCCTTTTTCAAAGGCAAGGAAACAAAAAGAGGAAATGTTCACTCTGAGACGGTTTTGCAGATGTTTCATGTGGTTAAGATGGCACACAAAAAGATCAGAAAGACCGATTTACAATCGCCCTGCCTTTAAAAAAAAAAGAATCAAGGTTTTTCACATGTGTGTCTTATAGCATAACTGTTTGCTGCAGGCTTTTAGATTAGAGCAACAGTATTTCTCGTGGGTCAGGGTGATACTTTGGGGTTCTTGCACCTCCTGGGATTGCTCATGAGCGCTTACTGTTTACATAGATAGTCCTTTTCCCAATTTGTGAAATATTTATTGAAAAGTTAACTGAAAGAAAGAAGGCACACAAAGCTGCCAGCTGCTTTCTAAATTTAGCTGATCAGCTGCTTGATACACAGCCCAGCTGAAGCTGAAACACTAGGATTTAAGCTGTTTAAAAAGAACCAGTTAAAAACCTGATATTCTGAGAATATGGGTTGTGAGGATCAACACAGAACTTAGCGTAGGACAAAGTGGTTCATGGGATGGATCAAGCACACACCTGACTCCTGCAGCTCAGCTCACATTCATGACACTATTGCTCACTACAGTGGTACCTCGGTTTATGAACACAATTGGTTCCGGAAGTCTGTTCACAAACTGAAGCGTTCATAAACTGAAGCAAACTTTCCCATTGAAAGTAATGGAAAGTGAATTAATCCGTTCCAGACGGTCCGCGGAGTAAGCGTTCATAAACTGAAGCAAACTTTCCCATTGAAAGTAATGGAAAGTGGATTAATCCGTTCCAGACGGGTCCGCGGAGTACTTAAACTGAAGCGTTCATAAACTGAAGCATGGGTGTAATTGGTTCCGGAAGTCTGTTCATAAACTGAAGCGTTCATAAACTGAAGCAAACTTTCCCATTGAAAGTAATGGAAAATGAATTAATCCGTTCCAGATGGGTCCGTGGCGTTCATAAACCGAAAATTCATAAACCGAGGTGTTCATAAACCGAGGTTCCACTGTACTTTTTTCCAAAAGCTTTGCTGCAAAGTCATACCGGTAGGTGTATGATGAACTGTGCATGTGCTTGAGCCAATTCTAAGATTGTTAAGAAGGGCCCTTATAAAACCATAAGAAGACCAACATAATCAAGCATCCTGTTCTCACAGTGATCAAGTGGGTGGGAAGCCACTTCAAGCATGTGTGCCACATTCAGATTTGGGAAAGGAGTGCCATTATGTGACAGACTGCACACTTTGAATTCAGGAGGTCTCAGTTCCTAGCCTCTCCAGTTCAAAAGGAATCAGAGGTAACACTGGGAGGCAATGTGAAATGCTCTCTGCCTGAAAGCCAGGAGAGATGCAACCAATCAGAATAGAAAATACTGGCCTAGGTGGACAAATGATTTGACCTTGGTGTGAGCCAGAATCTAGGTTTCAATGGGTCCACCAATCCCCTTAATTAACTAATCTCTACAGTAATAAATTCCCTAACATCTAAGTACAGTGGTGCCTCGCTAGATGAATTTAATTCGTTCCACGGGTCTTTTCTTATAACGAAAAATTCGTCTAGCGAATCCCATAGGAATGCATTGAAATTTTTTTTGCCCATAGGAACTCATTAATTGAATTTCAATGCATTCCTATGGGAAACCGCGATTCGCTAGACGAATTTTTCATAAAACGAATTCGTCTAGCGAGGCAACCTCTGCTCGAAAAATCCTTTCATTAAGCGGAAATTTCGTTAAGCAGGGCATTCGTTAAGCGAGGCACCACTGTACTTTTTCTAACTAGCGTCTGCAAGACTCTCTAGTCTGTGAAGACTCACAGCTGTCCATGGAGGCACAGGTCAACTCCGTGTCCAGGGCAGCTGTTTATCAGCTCCATCTGGTACGCAGGCTGAGTCCCTACCTGCCCACTGACTGTCTCTCCAGAGTGGTGCATGCTCTAGTTATCTCTCGCTTGGACTACTGCAATGCGCTCTACGTGGGGCTACCTTTGAAGGTGACCCGGAAACTACAACTAATCCAGAATGCAGCAGCTAGACTGGTGACTGGGAGTGGCCGCCGAGATCACATTACACCGGTCCTAAAAGACCTACATTGGCTCCCAGTACGTTTCCGAGCACAATTCAAAGTGTTGGTGTTGACCTTTAAAGCCCTAAACGGCCTCGGTCCGGTATACCTGAAGGAGCGTCTCCACCCCCATCGTTCTGCCCAGACACTGAGGTCCAGCTCCGAGGGCCTTCTGGCGGTTCCCTCATTACGAGAAGCCAAGTTACAGGGAACCAGGCAGAGGGCCTTCTCGGTAGTGGCACCCACCCTGTGGAATGCCCTCCCACTAGAGGTCAAAGAGAACAATTACCAGACCTTTAGAAGGCATCTCAAGGCAGCCCTGTTTAGGGAAGCTTTTAATGTCTGATGGATTTCTGTATTTTAGAATTTCTGTTTTTTTGGAAGCCGCCCAGAGTGGCTGGGGGAACCCGGCCAGATGGGCGGGGTATAAATAATAAATTATTATTATTATTATTATTATTATTATTATTATTATTATTACTATTATTATTATTATTATAGGAGATTTTAAGCAGTTCCATTCAAATAAATGGGACTGAACTGCCTTGCATCTAGTTCAATATGTGAGGACCTGGTAACAACTTGGTAGCAGGGTTATCCACTTTCTGTGCACCAGCAATCCTTTTAAAGCACAGAACAGGCACTCTAGCAGCAATTTAGGCCAACTGACCATGAATGAGAGGTTGGCTCTTCAGTATAGCAATTCCTGCCATATGAGGTTTAAGCTACACATGATGTTTTCTTTCCTTATGTAAAGGTTGGGCTTCAGTGTGAGGTCAACATGAATGCGTTAGTGGAAGGGAATCATAACTCTATTTATGTGCTCCAGCTTTCCATTTCCAAAGCTGATGCTTTCAGATATGCAAAAACTGGTACCCTCCACATCTATTCTATTTAAGGCCAAAAGCAGCTGGGAAAGGGAGCAGAAGGGGACATCATTGTTCCTATTCCCATTCTGGTCTCTTGTTGGAGACTGCAACCTCAGCTGATGATTTGGGCAAGAAGGAAGGAAGGAAGGAAGGAAGGAAGGAAGGAAGGAAGGAAGGAAGGAAGGAAGGAAGGAACTACATTGGCTCCCAGTACGTTTCTGAGCACAATTCAAAGTGTTGCATAGCTGCCAAGTTTTCCCTTTTCTCGCGAGGAAGCCTATTCAGCATAAGGGAAAATCCCTTTAAAAAAGGGATAACTTGGCAGCTATGAAGTGTTGGTGCTGACCTTTAAAGCCCTAAACAGCCTTGGCTCAGTATACCAGAAGGAGTCTCACATCCCCATCGTTCTGCCCAGACACTGAGGTCCAGCGCCGAGGGCCTTCTGGCGGTTCCCTCACTGCGAGAAGCCAAGTTACAGGGAACCAGGCAGAGGGCCTTCTCGATAGTGGCACCCGCCCTGTGGAACGCCCTCCCACCAGATGTCAAAGAGAACAACAACTACCAGACTTTTAGAAGACATCTGAAGGCAGCCCTGTTTAGGGAAGCGTTTAATGTTTAATAGATTATTGTATTTTAATATTCTGTTGGAAGCTGCCCAGAGTGGCTGGGGAAACCCAGCCAGATGGGCGGGGTATAAGTAATAAATTTATTATTATTATTATTATTATTATTATTATTATTATTATTATTATTATTACATCTGATTAATATATGTAGCTAAAATAACTTTGACCAACACAGATTATCAGGACTAGGGAGGACCTGCATCTGCATGTAATGGGAAACAATTATTTTGCTGCTGAGGTCTCTACATTTAATTGCTTTTCAGAATAAACACCTTCCAGAATCCCACAGATTTTAGAGCCAGAAGGATCCCTGTGATGCTTGCCAATTCCACTGTAACCACAAAAGAAACTAAGATGGAACCCCCCCCCCAATTCTTCTGCAGAAATATTCAAATGGCTTTCACAGATGTATTAAGATCGCAAAGAATGTAATCCAGCCTCCAACAAATTCTGCATCTAGTCTGACACAATTATTGCTTCATAAATTCTGTGACATCCACATGGCAAGATTAGCAGTGAGTATATAGATGGGAAAAGAGAAAGTGAAAACAGCCAGTGTTCTGTGAACATCCCATCCTAGCAATAAATAAAATTATTCAGTCCTAGAAGTTACATCAAGGCAATAAAGCTTATGCTCAAAGTGTCCTTAAAAATGCAATTCATGGGGATTACTAAACGAAGCACACCTGTCATTTCAACACCTATTTCAAAACGCCAGCCAAGTCCACAGTGCAATAGTTAAAAACAAAAACCTGAGAATGTACATTCACAACTTGAAAACAGCATTGTTACTGAAGAAGCTAGGGAAAGCAGCTTGTATCTCCCTCTGGAGTTGGTACCAGTTCCACTCCATAAGTTTGTCATTAGAAAATGCTGTGCCAGGGATGCAAGTTGGCACACTGGCATGCCTCTAAGGAGACTAAATGTGTCACTTCAGCAGCATACCCAGACAGGATTGGCACACATCCCAGGATGCTGAGCTTGCATTTGTGGCTCTCCCAGCCAGCAGAATCATTGCTCTGTTATTGCTATCAATGGCATGGCAAATATTTTTACAACATTATAGCTCTACAGGGTCTAGAAGAGCATGGCTATCTGAATACAGACATGTAGCCAAGTACCGCTTAAAGCTTTGTGTTATAAACAGCAGTGGTATTTGGGGAAATGGGAGAAACAAAATCTGACTACTTGTGGCTTGTGTTTGGGTAGATGCCCAGATTATGGTAAATAAACATAACCATACAATCACATTTGCACTCCCTAGGTTCTCCTGAGAAATCTCATTTCCACAATCTTGGAGGCTTGAACAGAGCAGAAGCACTCCTTGTGTTTTAAGGCAGGCTGCATATGGCTCCCTGTTAAAATGGAAAGTGGCTCAAGGGCAGGGTGAGAATCTTTCTCCATTTCTTTTCCAGTTCCACAATCAGTGGCTGAACATGCTGCTGCTAGACAGTCATAATTTTATGGTTCAGTAAAAACAATGTCTGGGAAAGATTCCCGCCAGAATTGCAAACGAACACAGAATCCTCTAAGGATCCTTATGCAAGGATTGCAAAAGACTATTTTGAAAGCGTTGAGTTACAGCTTCAGGAAAAAGGGTAGGCAGCAGTTATTAAAAAACTAAAAAAAGAAAGGATGAGATCGTATTCATTGTAAACCTGCTCCAAAATATAGGTTGGGGAGAATTCCACATTCCCATCTTAAAATATTAGACAACAGTGAATTGCCCATGTCGGTTTTTTTTTTTTGTCTTCTGAAGAAGCCTGTGACCCTGTACGTGATGCATTGCAAACACTGCTGTTGGTAGTAAAGGCAATTGTATAGCATTGCTGAGTGCTGAAGTCAGCTACTGTACTAACTTACTTATTAAGTTCCTGTCCCATCCTTCTTCCTAAAGGAGTCAGGCTTGGAGAGATTTCCATGTCAATGGGCAATAGGATCTTAAAGTTTCTGCTCAGAGTTCATGCAGTATAATGCTATATGCTCAGAGCTAGAATTGTTCCCCTTGATCCTATCAATCAGCATTCGATCTACGTGTTGAATATTCTCCTCTGAGTATTGTAAGTCCTCCCCATGGGTGTTTCGCTCAAGACACCTGGTAGAGGAAATCTGGCTTTATTGGAAACAGCTTAAAATACCAGCTGTTTCCATAAACTCTGGGTATTGCATACGAGACTGAGGGCGCAAGGGGTGTGAAAAATGTTTGAAAGGTTGCATTTTCAAAACAATAGCACATGTGAGTTTCGGGTGTCTGTGTATTAACATTTATCAACAGACAGCAAAATTCAGGGCTGTTTTTAGGGGGAAACAGAAAATAGCATGAGACCCAATCACAATTAAGTAATGGATGTTCAAATCAGTTTGATGCTTGTGGAGAAAAGAGCTGCAATCATAATCTAACCCCACTTATCTGGCAGTAAGCCCCATTGAATTAAATGGGACTCACTTCTGAATAGAGATGGCTAGGATTGCAGCCAAGTTTTATTAACATTTGGGTCTGCTATTAAGTTAGGATAAGCAAAGGATATATTATGTTTGCTTACACCTGGTTGTTTTTATTTCACACACAGCTAGACTAGAGAGAGAGAAGCAAAAGCCACAAATTACTTGAAGGAAGGCTTCCAGTGCTTCAGTAGACCCATATACCAATACAGTACTGACGATAGGCTGAGACCGTGGGATTTACAGCTGTTGACATCATATTGGACAACAGACATTGGGTGACAGACATCCCAATACAAATCCCAGTTTGTTATGAAGAGACACTGAGGTCAGATATGGTGCTATCAGTTTATCTAGAAAGATAAAGCCAAAGAGATATGTAATGTACAAAACTAGCTGTTGCTTTCTCTCATTATAGCTTACACATTTGAGACTCTAAGGCAGGCATCCCCAAACTGCGGCCCTCCAGATGTTTTGGCCTACAACTCCCATGATCCCTAGCTAACAGGACCAGTGGTCAGGGAAGATGGGAATTGTAGTCCAAAACATCTGGAGGGCCGAAGTTTAGGGATGCCTGCTCTAAGGCATACTCAAAAGAATACATTTTTAAGGGATTTTTTAAAAAGAAATGTAAATATGTTAAAAAGCCTAGCTAATTTTCTGAGTTCTTTAAGTTTTGGCATTTTTGAGCAGCACTTATTTGCCCAACCCTACATTTCACACATACTTTAAGTTTCAGTCCATGCCAGTGGTTCCCAAACTTTCCCCCTTCCAATGGATCCCACAAAAATTGCTGAGGGCCTTGACAAACCACTTAATGATTTTTCTTCCTGTTGCAGCAGTTGCAATGTGCTGCGCTAGATGCTGTATTATTTTTAATTGCATTTTTGTTCCTAAAACATCAAATATTAATACAATAAAATGCAATATAAAAGAAACAATAAAAATACAATTAGAAATACACACACAGATATATAATGCAGACACACTGCGGACCACCTAAAGCTTCACATGCTTAAATGAGTGACCATGGGACATTATTTTTGGAGAAAAAGCGGTCAAATCTTGATCTGGAGCATAATCTCAATCTAAAGTATGTTCTAAAGTATGTTTTTCATCAGAAAACAGGCATGCAGCCGAATCCAGGTTGGGATCCTGCAGTTCCTTTTTCTCCAAAACAAAAACAGGAGGTTAAGCACACTTGTTTAAACATGTACCTGGCATCAGTAGTTTGCCCCTGAAAGAGACTGTCCAATTTGAATGACACTTGTAAAATACAAAGGTGCAAACAACCTCTCCAACCAGTAGATGGTGCTGTATTATTTCCTTACTGCTTAGCTGATTTTCTGCATGTTTCCTTCTTGTTCTTTTCTAAGACGTACCTGGAGGTGTTACCTGTCACTATTGTATAACCCTTCTACTATCTGTATATTATGGTGTCATGGGAGAAAAAGATATTTCCTGGTAGACTGCCTTGGTTTCTGACTGCATATAACAGAATTGAGCTGGGGGCCTTGTGGATTTGCCCTCAAAATAAAACTTCCATTTGGATGGCCACCACTGATGTTAAACCAGGTGGTGAAGTACAAGTAAACGTAAAACAAACATGAAAGAGCACCTACCTAACCCAGAAAGAGATTATAATACATAGAACTATTTGTTACACAGATCCCAGGTTGTCAGCAAAACTTTCAGACTCAAGCCCTTAACCCTGCAAGGCAGAGAGCAAGGGCATTTGAGTTTGCCACTTTTGAAAGCAACCTGTGCTCTGTGTATAGATTATATTGGTGCCCATAGCAGCGTCTTAAAATCTGGCAATGGAGAGTATACAGCTTTGAATGGCAAAGAAGCTGCTGCTCTCCTTCGAATGTGCTAGTGGGTACAGTGATCCTGTCCTTGTCTCTCAGCTGGCACCCCCTTCCCAGGCTTGTGCTGGGAAGAGCCAGCGTGGTGTAGTGGTTAAGAGCAGTGGACTCATAATCTGGTGAACCGGGTTCGCTTCCCCGCTCCTCCATATGCAGCTGCTGGGTGACCTTGGGCTAGTCACACTTCTCTGAAGTCTCTCAGCCTCACTCACCTCACAGAGTGTTTGTTGTGGGTGAGGAAGGGAAAGGAGATTGTTAGCTGCTTTGAGACTCCTTAGGGTAGTGATAAAGCGGGATATCAAATCCTAACTCTTCTTCTTTTTGTGCTCCAAGCTGGACTGCCGGAGCAAGCGTGAGAGCATGACTTCACCCAAACTTTAAGCACCCTCACCTGATGGCACGCACAAAAGCAACCTGAAACTTCTCCTTCATAAAAGTCGCTGCTGTATCAGCCTCTTCAAGTCCCTCCTGGCCCTGGGGAACAGCAAATGAGGGGATGGAGGAGATTCTATGCCCCCCCCCCAATCTCAGGTGCCATCTCTTCCTCCAGTCCCGACTTCTGCTCTGCATCCTGCACCTCCTCTTCCCGTCTCCACCTGCTCAAATTCTTCCCTGGCCTCCAGCCCTGGCTCATGCCATGCGCAAAACTCCATCAATTGCTGCCTCTTGCCCTCATCCTCTGCCACCCATTCTTCAGAGCCCTGCCAGCCCCTGATAACCCACAGCATGCTCTGCTCCTCAACTGCACATCACACCCTCTCCTCTAACTAGGGGAGGTGGGGTCTGGGTTGCATTGTAACGCAAATTTATACTATTTGCCTTTCCCACACCAATAGGTGAACTTAAACACAGCAGTCCCTTGAAATTTGCACTTCCCCAAATTTTGTCATGCAGTTCTACGAAAGACAGGGGTAAGCACACACAAAAATGCTTATATTGGTGAAAATAATGGTAATTATAGTACAATGGCATTATATTAGGATAAATTAATTTCTTTATTTTTTAAAATAAAAGCTGCTGTGGCGTTCTCAATGTTGATGGATCCCAACTCCCATCAGCTCAACCGGTATCACCAGTGGTCAAGAATGATGGGTGCCATAGTCCAACAACATCTGGAGAGCCACAGGTTTTCCACTCATGCTTTAATGTGATTATTAAATTATACAACAAATGAGGACCCTTTTTAGAATAGTTTTATAATTTTGAAATGTTTCTATACCAGATGAATAATAATAATAGTAATAGTAATAGCAAATGCTATTTTTAGCCCTGGAAATAAGATTCGCCTTTTGTTAAAGAAGAAATGTTCCAAAACGCAAGAATTTCAAATTGGGTGGTGATGTGGGGAGAGAAAACACTTGGCAATTTAAAGACTTCAGATTTGATGGTGTTTTCCAGTGTCAAGCTGGTGAAGTTCAGCCTTTATAGGAAATTCACATGCCTTTAATTACTCCAGATCCAGTCCCCAAGTAAAAATGTGACATATGGAAGACATTAGAGTCATTTACAACTTGTTCGCCTCCCTACCTCACTGCAAAATGTTAGTTTCTGCCAACTTTCCACTGTTCTCTGCAAAATAAAAAACGCAGTCTGATTTTATTGGCTGTATATCTCAAAAGTCACAAGATTTATGAAATTACCAAGTCATTTTTCAATGTTCTGATTCATTGTTATTTATCCATTCTCCAGTTTCATTGCACTTTTTTGTTTTTTACAGATCATTTTGTTTCTGTAAAATACTGGGATTAGTTAACAACTTTGCTTGGCAGTGACTTTCTATGGGGCATTGAAGAAATGCATCATAGGAGGGAGAACCAATCACTAGAAGGCCATAGGAAGCTGTCTTTTACTGAACCAGACCATTGATTCATCTAGATCAGTATCATGTTAATGAGTGGCAGGAGCTCTCTGGGATTTTCTGAATGGGGTCAATGGCTCCATGCCTTCTTTTTTCTGAATTGACCTCTAAATCTTTTTTCATGAGGAGTTGATTCCATTATATAGATAGATCATTTCAATTCACATCCGCTGTCATCTTTTAAGGTCTCTCCCCAGCCCATGATTTTAATTTTACCTCTGTTTTTACGATTTTGTGACATTTTACTTGTTGGCTTTATTATGTAAACCACTTTATTATGTAAACCATAGGTAAAAACCTATGTTGCACTACAGCATTTTACAAACATTGTATATAAACGGAATAAACAAACGAATGAATGAATGAATGAATGAAGGCTCAATAAGGGCTGCCACTTAGTAAGCTTGAAATCTGGAAACTCTCAAGGGTTAAATAAAAACTATAATATGACTTAGACCAGAAGCATTAAAAATAATAATCAACCAATTAGTGCAATTTTCTGAACAGAGTGAACACAACCAATGTATCTATATAAAACAAAACAAAAAAGCTACTAAACCCATTAAGTGTTGCTTTTGATGTGCCTGACTGGTTTAATGATTTGCCTTTGGTTTGATGCTGTTTAACATGTAGTGCTGAACGCACTAATAAGGTCTCTTAATTGGTACGTATGGAATCATCAGGTCCCTTTCTTGGTATATCTAATGAGCACCGGGCATAAAGTTTGTACCATAATGAGAACGATGTCATTGTGCTCCTTTGACGGTTCCATGGAAATTTAGAGGAACCTTTTGATGATAGTAAGAACTATGAATCACATCAGCCAGAATGATTAAAAAACCTGCTTTATCAGCAATTACTAGTTATGATATGTGTGGCCGTAAGCTAAGAAACTCAGATAAGAAAAACTATTAGACTGATATTAGTTTTTCCTTTAAAAATGCATTTCAAACATTTGAAATACTTTATCTGTTGAGGTTAATCAATGACCACCACTTTGGCCAGGGCTCTTGTTTAATAAAACAGGAGGCTAAAGGAGGAACCAGGCTGTCAATGTACATTACAGCTCTATAATGCAGTTTATGGAAATTTTCCTCCAGGGTAATCAGGGAGTGATAATCTATAAATGCAGGAACATTGATAAGTATATAAATAATTCCATTCAGAAACATGAAAGACCATTAAGGCCAATGGCTAAGCACTCAAAAGGCTCCATTATTCTACACCCTTTACTTGGGCTTAGGCCCTGTAATGAACTCCATGTGAATTGACTCCAGAGTATACAAGGAATTGCTCTGAGGAATGCATCATTAGTATGGATTAATGACTTCCCCTATATGTCCATATCGCCAGTATGTCTGGCATGCACACATTTACTGCACACAATTACTGCGGGCTGCAACACTTAGATAACATTAAAATTATATATCATTGCAATTTTTTTTGAAATATATTGTCATATAAATAATGTTTAGTTCTGAAGACATTGTGATCCTCTGCAGGATCCTCTAATCTAGATTTAATTTCTATTGATTTCCAGCTAAGTGTATATAGAATTGCAGCATAAAGATTTTTCTAAAAAATGCAGTAACATTTTATTGCAACAGCAAAAGCATACAAAGAAATATATCAGACTTGGTCTAGTCCAGGCATCCCCAAACTGTGGCCCTCCAGATGTTTTGGCCTACAACTCCCATGATCCATAGCTTACAGGACCAGTGGTGGGAATTGTAGTCCAAAACATCTGGAGGGCCAAAGTTTGGGGATGCCTGGTCTAGTCTTTAGGCTAAAACTAAAATTAACCCCTTTGCTCAAAGACCCCTGAGTGGTTTATAATACCATACATAGAGTGGGTTGTCCACACACTTCTCCATCTGACCAGGGCCGGGCCAACGGCTAGGCTGGGTGGCGCAGGGCGCCAGGGCGCCCGCCCACCCGCCGCGGAGCTGCGCCCCCGGCAGCCGCGCTGTGAGCTGTGCCCGCTCGCACACCAGCCCCGCCCGGCCGCGCAGCTCTGGCTGCCTGCCGCGCTGGGAAACAGGGCGGGGGCGCCGGAGGGATCCATTGCACCACGGCGCCAGGGCACCAAATATACTTAAGACGGCCCTGCATCTGACGATTTCTCCCTGCCAGATGGATGATTAATTGCACCAAGGGCATGTCTAGAATCACTCCTTGCCCCCTCGGCCACCTACATAGGTGGCTACTACTATCAAAGTAAGCAGTTCTGGTCATCATTTTGGTACACCTCTGAGCTAGAGACGCAAGGTATATTCCACCAGCACACTGCCCATTTAAGTGCAGCTGGCATAACTTTCTGGAGACAATGGGTATTTCTGAAGGGTGCTGAAGAATTGTGTGATACAGGAATTGTTGCCTCTCTGGTTACTGTCTCTGTTTGCAGGTTCAATTGTTAATTGTAGTGCCTTAGAATACCTGAAAAAATCTGACCAGAGAGGACCGTGGGATTAAAAGAAAAAGAAAAAGTGTGTCAACACAACAGGAAATAATGTCTTACACTCTACCATGTATCCCTCCTCTCTCTTAAAGCTGCAGTCCTATATTAGCTTAAAAGGTAAAGGGACCCCTGACCATTAGGTCCAGTCGTTACAGACTCTGGGGTTGCGGCGCTCATCTCGCGTTATTGGCCAAGGGAGTCGGCATACAGCTTCCAGGTCATGTGGCGAGCATGACAAAGCCGCTTCTGGCAAACCAGAGCAGCACATGGAAACGCCGTTTACCTTCCCGCTGTAGCGGTTCCTATTTATCTACTTGCACTTTGACGTGCTTTCGAACTCCCGACCTTCTAATCGGCAAGCCCTAGGCTCAGTGGTTTAACCCACAGCGCCACCTGCGTCCCATATTCGCTTACCTGGGAGTAAAACCCATTGAACTCAATGGGACTTACTTCTGAGTAGGCTTGCAAAGGATTAAACCATCAACATCATTTCCTGCTAAGCAATTCCAGCTCTCTATAATTCTCTGGCTTTGTCAGGGTTCAAGGGTGAAACATGGGTGATTTTTTTCAGGAGCTGCTCTGTGTTTGTATCTTGCTATTCTGCTCTAGGAATGTCAATTTCAAACATCTCCTACCTGAGAAATATGGAAAAAAGGAACATAAGGCTTCAAACCTATACTCCACTGACCTGGAAGTTAGTACCACTGAACTGAATAGGTATTAACTTTGGGGTAGACATGTCTAAGATTATACCATCAATCACTAAAACAACACTATCCATGTTCCTGAAAGAAAACAAAGCTCTAACATCTGTTAACAAACCAATCAACGTTTTCTCTAAACCCTCTTTAGTGCTGAATTATATTACCTTGATTTTAAACTACAGCTAGTTGTAACATGGTACCCATCATAATTTCAGTATATAAAAGTCGATCCTTTTAGTGCCATTTTTACTGTGCGTGCTGTTTAAGCTAAAATGTAAATACAGCCCCAGTTATAACTAGATTGATATTATGATAAAACATCCCATAGAAATTTAAAGCCACTAAGCCTGAGTTCAGCTTCTTTGTATCATATATCCCTGGAATGTCACAGCTTTTATGAGTTATGTGACCTTGTGATTTATATGGGCCTTGAGAAATAACTATGTGTTTAGAATGGGGGGAAATCGAGGCTAATAAAACTTCCCAGTAGCCTAAACGCAGGAACAGCTTGTTAGCTAGGGTCAGCCACATGACCCAAAGCATAGTGACAGCTCATTGTTATGGCTGCAAGATGGGCGGTTTCAGACATGGTAATAAAAAAACACACAACCCAATTCCAATGATTTTATTTTTTTAATTTTTTTTAAAGAGGAGCATATGTTCAAATGAATTAGAACTTTGGAAAAAAAAGTTTGGAATTATCATTCATGAAGTCATTCTGTCACATCCTAGGAAACCTTGGTCTTCCCAAACAGAAAGGGGAGTAAAATCCCTGTTGTTTTCAAAATACACTTTATGCATAGTTAATCTGCAAATATATTGCTATTCCTTCTAAAACAAATAGTTCATATATGATGCCCTATGAGCCTGAGCGTTCAATGGACACATGAAGTTCCACCTTCAGCAAGTATTTGTTTATATAGAGAAAAGAGATCAACATAAACATTTGTCCATGTGGACTTGCTCCTTTCATTGAAATGCACATAAATGTTTGATGTTTACACTGAAGTGCTGGAGAGACTCGAAACTGGGGTAAATATCTACAGAGCTTGAATGATTTTCTTTGAAGTCAATGAAGATTTCACTGATTTCAGTAAAAATGATAGAATATTTGGGCTGGAATGAATATGATCCCATAAATCTATTAGGAGCTATATGGAACTTGCAAGGTGCAAGTTTAAAAGACCAAAGAGATCCTCTCCTTCTTTGATTGTCTAAGAAATTTATATTTTCCTATGAATATTTCTTACGACTAGAGAACTGAATTTTATCAGCAAAACAAACATTGGTGGTTCCAGACGCCAGCTTCCAAGATAATCACAACCTGGAGAATGACCTTTGTGTTTGTTTCATAAGGCTCGGGAACGGCAAACACTAGCAGTGACTGTTTTTAATGTAGACATCATTGTAGTGGCTGACATTTTAAAAATTTCATAAATAATTGCATTCCTTGTGAACAGCTCTTCTACTTCATGCCTCACAGTATACGTATTGCTAAGTATTTCCTTTTGAAATTTTACAGCGAAACATAGCCCCATTTGTTCCATTGTAAAAATATGCAAGAGACAGAATCCCGTTCTTTATTGCATGTCTGAAACGGCAATAACCTCCTCTCTAGACACCTGCAGAAATCCCCATTTAACAAATAAAATGCATATAGTCTTCATTAGTTGTAAACTTAATTTGGTCTTTGGGGAAATATAAAGTCAGGTGGGACTAGCTTTTTCTTCCCTTCCCCTTTTCTCTTTTCCAGCAATTAAAACTTAAGAAACTTACATGTGAACATTTTAAAGTATTATTGCTCAAGTTATATAAAGAGGCAGTAGTTCTTTTTTAAATCAGGTAGGCACTTACAATTTTGATGTTTTATTGCCTGCCGAAAAGGTTTCTGTTTTGCCAAGCAGTTTTAGAATATTAATTTGATGTAGTGTTGATTATTTGTTCTGTATTTTATGATTTTATAAATGTACATTATAGTGATTGTACTGTGCACGGCCATGACATTTTCTCTCTCAACTTTCTGCACACCATGCAGAATTTTATAGACTTCTGTAATGCCACCTTTCTCTAAATGCTGCAATATTTCTCACAGAGAAGCTCTCCATTCCCTTGATCATTTTGGTCGCTGTTCTTTGAATGTTCTCCAACTTTATAATATCCGTTCTGAGGGGAGGCAACCAAAGCTGTGCACAGCATTCCAAATGCGGTTGTACCATTGATTTGTATTCATCTCCCCCCAATTCAGCCTCCCCCCAATCTGATCTGGAAGGTCCCTCAACTATTTAGAGCAAATTTGGGGAGCAGGCAGGGGGTTGCAAAATCTGTTTCACCAGTGGTGTACTGTTTTAATGCTGGATTGACACCACTGCATTTCACCCTGTAAGATTTATTTATTTTATTTAAAGTCGCATGTACAGGTCACCACCCTTCATGCAAATAGATTCCATGGCACTGTAGCATAGGCACGAATGAAATTTATTCATACCAAATACAATGTACCAGAAACATTTAGAATTCATTAACAAAATGAGAAGAGGAAATGATAAACTTATTAAACTGTGAGATAAAAAAGGCAGGACCCTCAGCATGTTGATCTGTCCTGCCTCCAGATTTCTAGAATGTAAAGTCATGTTGTAGGAGACCAAATATACCATTAAAATGGACTTGTGGTTTTTTGTTTGTATTTTTTTTTAAAAAAGACAGCTTTCTATTCTGGACAACAGCCATATGAGAAATATGTAAAATCACCCCACAACTGGCCCTACTAAACATTTTCTAAGACAATAATGCCCACTTACATCACAAAGAACTCATAACCCACCTACCCTCAGCAGCCAGAAACACCATAAGCACACACTGGAGAGACCTGTCAGGAGTAAACATGGACCAATGGTACTAAATAGTATGGGAAACAGCATTAGTAGAAAAATTAACCAATAAACTGAAACTGACACGGGGACAAATAGAAGAAGATGCCTTCACCCCAGTAAAGGTAAAGAGTAAAGGGAGCCTGACTGTTAGGTCCAGTTGTGGACGACTCTGGGTTTGTGGTGCTCATCTCGCTTTACTGGCTGAGGGAGCCGGCATACAGCTTCCGACTAAGCCGCTTCTGGTGAACCAGAGCAGCGCACAGAAACACCGTTTACCTTCCCGTCGGAGTGGTACCTATTTATCTACTTTGACGTGCTTTCTAACTGCTAGGTTGCCAGGAGCAGGGACCGAGCAATGGGAGCTCACCCCGTTGTGGGGATTCGAACCACCAACCTTCTGATCAGTAAGCCCTAGGCTCTGTAGCCCCAGTATGGCTCCCCTTTATCACATACACAGCCCAACAAGACAACGACAAGAATCCACCAACAGCATATGAATCAATATGGCTAACCTGATCCAAAGCATCCACCCGCCTCACTCGCACATGAAAACGAAGTCCACCACAGCCAATCACAAACAAGCAACCACACCCTAGGCCAACCCCAACTTCTCTCACCTCCAAAGCAATACAAGCAAATAGCAAAGAGAACCTGCACAAACGATGCCGACACAAAACCCCCACACATACACTAAGTAAAATAGAAACATCGCCACTCGACCCCACCCCACCCACCTCCCCCCTTTCTTCCTAATGTAACACTAATGTCTCAACAAATGAAACTGACCTGTAGATAATGTAACTTGGAAAAAAGAGAGACACTGCACATACTTTTGTAAACCAATAAATCTTTAATAAAACATACATTAAAAACACACACACACAACATACTTTCAAATAGTACTGGTACAGTATTGATGGTTTGGTATAAGGTTTATCTTATGCTTAATAGCATGTTTTGTACAATGGAGCCTCTGTGTCTTAGTGTAGGCTATCTTTCCTTTCACTGAATCTGAAGAAAGGATGCTATTAAATATTCTGTCATACCTGTAATACCACTGCAAGCATCATTCTAATAAATCTCACAGACTTTGCCCCTTAAACTCTCCAACTTTTGTCACTGAAAAGAGAACAAAGAGATCTTAAACAGTACACCCAGTTTCTGGTCTGTCACTGTTGCCTGTGACATAAACTATTGTGCTGTCCTACCAATTACATCAAACCTCCCTATAATAAGCATCATTACAAGAACATCTCTTCATAACACATAAATGCTTGGGGGCACAGACTTGTCGAGATGAACAGGGACTTACGCACATAACTCCCATTAGCGTTAATAAGAGTTGGCAATGTAATTCCCAAGATATTGGAAAGAGACTATTGTGCATCCGCTGGTGCTCAAAGATAGGAGTTTTAATTATAATGAGCCTAGAGAATAAAGGCTGTAATACTGAACACTCTTAAGTCCCATTGACTTCAATGCAATGTCTCTTCAATGAGACATATTCATGAGATGGGATGGCTGCTATGGGATCATTTTCACTTCTTTCTGAGCAGGGAAATACTTTTTAGCTGGAATCACATCATTTATGTGAAGGTCAGGGTGTCTCAAGCCAGCGAGTGGCATCAGTTTCAATTTGCCTGCCCCTAAATTATTTTGGAGGAAGTTAATCTAAGTAATTTAACAATGCAGCTATCCCTCCATCTCCCAAGCTATGGCAGCCACTCACCATCTACTTCCTTTGAACATCCCTGTGGATAAAACAGGGATCCAGCCATACAGATTACATAGTCTGCAGACAGCCTTGTAAAACACTAGGGGTCCCAGGTAGCCAGACTTAGGCATCTTATTCAATGTGCCATCATGGCAGCTTATCAAGCTGTGGAGGGTCCAGGAAAAAAATTCCGGTTGAGTACAGAAGGAGCAAAGTATACTACTAGGTGGGCAAGTTAGGCCCACAACTCCAAAAGAAAAATAACAGTATGTTAATGACAGAGCCCAGCAATGGGGAGCAACTTTCTGCTGCTGGTGCAGCCTATGTATCATGGATTGGCTGGATGCAGAGGAGTGGTGGGAGGCTCTAGCTGGGAAACCCCCAGGGAAGAAGGCTCAGAGCCAGGGGACAATGATGCATGGTCAGAGGCAGAAGATGGAGCAGGTGGGAGGATGAGGTGTCAGAAGTTGAAGAGGCAACAGGGTTTAGTGAGCAGGAAGAGGCTGGGGCAGAGGGCAATCCAGAATCAGAGGCAGAAGAGGAGGGGTCGAAAATGCAGCCGTTGAAGAATCCAGGGAGTCTCCTCTTCCTGCTGTGACCAGCTCTCCTCCCCAGTGGTCTCTTAGACACTTAGAAAAATGAAGAGGGCAGCACAATGAAATACAAGGTGACGGAGCCTTAGGCTGCTGGGGAAGGAACCGTTGGAGGAGTCTGAGAGAGAGGTGGGAAGGGGGGGGCCTTCAGTCCTTGCAACAGCCTCACTGGGGCAAGACCTACTAGGAAGAGTTGCTGTGATCACTAGGCCTGTGATGTTGTGGTTTCTTTGAACAAAAAGTTAACTTCATGGACACTGGCGTTTTTACTCCTGAGCTACTCCTGAGCTACTATGTGATCAAGAGCATTTGGGTGCTTAGGTGCCACTAATGCAGTGGTCAGAGGACCATCCTGTAACTTCTAGTTCAGCAGTGTCACGAGGCTAATAGGGTTCCACTACGTCCTACAAAGTCCCAGACTCTGGCCTGGTTGCTCAGTTTGAGCACTGTATTGTTTGAGTTGCATTCAGACTCTCCATACTTATTTGCCTGTTTTTGCTTCACATCACCAGCCCTGACAATCCTGCAGCTGCCCCCCATCAGACATGAGGAGAAGCAGAACGAGATGACGAAACAGCAGCCATGCACCACAAGGATCAGCTGTACTTATCTCCAACAAAAGAGTTCTGTGGAGCATATCCTACTGATCTCTATCACTGACAAACACAAGGATAATTACTCGCAAAATGTTTTTTAGGAATGCAATTAGGATTACATTGCTAACAAATGTATAACTACAAGGAAGCTATAGCACATCTGTTGTTGCATATCCATTTAGTGCTTTAGCATATGTATGTGAATTTATAAAAATGAGTTTCTTAAAGTTGAAAAAGAATTACAGATAAGCCTCGTTATTTTTCATCGGCTCTTATCAGCATCACCTAAGGCACATTTCCAGTTCTTGTCAAATTACTCATATTTCTATCAGTGCTAAAGAGCCTACCACAAATCCTGCAGCTTGTGCAAGCTTCAAGTATCCTTGAATATTTCATTAATATTTACAAATGTATGCCCAGAGTTTCAATAGTTGCTCACATGAACTGTGAAGTGCCAATGTAGCAAAGCAGAAATCCGCTTTTGGAATAAATTGTCACGGGCCAATAAGAAAAACAAGAAAAGGAGCAGAGAGGGAGGTTGCTTCTGTGCCGTGCCATTGTTAAAAACAAGAGAGCATCTCAGCTAACAGTTTAAAACAGAGGCCCATTGCTTGACATTTAACTGTCTTTTTTGATCGCTTTTCTCTTCTGGTTCCCTGTGTTGTGCGACACTATGGGGGGCAATACACAGAAGGTTATAGATTAAATACCACACTTATTCTGCCAGTAGCACTTTTAGTGGGAGGGAAATGATGTGTGCCTTCACAAAGAGCGTACTCCCTGGGTGTCTGAAGCAAGCAACCTTTATCTACAACTTCTAAAAGCTTTCCAAGCACAAACCGATCCATAAAGCTGCCAACTTCAAATTTCCCACTATTATCAACACATTAACTTTTCAACATTCTTGTCAATTCAGTCCACGTTCACAAGCACCTGAGACTTAAATAATGTAGGGTGGATGAAAATGTATTTAGCAAACACTGGCTATGAAAAACCAAACAATGCATTGTGTGCGTTTGTCTTGCAACTGGTTCACTGTAGCTACATGGTGACACTTAAAAAAAATAAATCACCTTCTACCAACCCCCAGTTTGAGGAGGAAATGTTTGATTTCAAAACTCCTTCATAATATAAAGATAACACATTTGGGACAGGGGGACTATGAAAATCATATTGTAAGGTTGGTGGATGCATCGAATATATGGACATATCTGTCTGTGGCACAAGTTTTAAAATCATGTTAATCACTCTCACAAGCTTGCAAAACACACAGTCCTATGCTATTCAGTGATATTACAGTGCACAGTCCAAGTCAAATGCTTCCCCATTAAACCCCAAACAATACAAAAACACATAAAAAAGCTGCATAACGCAAAGCAAAGCAAAGCAAAGCAAAGCAAAGCAAAGCAAAGCAAAGCAAAGCAAAGCAAAGCAAAGCAAAGCAGCAAGCAAGCAAGCAAGCAAGCAAGCAACAACAAATGAGTCAGAATAACCTGCCTGGTCAAAAATCCCAGCAGAAGATATGAACATTACATCTCTTCTGAAAGGACAAAAAGGAAGCAGAACTGCAAACCTCTAGGGGAAATAATTCCACAGCCCTGTAGCCAAAAATGTAAAGGAGCTGCTTCTGGCTTTGACATTGAATGTGTTGGCACAGACAAGCCTGGAGGTGATGGCAGTACACTTCAGCACTGGAAGATCTCTATCCAAGAAGACGCTTCTTCTTCTTCTTTGGCGATCACTTGTAGCTGAGTATTATTGTCTTCCATAAACACGGTTTTAACAATGGGTCCGTAAGTGAGACAAGCAAAGCTGAGAGGAAAATATTCCTAGCTACTGCAACACCTGGCTTATCAAAATATTGGGATGGATTAAAAAAAAAAAGCTTGGCCTGTCGCTCAACATACAAAAAACCAAAGTGCTGCACCAACAAGTACAAAATAACCCCTCTGCAGCACCACAAATCCAACTCAATGGTGTAACGTTGGAAAATGTCGATCACTTCTCCTACCTGGGCAGTTATCTTTCCACAAGGGCCGACATTGATGCCGAAATCTAGTATTGCTTGAGCTCTGCAAGTGCGGCTTTCTCCCGATAGAAGTGCAGAGTGCTTTAGGACCAGGACATTTGCAGGGAAACCAATATGCTTGTTTACAAAGCTATTGTACTACCAACCTTACTGTATGCTTGTGAAACACTTATAAACACCATCTCCAACTCCTCAAAAGATTCCATCAATGGTGACTCCGAAAATTTTTACATATCACTTGGGAAGACAGGCGAACTAATACCAGTGTACTGGAAGAAGCAAAGATTACCAGTGTTGAAGCAATGATACTTCAACATCAACTTCATTGGACTGGTCATGTTGTGCAGATGCCTGATTATCGTCTTCCAAAGCAACTACTCTATTCCGAACTTAAAAATGGGAAGCGTAATGCTGGTGGTCAACAAAAGAGGTTTAAAGACTGTCTCAAGGCAAATAATAATAATTATTTTTTTAAAAAAAGTAGTATAAACACCGACAACTGGGAAGCACTGGCCTGCGAGCGCTCCAGTTGGAGAACAGCCTTTACCAAAGGTGTCACAGGCTTTGAAGACAATCAAACTCAGAACATAATAGAGAAAGGTTCTAAGAGGAAGGGATGCTTGGCAAATTTACACCGTGATCAATTCCCACCCGGAAACCAATGTCCCCACTGTGGAAGGACGTGTGGATCCAGAATTGGCCTCCACAGTCACCTCATTGTTAAAACCGTGTTTATGGAAGACAATCTTACTCAGCTATGAGTGATCGTCAAAGAAGAAGGAGGAGGGATGGATCAAGCAAAGCTTCCACATATTGAAACTTTAATCTATCACAGGTAAATCTGCTCCCACAAAGATCAGAGGAGATCCCACAAGACTTGCTGAGAGTTCCTACAGATCTTGCAGAACTAGTCATGATGTTTTTAAGAGCTGGGATATACAGATTTCTCCCTACCCTCAGGACTAACAGCAGCTTTGGAGAATGAACACACTTTAGATCAGGAGGAAATGGTTAAAACCCCTATTTCCTGATCAAATTTCTATCATCCTGTAGGTGCGCTTTTAAGTTGTTGCAGGGGATTTTTGGTGTACTTTTTTTTAAAAGCAAGAGATCCTAATCACAGATCTCCCATGTCACATCTAATTTGGCCCTGTGCCTTCTGCTAAGATCCAACATCTGATAGCTGCTTCAACTGCTGTATGACTTTTTGAAGCTTGGTCTCTTACGGCCTCTTGTTGTATCTCACATGTTCACCTACCCTTCAATATTTTCTATTATTGTTTGCAGCTTGGCTTAAATGATCTTATGCGGACATGATCTTCTCCCCTCGTCCTGCTCCGTAGTTTCTACTTGTATTATCCTGTTCTGATTTCATCTCACCCAACAAATAAAACAGCTACACTTGCAGCCAATATATATATGGCACTATACTGACCTTTGGCTCTCTCACTTTGTCTCAGTATAGAAATTTATATAATAAACAATAATATCCTGTGCTAACAGAGACCCCTAGCTTCATTGGGCTGGATTTTATTTTATTTTTTCACAGCTTGCCCAAACTAATTAATGAGGTTCCAGTCCTGTGTCAGACGTATGACGCAGTGATCACAGTTATGGAAACAAACAAACAAACATTACTGTTTTTATACACCAGGTATTCATACTTTAGCAATTTACAGAGCAAACAGAAACTATGTTCACATAAGCACTTTCATTCCACTCCATCTCCTTTTACATTTGTACAACCTCATTGCCCTTGTGGCTGCATGGTTGTAAGCAACAACAGAAAACTATGCCAATTCCATCACGAGTGCAATTTCATTCTGACTTCCACTAGGGAGTTAATCTGGCCCATTGTGTTAAGTGTTTGCCATCTGCTAAAGCACAGAACAAACCACAGAAGAAAAAGAAAACCCAGCTAAAGCAGTCCATTCACATAATAAGGATGTGAACCTAACATAGTCATGGGAAACTATCATTTTTCACATACGCATTGTGAATCAGTTCCCAGACTTTTGTGGACAGAAGGACGAATGAAATGAGAGCCAGGATGTGTTAAGTGATCTGCAGATTAAGTGGAGGGTTTTTGTTGTTGTTGTTTGCTTATGCTATTTGAGAAGGGGGCAAAAATTATTTCTGTATACACTATTTAAAATCAATGAGAAAAATCTTTAGCACAGAGACACACTGACACAGTGCATTTTCTCAAACTCTGCATTAACGTAAAACATATCAAAAGTGGGCTACTTGGAATAACTCTTTTGGGGCATGAAAGCTTTCTGTACTCTTATAGTAATGGCTAGTTCTGCCATGAATAATAGTGAGATATATATATATATATCATGGCACAACTATATATATATATATAACCAAGGAGAATGTTCCCTATGTTCTCTTTGAAGCTCAAAAGGAAAAATAGTGTTTCAGAGCTGAAGAGACCTTGTGGATCATCTGGTCCAATATTCTGCTCAATTGCAGAACACAACTACCACATCCTTGACAGATGGCCATTTGGCCTTTGCTTAAATAACTTCAGCAAAGCAGAGCCTATCATGTCCCAAGACAGGATGTTCTACCAGCAAACAGCTCTTACCACCAGGAAGTGTTTAGTCTCGGTGTTTAGTCAAAATCTACTCCCCTGCAATTTTCATCCACTGGTGGTTCTAATCCTGCGCTCTGGAGAAGAAAGAATACATCTGCTCTATTTTCTGTGCGACAGAACTTTCAGATAGTTGAAGAAAGCTACCATGTCTCTCTTTAATACCCATCTCTTTTAACAATTCCTCATTCTTCTTCTTTGGCGATCACTCGTAGCCGAGTAAGATTGTCTTCCATAACACGGTTTTAACATTGAGTCCGTAAGTGACTATGGAGGCCAATTCTGGATCCACACGTCCTTCCAGAGTGGGGACATTGGTTTCCGGGCAGGAGTTGATCATGGTGTGGATTTGCCAAGCATGCCTTCCTCTTAGAACGTTTCTTCCTTGCGTCCTGAGTTCAAGTGTCTTCAAAGCCCATGACACCTTTGGTAAAGGCTGTTCTCCAACTGGAGTGCTCGCAGGCCAGTGTTTCCCAGTTGTCAGTGTTTATACTACATTTTTTTTTAGATTTGCCTTGAGACAGTCTTTAAACCTCTTTACAGTCTTTAAACCTCTTTGTTTGGGTTGGGTTTTTGGAAGACGCCTGTGTGTGAATTTGTTTTATGTGTATAGATCAGTGCATGCTGACCAACGGACAGTCTTCGCAGCAGGGCTCTGTTCTGATGGCATGAAGTAGTCACGACAAACCCGTAGATTCCTATCTGCTGTAGCCTTCATCCTCCTTCACAGCCATTGTAACATAGCGCTTGTTATCATCCGCCTGTTCTGGCATTGAGGGCTTCTTGGATTATTCTTTGTCTAGCTCCTTCCCTTTGACCTTACCACCTTGAGTGACCCTGCTGGGAGTACGAGATTCCCGAGATTCCCGATGGCTTCGCTCACAAGCGAAGCCACTCACAGCGACAAGGTGATGATCCAGTAAGTGGGTGATGATCCAGAGAGTTAGAACTCCTGGTGGTTCTAACTTGGATGAGCTCTACATTTTAACCCTTGCAAAACCACCCACAAAAGATATCTGCAAGCAACTTATGTTATGCAGCCATTCTTAAAATGGAATTGTAGCCGATGGGCAGGACCACAGAATGGACACACCTTACCTGCCAGACTATGGTTCCATATGCTCACAATGGTGGCTTTGATGGTGTCCACAGTCGATTTTATCCTGGATAGTAAATGACACCATGACACTAGACAAATTCATGGAGAATAAGTCTATCAGCAGCTATTCACTATGATAGCTAAATGGAAACTTCCACGTTCAGAGACAATGTACCTCCGTGAAATGCCTGGGTTAAACAACAGGAGGACCATCCCCATATCTCTTTAAACTTTTCAGAGGCATCTGCCTGACTGCTGTTAGAAATAGAAGTGGCCTATGGTCTGATCCAACAAGGTATTTCTTCAGTTCTTATATTGTGGCATTTAAGCTAACATCATAAAAATGTAATCGATGCAACAATACCTCTCAGAATTGGCTGGTGGTTTTTTTTTCTTTCTTTAACATTGAACCATCTGGGAAAGGCCATTTAATCTCTCCGTTTTCTATTTAGCAAGTGCTTATAATTGTAAAGCATGTTGCTAACTTCAGTTAGGAAACATGATCACAATTAACCTACTAGTCTGGGTTCAGTAGAAATCATGTTAAATACAAATTGCCACACATGAAGAAGTCAAGGCCAGGACATTAGTCACTGCAAATGCTGTATTCAAGTGTGGTTCAAATTTTCAGCTGGTGCAACTTAAGTGAGCCAGTGGAGTGTGCTATTGAGAACATAGTCTATGTTCAAGAAATACCTACAAAAATATAACGACGACACAATTTCTATGGAAGCATTTGAATGACTCTTGTGTAATCTGTGCATTATTAAACAAGGAAATACAGTGCGATATGCTATAAGAAAGTACTAGAAATTACAGTAAGAGTAAAGTAAGGGTATAAGTGCATTCAATGTTGTAAACGTAAATTAAATCGGGAAATGACAGGAAGTCTGTTTTTGTTTTTGTTTTTTATATGATTTGGTTTATTGGAGTTTAGTTTATTGGAATTATTATTCTGTCATATTCTTGTTTAGTTTAAAATTATAAGAAAAGAGTATGTACATAGAGAAGCATAAATTAACCTCTAATGATTTAAGTCTGTACATGTACCAAAGACTATGTATGGATCTAAACAAACAAACAAACAAACAAAAAGAGAACATAGTCTATGCTTCCATTATTTTCATTGCAATTGGCATAGCCTTGGCAACAGATAAATATATTTTTATTCATTTTCAGATTGCAACACATGGGTTAGATTTACTTTTAGATCCATGGTTGATCTTGCTTTTATAAATAGTGTAAGAAGGCACTTAAGAAACCATTTTACCCCCCAATTTCTTAAGCAAAGTGTCTTAAGCAATTTCCTCCTAGAGCAGATTGCATCCAAAACGTGATCTATTGATTATTTATGGCTGATTAAATATATATATATATCCTGAAAATTAACAACTTAAAATGTCTAATGTGTAAAACAGCAGTGGAGCATTGGAACAAGCTGGAGCTGCCTTGTCTAGCACTCTTTGTATCCATAACCTAAAACTGCAGAAAATGAAATCCTTTAGGTTTTAGTGTCTTAGGAACTGACATGAGTTATCAATAACTTGGCATAAGAAACAGAATTTAGTGCAGCACATGTGGAGGTTAATAGTGCTATTGTTGTATAGAGGCAGGAAAACAGAAGCTTTAAATTAATGATCTTTCCCCCGTAAACCTGATAAAAAAACAGGTGAGGTTTTTTCCTTCCTTTTTAAGGGGGCGGCGACACTATTATTTTCTAGATTTCCCTACCCACTATGTCCTCATGTTATATAGCTGGGGTGGGGAACCTGTGGCCTTGCAGATGTTTCTGGACTCTTATCATCACTGATCGCTGGCCGTACTAGATGGGGCTGATGGGTTCAGCAACATCTGTAAGTCCTCAGACCTCATCCCTGACATGTAACTTCAAGTTATCACCAATACAAGTTACCCTTTATCATTTTACTTTCCAAAGGCCAAGTCTACAGCAGACTAGACATTTTCAAGGCAACTTTATATCTGATAAACAGGAAAGGTCTTCTTAAGACACAGCCTTGTTTTTCTTTGATAAAAAGGAAGCTTTGGCATCCGCTATTTTTAAAATAAAACACCATTTCAATTTTTTAAAGGCGACTTCAAGCTGCAGCTTGAGTAATAGAGGGTGGCGTTGATTTTTTCCAAGCCTAACAAAAGGCAGCGTCAGCATCAGGATACAAATAACAGTCTTGGAAGCATATTAATTGCAAACAGAGGTGTGCAATCTGCATGCCTTTGTTTTATTTATGAATCTGTGTCCTGCCCTTCCATGCAAAGGAGCCCAGGATGATAAAAAGCAAGATGTTAAAACAGTTCAATTCAAAATCAACTAAAAACATATTTAAAACATCTTTAAAAAATAGTTTTAAAAAACAATTAAAAACCATTTCCAAACCGTCTAAGAACTGCCCATGCTCACACCAAAGACAGATGCCATTCATTTTGGACACATTCCATGTTCCTTGCTGAGCAGTAATTCTTAGCATGCAGAATCAGGAGTTTCAGCACTTGCAGTTAGGCCCTCCAAAAATGACAGCACTGTAGTACGATTTGCTCATCAAGTGTTTCTTTCCTGCCTTTGATCACAATACTGTATCAGACAACTGCCCTTGCTATGGCAGCAAAACAACAACAACAACAACAACAACAACAACAACAACAACAACAACAACAACAAATTATTCATTTTATTAAGTGAAACATAACATCTACCAAGTGCACTTCATTCTTTGGGTAACATGAATATCACGTAAGGTTTAAAAATAATTGTGTTGCCTCACTGAAGTCTGGAAACCAATATGAATGTGTCTGTAAATCATGGTGTTCTTCCCCACCACCTCCCAAGTGAAATTTCAGCTTCGGCTTCAGAGAAATAGGCAATAAGGTTGCCATCTGTGTCATTTTACTCAGCCCAGATCGACATTTTCACAGTGTTCCCAGACTGCTACATAGCTTAGTTATTAGCAATTACAAACATGGCTCAGTTATTAGCAATGGGATGTCTTCATCCAGTTCATATCGTCTGTGCCTCTTTTATTTATTTTGGAGGAACAATGAGTATAAAACATCTCTGCTGGACTCTGACACGGTGTTTACAAAGGCAGATGTCTGCAGCAATCAAGAGGCGGTTGGGGGAGGAGGAGAAGGAGGATGCTGTTACAGCCACGGAAAGTTGCTTTCATCAGAGTTTGACTTGTACTCAAGGGTTGCTATAACAAGGCCTTTTCAGAAAATACAAAGAGATGAGAGTGGGAAGCAAGAAAACAGCTCCAGACAGCAAAAGATTAAATGTCTTTCCCTTTCTTACGCTAGTGAGCCCAGAAGCTTTCTTAGGAGATAGCTGTGGCTCATCAGTGAACAGACACCCATATAAACATATACTTATATAAAAAACCTGCCAAAACTGTATTTTTCTCCTGCTGCTTCAGCTGTTGGAATGCAAGAGAAGCTTTGGGTCCCATGCCAGAAGAAAGAGAAACATCCCTTTGCACTAGTGCTGGAGCTGCTGACCTCATCAAGATGATCCTTTTCTAGCTTAATAAACTGAGCTAGGAAGTAACAAGCTTTGTTCCTGTGTGTACAACCCTTTTCTTCCTTCCTTCTCATTATACTGTGATAAACACAGACATCTTCAATTAACCATAATTTCTTGCTTCACGCAAACAAGGAAACTAATGTCACCCGGTTCAGAAAAAGCAAGGATTTTAAACCAACGTTAACTCTGGAAACCATAGTTTCCCAGTTTGGATGAAAGAGGAAGTTAAACTGTGGTTAATTAAAGGCTTACCAGCATATCACAGAATGCTGAGAAGGAAGGAAGGAAATGATGGCGAAAATGCAGTCTACTGCATATTAAGTCAAGATGTGATCTCCTGAACAGGGATGTTGTGTGTCCAATCTTATATGCTGCTACTTCAACTCAGCAGGTAAAATGGTAAAGGTAAAGGGCCCCTGGACAGTTAAGTCCAGTAAAAGGTGACTATGGGGTGCGGCACTCATCTCGCTTTCAGGCTGAGGGAGCTGGCATTTGTCCTCAGGCAGCTTTCTGGGTCATTTGGCCACCAGGACTAAACTGCTTCTGGCGCAACGGAACACTGTGACAGAAACCAGAGCACACGGAAATGCTGTTTACCTTTCCACTGCAGCTGTACCTATTTATCTACTTGCACTTTGACGTGCTTTCAAACTGCTAGGTTGGCAGGAGCTGGGACAGAGCAATGGGAGCTCACCCCGTTGCGGGGATTCAAACCGCCGACCTTCTGATTGGCAAGCCCAAGAGGCTCGGTGGTTTAGACCACAGCGCCACCCGCATCACTCAGAACATATAGTGGCAATGTATGTCTACTAATAGGTTGCGAAAGTATTTCTTCATCAATATGAAAAAACGAGAAGACTAAATTCAAACATTCTTTTTATAGAAAAAAGGAAGAACTGTAGATTAGTGTTTTGCATGCAGGAGTTCCCATACCCAACGCCTGGCATCTCCAGTAGAGCTGCCAAAAATCCTGGAGAGCTGCTTCTACTGAGTTTAGGCAGCACTGAGCTAGACTGACCAGTGGTCTGGCTCATTGTAAGTGAGCTGCCTATACTCCTGGTAACAAGCAGCAAACTGGAGAATGAAAGATGTAGAAGATAGCTGCTTCATCACCACAATTTCTCCTTCTTTCAGAGTCCCTTTCACTGCAACACAGAAGTCACTGACAAAAATTAATGTAGTACAAAACCAAAAAAAATCCTTTATAGGTCCTTTACAAAGAAGAGTAATTTTCTCTGACATTTAAAAAGAATTCAGATCATGAGATGCCATATGGTAAAAAGTTACAGCTGCCTGACAGAAAGACAGAACCCTAATTTTATAAAGTTCTTTCCTGTACCCTACTTAAGTAAAAACAACAGGCTGATTCATAGCTTCCCAATTATTTGCAATAGAAAGTGGGGGGAGGTTGTCTCTCTTCTTCCAGCTAAACCATAAGAAGAATCTGGGATCCCACATCCTCAGAGCTTTGCAGGAGGAACATTCCATAATCTCCCCCCTATAGTAGCCCACCCAGGCACTAATACCGACAACTCACACATGCAAAACATTTCATGTATTGTGTTCAGGATTAGGTTTACAATGCTCGCATTTGTGGCCACATTGGGGAACAGGGAATAAACTGTGATCTCTTAGGAAGAGACTGAGCAGAGACCTTTTTCCTTGAGCCTTTGGAAAGCATTGAGCCAGTATCCCCATGCAAGTTTAATGCTACTATAAGGAGAGCATCATAACTACATAGCATGCCTTATTTGAAGAAGAAGATTGCCTTATTTAAAGAAGAATAGAAATACTGTACAGTCATACCTTGGTTGTTGAATGGAATCTGTTCCGGAAGTCCGTTCGACTTCTGAAAACGTTCAAAAACCAAGGTGCGGTTACCAATTGGTAGCAGGAGCCGAGCTTCCTGCACTCAATCCAAAGTTGCATCGGATGTTTGGGTTCCAAATAACGTTTGCAACCTGGAACACTCACTTCAGAGTTTGCGGCGTTCGGGAGCCAAAACGTTTAAGGCACACGGCATTCGCGAACCAAGGTACGACTGCTATAACAGTTTTGTTACATCTATCTGAACATTTAAAGGTACAATTGGGCAGCTACTCATCACACAGGGACTGACTAGTGCCTTTAATAGTGAAGTAGAAGGGAGTTTTTCTGCACTCACACCATGAGAGAAGCACACATTCCAGGGCACACTTATATCTTGGTTTTCAACAGGGTTTGAGTGTCTATCTTGCTCCAGACACCTCTCCTACCGATTATTTTTTTAGAAGAGTAAATTTATTTTCCAACCATGGATTGGTCTTTTATCTTTCCAAAGCGCTGGTTCAGATGCAAAGATGCCAGCTTCACAAAACAGGTCCATGATGCCATGTGTTGGGTCCCCATGCTCCTCCCTGCTTCCTTCCTGCACATGCTGGCACCAGCAGTTCAGCATTTCAATCCTGATTGAAGTAATCCAGTCTCCCATGATGTATGAGATGGGAAAGTGTGGATTGATGCCTGTTTACTAACCAGGGTATGAAACCACGAACCTGTGGTTTCAGATCTTGGTTAGTAAACTAACTTAAAAGCCACATGAAGCCACAATAGCAGCCCTGTTTGCATGAGACCAAAGGCTTACTTTTCACATTTAATTTGTTCCCACAAATCTCACAAGATGGGACAGCCATAAAGATACATGCAAGTAAATTTGCATAAATACCCTCAAGCATAGGGGACCCAGGTGGCGCTGTGGGTTAAACCACAGAGTCTAGGGCTTGCCGATCAGAAGGTCGGTGGTTCGAATCCCTGCAACGGGGTGAGCTCCCGTTGCTCGGTCCCAGCTCCTGCCAACCTAGCAGTTCGAAAGCACGTCAAAGTGCAAGTAGATAAATAGGGACCGCTCCGGCGGGAATGTAAACGGCGTTTCCGTGCACTGCTCTGGTTCGCCAGAAGTAGCTTTGTCATGTTGGCCACATGACCTGGAAGCTGTCTGCGGACAAACGCCGGCTCCCTCGGCCTATAGAGCGAGATGAGCGCCGCAACCCCAGAGTCGGACACGACTGGACCTGATGGTCAGGGGCCCCTTTACCTTTACCCTCAAGCATGACATATGATCTAGTCTACAATGTGTCTTCTTGGTAACTGGCTGGCAGCCCAGGCCAGGTGTATCTTAATCTTCAGAGGTCCAGGTAAAATGTCTCTTTGCCACATCTCATGCTTGGGCACTGACTATGAGATATGCCCCTTGTGTGGACATTATGTCTTGAGCGAACATAATATCACAACTCCGTCCAGAATCTTATTAAACTCCTTTTCTCATTTAAGTTGGGTCATTCTTCCCATCAGCTGCCCCACCTCAGATAAACCTATACAACCCATTCCACAATTATCTTTACATAATGATCACTAGCCATATACTCCAGATTTCATCCAACATGTTTATCCCCTAGTCCTAATCAGCCTCAAACACAACAGCAGAACTGCTTTCAGATAGCTGCTCCTACTTATCTTGTTTTCTCATTTTCTTCACTGGCGTTTTTACTTTGAATAGAATCCTTCTGGTCAGTTTAAAGAGGCTTAAAAAGCAAGGGAAAGAAGGGTTGTTGTTGTTTTTTTTTTTAAAAAATAAACAAAACATTGACACAGGCAAGGGCGAAACCTACATATGACACCTTTTACAACTGCTCTGAGAAGCACCCCTCCTCTCTGCAAAAAGAAAAGGATACTAGAGGGTGTGCCAAAGTTGTTCGCTTAGCAAAATAAATAAATAAAACTCTTAACACACACAAGCAAATCCACACCAAAGCAAAGCCAGACATGTCATTAAAACAAAAGAAACCGCACAGTGGAAAAGAAGCTATGTGCCAGATACTTCCAACCAGGAGCAGCCTTTGGGGGGGGGAGATAGTAATGGGTCTCTACAAGTTCAAACTGCCCAAGATGCCTTTTAAGTGATCCCAGTCCCCTCCTCACATGAGAACACAACCATTACTGTGTCATTGCTGTTAGGTTCACACAGCTCTCTGGGGGAACACTGCTAATGCAGAACGGACTAGTTCCATAAAGACAATAAGCACAGTACTTGAAATTACTTGCAAATGGATGGCACTTGCTGCTCCGTTTTCAGTTAGAACCGAGCCTTTTATACGTTCTTCTCTTAAGCAGTAACATGTCTCCTATGGATAGAATTACCACTTCATTTCTTTTGCTTTGCTTTGTTAGTTTAGATAACTTTTCCCCTCATCTTTTTTAAATCACTACACATTCCGAATTATTGGTTCCTTATGCATTAACAAAGATAAAAGGGTTTTTTTGTTGCTGCTGTCGTCCAGAAGGTGGAGAACAGCTGCAGCTGCAGTCCTTTAGAAATGCCCTAAGGTAGGCAGAAGGGGGCAACAAGAGACATGCCCCATTGTGTGGGTCTGCGGAGAGAATGACTGGTGGGCAACTTTTCCCTCTGCACAAGCAAGGAATCAACCTTTTGAGAACTATAGGAGGAGTGGCTGCTGAATACCCATCCAAGGATATTTCACCAGCTTGCATTACTTACCGTATGCAACCACCCTGAAGAGAAACAGCCACCTGACCTTACCTGCTCTGTTCTAGACTAGAGATAGAGAACCCAATCAACAGATGAATAAAAAAGGCAGCTGTCCTTCAAAATTCATGCTTCTCTCAATTTTCTAGTTATTCAGCCAAAAACATATACCTACTGGGGGAAAGTGTGCACAAAAAGGGATGGAAATGTGGAAATATGCTTTGTATTACAGAGAACTTCTTGCAAAAATGCAAGAGGAGAAATGCACACAAATAGGCATATGAATTTTGATGGAGAGTTTCTTAAAATAAAAGAGTTTGGAACCTGGTGGTACAGATATGGGGTAAACTGATTGGGGGCGTGGGGAGGGAAACGGCAATTGGCAGAGGTAGGAGGGGTGACAGATTATTCACTGTCTTGGTTCTGTGGTGATGTTTAGATGAGCGTTTATGACCTTGTGGTGGTCACTGCTTATTTGCTGATGTAACAAGCCTCTAAGCTACTGTTTAGCTTCATCAGCAAATGCATTGGTTGCTCTCTCTCTCTCTCTCTCTCTCTCTCTCTCTCTCTCTCTCTCTCTCTCTCTCTGTGTGTGTGTGTGTGTATCTGGCATAAAATGCAGTTGCTCATCTCCAACCACAATGCAGTGTTAAGACTTTCACTTTTGCACTTCATCTCTAGGAAATATTTAAGAGAAGTTAGGAAAGTGCTTTGACTTATAGTATTTGGCAGCCTGTTTTGTAATAGAATAGCCTGCATTGTCTATTATAAATCTATGTACAGACATTCTGGATTTGGGCCCAGATATGAATATACACATTGATAAAAGTTTGTAGGATTGTGACACAAAGTTCCCAAGGGTTTTGTGGGAATGTCAAAAAACACTCAGCAACTGGAAGATGTACCTGTTGAGAAAAGCCATCTTAGGTCTCTCTCTTAATTGTTTTCTTTTTTTTTAATGGAGATGGATTTGAATTGGGAAAGAGAGCTTTTAGCTAAAGAACTGCCTTTGCATAGCTTTTCCAGTACATAATTCCCAACTCATACCTGAGCTTAGAAGCAACAACTTCTTTGCCAGTTCAGTGTCATGAAAGGTGGTGTTTAGTGTTGTAGGTGGATACAGCTGCTCAAATGTGTGCAAATAAGTGGCAAAACGATGCAAGTAATAGGCAGGGGTGCAATCCATAAATTAGGAAAAACTTCACAACTTGTTCCAGCAATGGAACAAGCTTTCTAGATGATACTGAACATCACTTGAAGGAATCTGTTAAGGATAGGATATCCTGAGTGATCCTTTTTAGGGAATACAGTGTATATGGGAGACTTCTGGTTGCAGAGAGTGCAAGCTTCCCTAAATTGGACTGTCTGCTACAGGGACAAATCCATGTTTTTGGTGGATGAAAAACTCACTACATGATGATCCTAGCCTCCAACTTAGATTGTAGGTTCTAATAGAATCAAGGAGGTTGGGCAATGTGCCAAAGAGATGGAAAATCCATTCACAGGATCGGTCCATAGATCTTGTTATCCCTGTGACCAGATATTTCTTTTTTCTAATTGTAGCAGGAAGGCATTTGGCATTTCTGCTTGAATAATTGTTAAGAACTCACCATTACTGTGAATATAACCAAGAGCCACCAATGAGACTTTAATGAACCCATAAGCCAACAGCAGACAAAAATCACCTTGAGATTTTGAATTTCAAAACATTTGTTAAGACTTTGCCTGAGTTCAGCTCACTCGTTTGAGTAAGCTCTGAGGAATACGATATTCAAATCTTCAAATAAATAGCTTTAGAGGAACTTTTCATGTTCTTTTGAACCATTCCCATAGCTGGCAAATACATTTGGTTTGATATCATACCCCCTGGATCCTGACCTAAATACTACATCCAAGTCAACTAAAGGGGAAAATAGTATTAAAAACTTTTAAAATTCTTTTTGTCTGCCAAATTGCAGCCTCCTGCAATCAGGATTGATTACAAACAGCCAATTAAGAAGCATTTGGAACATGATCTGAACACTAATCCTCTCTCATGTTCTTTCTTATACCTAATTATCAGCCTTAAGATGGCTATTATAGCTTAATTGCGAGATTTACTTCTGGAACTCCTGAAGAAACTGATATATGTATGTGTGTATGTGCAATACACACTCCTGTTTGTAAGTCTTTGTGCATATTATTATCCCATGCTTACACACAGAGACATAAAAATAGAGAATATTGCAAAGCATATTGTATTTAAGGACTATTAACAACATCAAATAACAGATTAATTCTGTTTATCAACCAGTATTATGCAGACTGATTCCTTGTAATCATCAGCAGGCATAGATTGCAACAAGTTAACATTTTAAGCAAACAAACCACTTTTTAACATGTGGAGGAAAAGGTTGTTTAAATTAAATCAACACCAAGAAGCACAATCATATGAAAGGATTCCAATTATTACATATTTTGGTTTGGAAAGAGACCCTGACCTTTTATTCTGCCTTTTAAAAAGTGATCTTGACATCCTTGTTCACACCAGGCCTTGTGTGGTCTATATTATAAACATCAACTTAATCTTGACTTAAAGTCTTCTTCTTATACCAATTTAACACCAACCTTTCCTCCAGCTCCATTGATTATAGACAAACATAGCTGCCAAGTTATCCCTTTTTTACAGGGATTTTCCCTTATGCTGAATAGGCTTCCTCGTGAGAAAAGGGAAAACTTGACAGCTATGTAGACAAATGCACCAATATAAGCAACAGTTACAAACAGTGCAGATCCCTCTTACAGCCAGCCCAGTTGTGTTTAGGCTCTGCTGAAATCAATCAGATGATGTGAGTATGCCAGTTTAAGTGGTCAGGGAGTTATTAAATGCACTACTACTGCTATATTAAAATGTTCCTTGGCTCATTCATCTAAAACAAACGAAAGAAAATACCTGCTTAAGAAGGAGGCATTAAGGGACAGTAGTTGGCTGTAATTTGCTCAACACTTTTTTCCTTGCAGAAGTTAAATGTAGACAAGGCTACTCAGCAAAAAACCACTTAAATAGTTTGACAATGGAGGCTTTTCACAGCAGCTAAAAGCTTGGATGAGCAACAAAAGAGTGCTTATTAAAGGCAGTAATCAGGAGCACAATATAATTCCCAACATCTTTCAACTCTCTTTTACACTCAGAGCCATATGAAAATTACCCTGAACTATCTTTAGAACCTCTTGTCTTTAGAAGGCAAGCAGACAAGTATTTGCCCTATAAAACAAGGGCAAATACTTCTATAGACTTTTTAATGATCCACTAGAGTCTCCTGTTATCTGAATACCTTATGGGCTATTAATCTTTCACCGTAATATTTCAGAGTAAGAGGAAGGAATATGCCCTTAAATAGATGTTAAATGTTGGGTAAGTGAAGATGTGCATGTGCAGAGAAGCAAGATCGTGGCAGCAAGCCCTGCTCCCCATCCCATATTCATTTGAAGGTTTCATTTGAAGGTTTCATGAGGTATTATTGTACAAGACAACTCAGTGTGCACACTTGCTAAAGTATAAGACCAGGCATAGAAAGCTTGTGGTTGAACTACAACTCCTATCCTCCCTGACTACAGGCCAAGCTGACGGAGTTCGATGGAAGTTGTTGTCCAAAACTTCTAAAGGGCACCAGGTACAATACATCTAAGTCTTAAATTACCAAAGTTCTAGGCAGTACTTTATCTCTCAAATGAGAGGTGTCCGTTTGCCTTAAAAAAAACATACTTTTAAGCCTGGAAGCTCTTCCTTGTAACCCAAAACAGTTCTAACTATTGCAAAGCGGTTGAAAAGACCCTGGTTCCAGCTGGATGTATTTCAAGGATTAATTAGGACATAAAGTAAGGTTTACAAATCAGTCCCCATACAAAATCCATTGAAGTTGAAAAGTGTCCCTGGATTCATTGGAAAAAATATTGTAACCTTAACATAAAGTAGGGTCTAGGGTTGAAGGTCTTACTAAGGTGGTATTTTGTCTGCTTATTTATCTGAATTTGTTACTTGCTCTTCACTGAAAGGTAGAAGGTGGGATGCATACATTCAATAAAACATATTAAACAACATGAAAGCATCATTTAAAACCATAATTAAAACACAAAGATTGCAACAATGAAGAAGGAGTAAGGGAAACAACTTGATGTAAATAATGGACCTGCTCCTGAAAGCCTGGAGAAAAAGGTGTCTTGACTAACCAATGAAAAGAGTATGACGACAGATGGAGCTCTAAGGGGAGGGAGTTCCATAACCAAGGGGCCACCGCAGAGAAGGCTTTTGCATGTGCCATTAACCCTTGGCAGCACCAAGAGCAGAATCTCTCCAGCTTAACATTTGGGCCGGTCTGGACCCCTGACCATTAGGTCCAGTCGTGACCGACTCTAGGGTTGCGGCGCTCATCTCGCGTTATTGGCCGAGGGAGCTGGCATACAGGCTTCCAGGTAATGTGGCCAACATGACAAAGCCGCTTCTGGTGAACCAGAGCAGCACACGGAAACGCCGTTTACCTTCCCGCTGTAGCAGTACCTGTTTATCTACTTGCACTTTGACGTGCTTTCGAACTGCTAAGTTGGCAGGAGCTGGGACCGTGCAACGGGAGCTCATCCCATCGCGGGGATTTGAACCGCCGACCTTCTGATCGGCAAGCCCTAGGCTCTGTGGTTTAACCCACAGCGCCACCCGCGTCCCTCATAGATGGAGGGTATTTGAGGCTAAATCCTCTGGAACTTTGTACTTCCAGAACATAGAAAATGTAATTTGCTTTCAGTCGCCAAATGGGACAGCAGGCTCTGCACTTTCAAAAGGGAATACAATTTTCCGGGGACCATGAATTTGGAAAGACATTCATAACAGCAGCAAAATAAAACAAATCCAAGCATATTCATATAGTCATGATAATAATGTTTTCTCTGAGATTCCTGCATTGAACGGGGGTTACACTAGATGGCCCATCTACAATTTTATTATGATAATCCTATTTAGAATGAGATTCACATGAAATATGACTTTATGGAGTCGTATTCCATTCCACAACAGCATCAAAGCATAGCAGCTTTGAAACTGCCTTCAACAGCAGATGGTGGGACTCTTAAAAAAAACAAACTTTAAAGTACTAAACAATAGCAACATGCCATATATATATTATTGTGGACAAGTAAAAAAGATGTTACATGAACTCTGTTACTATCATCAGCCCAACTTTAATCTCATCAAATCATGAAATTGGGTTTGTTTGACAGGACCCATTTTTTAATTTTAAAAAAGTAAAGTTGACTGGCATTAATTACATTTTGTGTATGACTTATAAATTAGAGTAGTGGTAAGTAAATGGTAAGGACAGGGCAGCTAGGCTGCACAAAGCAGATTGCCTGATGAGTTGGGCCCATTCCAGCAATGTGTTGTATATAGTTAAACGTACAGCCCGGATTTAATTTGTAAAATGAGAGGTGGTGGAACTCAAGCATATCTGATATTGATGCACTCTGCCCTAGCAGTCTTGTCAGGTCCACAGGGAACAAGGTTCTTACAGGGTTATTCCTTAGAGGGTCTTATAAAGGCTCAAGCCTACTTTTGTGAATGGGGCAGCTGTCTGCTGCAAGAAGAGGTTCCAATAAAATTCTCCAAGCTCTGGCTTGGATACAAGCTTCAGGGAACTAAACAGATCACTGATAAAGAGGGCAAGACAGATAAATTATTCTCTGTCTCAGGTTTTTATTTTATTTTAAATGAGCCAGGGAAGAATTCACAGTTCCTATTTGCAAAAGTTTCTATAAACCCAACATTAACTGCATACATAAAATAAATACAAAATACATCACAGATCAGATTAATATATCTATATTGCTGGATCACCTCTCAGGGTAAGCAAGCATGAACAGCTGAGTTTAAAGTAGGTGCCTAAAATGTCAATACAGTATTGGAACCACATTCCAAAAGGAAAGTGATGCCACGCCAAAGGTCTTAGTGAACATATGGGGAACTTTGAGAACAACACTACTAAGAGTGTCCTAGCTCACCTATACCTGTCACCATATGCCGAACTCTACATGGATCCTCTTAACCCATATTCTTCAATAGCAGTTTGGCAAGGGATCTGGCCTTTAATTTGTGCCCTCCAAGTGTTCCTATTTTCCAGGGACAGGCTTGGAATCGTGAAAGCCTTCCTGGCTTCTAATTTGATCCTGGAATGTCTGCATTTCCGCGCCAGCTGAGCTTGGCAGGAGGATGAGCCAGCACGCGTCCTGAGCGATGGCAGTGGCTGAAGTGGTGGCTGTGAGGGAACATTCTATTGCCTCTCCAGGGCCATGGCTGCCGGCCTCCTCCCTTTGGCAGCTCAGAGAGCGGGTGAGAAGGAGGAGAGGTTCCTCCTGCCACCAAGGCCCAACCTTGCGTGACACACTGGCTCTGAGGTGCAGGCAGAGGGGGCAGGGCTGCCCTGGGTGGGAAGAAAGGGGGGGTGGAGAGGAGTGCAAAAAGTCTTGATTTATTTTTTTATTTTATTTTTTAAAAGTGCACCCACTTTTGTGCATCCACATCTAATCTTGCAACTTTCTAAAATTGACTTATTGGTGTGTGTTTTTCTTTTTGTAAATCTACAAAAGTATAAAAATAAAACCAGGATTAAGGGTTTTTCTTAGATGGTGTAGACTACAGGCATAGGCAAACTCCGGCCCTCCAGATGTTTGGGACTACAATTCCCATAATCCCTAACCACTGGTCCTGTTAGCTAGGGATGATGGGAATTGTAGTCCCAAAAGTAGCTTGTGTGGTAGAAATGCTCGGGGGGGGGGGATGACAAAAATGGGGGGGTTGAGGAGGGTCAGTTGGTGGAGGGGGGGGAAATGAGAAATGTCCCTATCTTCATCTGAAGCATGTTGGAGGGTTTGACAAGATAGTGAAATTACTAATGTACAACACAACTTTCTGCTTTCAAAAACCTATACCAGGACCAGAGCCAATTCCTTACTTGATGGGATTCAGACTTTTATGGATACTGGTTTACAACAGAATTATGTTATCCATATTTCTGCAGGATGGTAAATACACTGAGTGGATTTCCTGTTAATAGTTAGAACTGTAGCATCTGTTTTTGATTTTTAATCCATCTACTTCTATGTAAACAAACATATTTTGTAATAGCTTTCTCCCCTACTAAAGAACTGTAATTGATAACAATCCTTGTACAGCTCTAATCTCAGCCATGTAACTAATCCCTGTTAAAACCAATTTAAAGAACAATTAACTATCAAGATCTTCTTTCTACACTTTCAATGTTTCCAAATCCAAGTGAATTTTCTGTTTGAAATGATCTGACAACAGAACATGCACACCCAGTAATTGTCAAACAAGGATGATATTGCTCTCTGCATATCTAAATTATGGCCACTGAAACTAGAGTAATGAAAACTTCAGTGACATTATGCCTTTGCAACTCCTGTAAAAAAAATAAATGCTGTTAACTCTGGAAATAAGAGTCAATAATTTGTTAGGAAGGAAACCGCTATTTGGCTTTCTCCATTCACCCCGTCCACCTTTCCAAAACGTTGTCTTCTGAAACTTCACATTCATTTTCTTAATGTTTTTAACCTAGTGTCTGTGAAATTTTTATTGCTCCCTAGCTGACGACATCTGATCTGAATGTAACCACACACCTCTTTGCTCAGCGGCATTTGTCACAAACCATTATAAATTATCATGCTGATAGTTTGCATTGCTGGGAAACCGGAAAAGTTCCATAAATTCAAAGCACTGTGAATCAGTGGCATTCTTGTTTATTATCCAGATATAAAGTTTTACAAGATTCAGGATAACTACGTGTACGCAGTAGGACATTAACACAAACAAATGGTAGAGTATGTAGAGTTTCACCCTGAAAGCATTTTAAACTGTCAACAAACGCAGGAGGGGAAGGGAGGTAATAAGCTCATGTTTTATCTTTTCCTCCATTCATTTTTAACTATATTCCGTTCACAAACATAGACTATTAATAATAAATATGTTTGCAATTACATACAGTAATCACTAGGCACATCACATTCATCTGCTGCAAAAAGATCCCAAATTTTGGACTCATTCCACTTAAAAGCAGACATGTAATTCCAGCTATTGTTCAAAGCGGTACAGAATTACATTATCATTTTTTTTAAAAAAACTTGATTATAATATGTTACACTTAGGATTTTTATGCTTTGAGTATGTTGTTCCACACACACTATTGATTACAGAGTATTTCTTGGGTTATTCTGTCCTCGTTTTTAATAGTATGCTTAATTAATTACGATTATAGCTTTGTTCCCACAAATGATGAAAGATGACCCCCTTGCTCAAAGAAACTTGCAGCACGAGAATTATATGATGCATAATATCATGAGGTCATTGAACTCATCCTCCCTGTGGAATATATTCAATAGTTAAGGAAAGAAATGGATTTCTCATAGTAACATTTATTAATCCTGAAATGTAACCACATCTAAAACAGTAAACAAGGCGCTCATGATCATATGTGACATAGTAGTTATAAAATATTGGGGCAATTTTTATTCACCACCTTCACCTCATACTCTTTGTTTTTAGGTTGGAATAGCTTTGGTGGTCTAATGGTTCATTCCTGTACATGAACTGATGTGTAACCTAAGAGGCCTTAAGACCTTTTTATTAAGTAAGGAGAAACCAAAGCCTCTCTCCCTAGCAAAAAAACCTCCGTTCAAAACTTGTACTGCTTTCCTCCATACATCTTTACATGGAACTCCATGCTGTGAGATGGACCTCAGACCAATGTTTGCCTCAAAATGCTAATGCGGGAGCAAATAAATACATCCGTAAGGGAGAAAGCCCTTAATTATGCTTACTTATTTATTAACAGATTGTCATCAATGCCTCGTGGCTCTGCAAACCCTGCTTTCGGCTGAACCAATTGTTTACCTGCCCCACATATAACATCAGGTGCAGGGCAGGGGGTCATAGTTTGCTCAAAATGGCCTCACAACCCAACTGGGGAGACCTGGTGCACCGACTGAAGCCTCCAAACCAGAGTTTCTGCCTGTGAATTTGTTTACATTTTGCCACTAGCCATGCGAGAGAGATGCAGTATAGTGATACCTCGGGTTACAAACGCTTTGGGTTTCAAACGCTTCAGGTTACAGGCTCTGCTAACCTGGAAGTAGTACCTCGGGTTAAGAATTTTACCTCAGGATGAGAACAAAAATCACATGGCAGTGGGAGGCCCCATTAGCTAAAGTGGTACCTCAGGTTAAGAACAGTTTCATGTTAAGAACGGACCTCCGGAACGAATTAAGTTCTTAACCAGAGGTACCACTGTAGTGCCTTCTAGGAGGCAGAATTGTAGGAACAGTGATGCCCCCCCCCATATTTTTTATTTGCAAAGGTAATCTGTAGATCTACTCTTGCAATCTCATCAGAAGCAGTGTGTATCCATATCAACTGCCACCACTAAGGGCTTTCATACAGTGTTCTTTCAATGTCCTTGTAACTCTTCAGTAGAGGTAAAACCTGAACGGCAGAGGCAATTGAATCCCAACAATACAACATTAATTTCCTCCAATACATTTGTATTTCTGTCAGATTTCCTCTCTCAGAAGTATTAACTTGTTACCTCTTATTTCTCCCTGCAGATAAATATTCATTTACAGCACTGCACTTTAAAAAACTAAAACAGTGATTGAATGGACTGAACTATTACACACTTGCAGCTGTGACAATAAACTGAAAATCTAGAGTTGGGAAATAAAAGTTTGCTTAACACTAAAAATCCCATGACAGACTGATTGGTACATTAATCTATTGCCTTACCCAAGATTTGGTGAAAGGAATATGAATTTCTCAAGAGAGCAAGGGACTTTGAGACCTAATACAGTTTCAAAAGTTTCCTATGAAGAAATAACTTTTCCTGAAAATATGGTCCTAAAGGGTTTGACACAAATCTCCTCACTCAGAGTTAATGGTCATAGTGTGGAAGTCAAAGCTCTGAATTTAAAAGAGAGCACAAATAACACAGGAAGCATTTAAGTCATTCAACAAAAGGTCAATTTAAACTGTTCTGTCTAGCTAGACTCTGCCCATAAAATTACCCCCATCCTTGCCTGACAACGAAACTGCCCAATTAGAGAGGGAAAGATACATTAATTAGACGGGTTTCAGAGACTTGGATTGAAGGGCACAAGTACTCTGCTGAGAGGAAGAAACACACTCTGCCCAGAGGCATAATTCACCTATGACAAGTTATAGAGGTTTTAGGTATATCAGCTCTACACAGACTGACCTAATGGTTGCAATATAATACACCACCCTCACTGCATTTATCAATATCTTGCTATATTAGTGTGTAAGTTATCTCTGAACAAACATTTTGCAAGCACTAAAGGATTAAAATATCTCCCATTCACTTCTCTGAACTTCAGAAGAGAATAATATTCAGATCCAAACACCTCTATGATTCTGTTTGTACAATCAGTTCCATCGTATATTCACAATCACAAAATCTAAAAAAAATAATGATGTGAATTTCAGAATGGGTGGCAGGAGTTTGGGTTCAGAATATGAACCTCTCTAGTTGGGAAAACTGACACATAATGATGAGGTCTGCCTCAGAATGAGGTTTACTATCCTCAGTAAACCCAGTGACCCAGCCCTCCCTTTCATTTCCGCCCGACTCAGCATTCAAGAAAAGTTTTTCTTGTGAAGGTATAGGGAGACAAGTGCAGGAAGCATCTGCTGGAGACAATGAAACATTGTAGGTGTCTCCTTAACTGACCTGGACTTTCCCGAACATGCTTAGCAGCAACACTTCTTAGTAGAGTGGATGGGACTTGGCAGTTTTCTGTGCCTCCCAATTAAATGAACAGGGGTGAGAGGCATAGCAAACATACTACATGCCCTATTATGTTAACAAGATCTGTTCTGTCTCCAGCAAGTCCATCTTGGTATCAGTGAAATATACTCCGAGTCCTGTAGTGACTTCATGCTCTTTATTGCAGCTTGTAAAACAGTGAATGAAATGCCCCCCAAACCTCAGGCTTTTATATACATTATTTACACAATGAGTCCCGTCTGATTGGCTGATTCGGCTTCCCTCCTGATCAGTCTTTTCCTGCAGGCCAATCAGTTGTTGCATTCTACGATCCTACCAGCCTAATAGGCTGATTAACTTCTTCCTGGAGCCTGATTGGTCTTCTCCTGCAAGCCAATCAGTTGTTGCATTCTAGGATCCTACATGCCTATTGTTCTAGGATCCAAGCTTAGTACATAACACAGCTCTTTCTATAACACAAGGACACATTTTGATTGAGAGCTAGGAACTGGCAGGGACAGCTAGAGCAATCCTCTTTATGCTTCTTTCTCCCAAGGCCTTGGATTGTTTGCTCATCGTTTGTAGGAACTCATTATTCATTTATTTCTATTTCTAATCCACCCTACCTAGCAATGGGTAAACTGGTTTCTAGATCTAGTCATCCAAACCCGTTTTTAAAAGATCAACAAGCTACTGCTCCAATATGAAGGAGTCGTCTTTGCATGCAGAGGATGGTGACACTTTTTTGGCACCGTTTGTTAATGTGTCCTTGGTTTTAACATCTCTGTGGCATGCAATTAGTTATCTCTGCTTATATGAAAATAAAATGAACTGAAAGCAATGATGAAATGTAATAATATTATTAAATAGTTACAATGATACTGTTCTTTTCTTTTTTTTCTTTTTTCTTTTGTATCTCAAAATGCCAACTTGAAGAAATGGCTATTGCTTTCTCTCTAAGGGAAAGCTGTTGTCCAGCTGGAAAACAGCCACTAAGGACAACTCTTTAGGCACCCTCACTATTCATTTTTGATGCAAGAGGTTCTCTGTGGGGTTGTAGCAATCATGAAAGAAAATAGGGCAAGAGTTAAACCTTGAAATAAGCATGGTCCAAGCAGCTTCTCAAAGACGGGGTTTCTGGAATTCTTCCAGATAGAATCTCATAGCCACTTGGGGATTACCTGTGGCACCCAGAGTTGTCCACCCAAGCTCTAAAAGAGAGCAGGGCAATATCTTCTCTTCCAAATGCTGGAATCCAACACCCTTCAGCCCCAGTCAGCATGGCCAATGGGTAGTGATGATGGGAGCTGTAGTCCAACAATATCTGGAGAGCTACAAGTCCCCTGTTACTTCTGTAAGACCACAGTCTTCACAGAGAATAGCTCCCCCACCACCACCGCCATGAGTAAGCCAGTGTGGCTAAGTAGCAAGTTTATACAAGCTCATATTCTGACACAAAGTCACTTGTGAAAGTCATCACTTTTCATTCCCATCTGTAAACTGGGACTATAATCTGCATATGTCGCAGAGTTGTTTTAAGCATTACAAAGGTTCGGCTGAAGGATTCACAGCTTGAGATGGTTCAGTCTTCCTGGTGTACTACATCACACGGGGAGCTTCAAAATACCTCCACTAAAAGTTGTGTTCTACATTAGAACTTACTACTTCAGGGAGCTCTACTTATAGGCCCAGGTGCAGGGAGCCCACTGCTGGCAGGACCCAAAGCATGGAAAGAGACAATAAACACACAGGTTCAAATAGGCCACAACTTTATTGATTACAAATGTAAGTAGACTTTGGCATAGGCATTGGGCATGTACCCTGAATCGTCCAGCCCAACTGCTGGTTGATTATTTTGCAAGGTTGATCCTGGTTTAAGAATCCTCTTTTAATGTACATCAAATAGGGACAATCCCTCCCTATTTGTGTGTGTGTGTGTGTGTGTGTGCGTGCTATGGCCCATCACACACTGTCTGGGCACCCAGACTGCATCTCCCCCTGGATCCCTTTAACAAGGTACCCTCAATTTCCTGAAGTAGGGGTGAGGTGGGCTCTCAACTCCCACACGCCCCTAGACCAAGAATCCAACCCAATGCCTTATCTGCCAACAAGTTGTGACACCAGACAGGCCCAATTTGTCTCCAGGAAAATTCTTCCCTGGTCCCAGATATGACAACTGAATATTTCCATAGCAAGGTCTTATGCAGGACCTGAACCTGCCTGCTCACCTTCAGGCAGGACCATGTGCTACATAGGGTGGGAGGGTGGAGAATCCAGCTCCGACTGAGCTGATTGATGAGCCTGGGTGAGGCTTCTTTATACGTCCAGTGAGCGGACCTGAGTACAGACTAGGGACTGGAGTCTTCATTCAGCTCCACCACACAAAACACATTCCCTTGCTTGCCTGTGATAGGTCCGTTCAAATGCAGGCCCCCAGCAACCTGTGCAGCCAGAGGAGGAGAGAGCATTGTCCCACAATGATTGTGCAGGGCCGTAAGATCGTCCCCAGCTCGGACTGCATTCATGCCAGGCCTCAGTCACCACTCACCATCAGATGAGCGGTCCATCTCATGCCTTTCTCCCAAACAATATATTTTGACACAAGGCATGAACTTAATGTGTAGCCACTTTTATGCTCATGAAAATGGAGTCCTGTGAAAAGCCTGCACCATTATAATCAGAATTAATCACGGTAAAGCACTTTATCAGGGATAGGAGTGGGTTGAAGTGTCTCAACAGCATCTGGAGTGCCCCAGGTTCCCCATTTCTGTTCTACACAATTCCTATCAGTCTAACTTTCATAAGTTTTCTTCACACTGCCTCACCACCTCAAAATGAAAAACAACTTCTGTTAATATTAGTTAAGAAAACTGACAATTTCCCCTCGATGCCACACATGTATTATCCCCAATTATGGCACTAGCAGAGCAAAGCAAAGCATGTATAGTTGTTGTGCTCTTAAAATACATTATAATGCCCCATGGATGTACAGCCTCTCCCATCAAACAATACTGAATGAACTGCAACTTGATGAATTCTAAATAACTGCACGTCTTTTGCCTTAAGCAGAAATGCGTTTCTAAGCAACTTCAGAACATTTAAAACAGTGCCACAATCACGAATGCAGAGGCAAATGCTTATTTCTCCCCTACTGTTCCTGCCTAGGCGTTCTGCAACCTCCAAGTCACTGAGCGGCTTAGGGAAAAGTTTCAGAGGAAATAACTGCTAATGGATCCATGTTTCCAACAAAAACGACACAGCGGGATTACAAGATTATATCTAAAACAATCTTATATAGTGCCTGACATGCAGTAAGCACTTGCTTTAATATCTTTACCACAAACATATGATCTGGTATGGATTCAAACCTCAGAGGGATTCATTTTATGCGCAGATTTTTGCACTCATCAGCTGTTTCATCTCCCTTCCCCACCCCCAACAAGAAACTGTGAAGCTTTTTGTCCAGTAGATGGTGCTATGGCTCCCTTCACAGACCATCTCACTTACTTGCACTCTCTGTCCTCCAAATCAAAGTGAGGGTTGAAGTTGATCATAATTCTCTGGTATGGTTGAGGAGCTTGAATCAGCCACTCACATTTTTGGCTTGGATGATAAGTGTTTGGATAACCAGGAGAGGTGAGATACCCAGGCTCCACGATTTTTATATTTTCACCACATTTATCTGCAATTAAGAAAACACATTTCATGTTCAGGTCAATCAAACAAAACATCTATATTTCCTACAATAGTTCAAGCCCTTGTTGAAGGACATTTTTTTCTGGTTTATGATTTAAAGAAAGTTGTTTTCTGCAGTCATTAGCTCTGGTTTTGTATCACCACCCCTGCAAAAGACAGAACAGGGGAGGTGTTTTTTTTTTATACAAAATTTCTTAATCCAGACAGAGGTCTTTGTGATTATAACAGATTTTACATCTAATAATTAATAAGTAATGAATGGTTAATTCTTAATTATTATAGGAAACTATAGTGTCATTAAGTAATAGGCTTTAAAGGAGAGTCTGATTCAGAGAGCAATGTTATCTGATTCTTTTACTTAGCTTTCTGATAATAAGCCTGCTCTATGTCATTTGACAACAGAACTTGTCTTCCAAGACCCCTTCCTGTTTACAACAACCCCCTTTTGGTTTTATCAGATCCTAAATCTAAGCAATTTGAAGCTATCTGTGATCTTCAGGTCCAGACTACCAAAGAACAAAGTAGAATTTGTTGAAGCAGCAATGATTCAGTTGACCCCTTTAAGGAAGTCCCCCCCCCCCACTGCACACACACACTGCTTGGAGACCAGATAAGAGCAGTGTAACAGAAAGCAAAAAGCAAACAAAAAGAAGTTTATTTCTAATTACAAAACTGTTAAGTTCCCCAGCCCTCTAAGTGCAAATCTTGAGCAAAAATCTGGTTGCTCCTCTCCAAAGCCATGCTAGAGTTCTTTACAAACAAATATTGAAAGATGAAACAGAGGCAATGTAACCTAACCTCCAAGGCCACTTGTTCCATTGTTCTGTGCAGGTTTGCACTGGCACTTTGGAACTTTACTGAAATGTTTTCTGCTAACATCAGATAAGCAGACAAGCATTAACAAACGACACACTGGCAGCCCATTTTCACAGTAATGGCATATGAAACTTCTGTATCTAATAAAATTCTTGTGAATTGGAAATGGCATTCCTTGTATACTCGACATGAAGTTACAAATGTGCGGAATTTTATTATAGATAACCAGGTCAAATGGAAATGAAAGATAAAAGTGCACATCAAAAATGTATAAACTACAGCCGTTATAAGAAACATTTGCTATAAATTAGAAGGGAATGAGATGTATGCTGTGGGTTTTTGCTGTTGTTCAGCGAATTGCTATTTCTGAGTTGGTTATGAGCTACTATTTATTTCTGCCTTGACACTTTGTGTAGCATGTCTCATTTCCAAGAACAAAAGATGTTGCAACAATGAGTTCAAAATCCACAGCCAATGATATTTATCTGGAAGCCTCCTGCATGTGGTTTCAGAGACAATCTTGCATGATTTGCCGCGTGCAAGCTGACTTGGAAAATGATCCCGCCTCATTAAGTCCACTCTAGCTCTATGCAAACAACATGGCAGAATCTGGCATCTGTTAAACGAGTGAAATAAACCAGCGCTGCTGCAAGTCACTTGACAAGAGTCACTCTAGGAGACATTTAGGTGGGCTCACTACCAACAGCACTTTAATCGGTAACTCCTGGGAAAGTGATAGTATAATAAGATAATGTGGGGAGCTGCTAGACTCCCTGGCTCTGTGCAATCTCTCGCACACTTGATTAAGAGGAGCAGTTTCTAATGACTCTGGACCAGTCTACCTACATAAGGTTAATGAATTAATTTAGCAGACACAAGTACTGGACAGAGGTAGATGTGGCATCCACGAGTCTGCTAAGCTGCAGAAGAGATGGATGGTCATGGTGACTCTACAGGGCTATTACATTATGCCTATAACTGCTCAGACTTAATGACAGCTTCATAGTTCCTTCCCCTCAGATCTTCCTATGGTTGGCTCAGCACTTAAGAGAATGATATTGCTCGAATAGCAAAAAGGCACGCTATACATCTCACTCCACTTTATGCCTCCAGTTCATCCCTGCTTATTTACTCATCTCCATTAATTCAACACCGCCTGCAAATCGATGCAGAAATACAGTGCGATCCTGTTATCTTTGCAAAGAAAGACTACAGGTTGAAAGATTAGGTCTAGTTAGCTACACTCTTCAAAAAGATTAGGCCAAACAGGATCTCAGGCATGATTCTCAGGGACTGAGATGCTAATACTTATTTAAAGGCTTTTTTCTTCCCTTCTCCTGGTCATGAAGGAGCAGAGGAAGAACTTGTTTCTTGCTAAATTAGCCAACCTCTTCAAAATATATTGAGAAAAGACTGATTTCCACCCTAAAGTGTGTTTTGCATCCTCCAGTAAAAAATACTCCTGTTGTGGTCTCTTATTAAAAGAATATACCATTCTAAGCGGAGAATGTTACCTTCTTTTAATTACTTTGATTGAAATCCTAGTCAGACTAAAAATAAATATTTGGTAATTAGTTAATAATAATTGCTCAGGAATTGCTCTGGGAAGGAAAAACTCCTAATAACTCCCACCCCCATGTGTGCAAGTAAGATGTCAACCATTCAGGCAGAACATCCTTAAAAACTGCATAGATTGGGGAGCTAGTATGGGTGTCATTTCATTGCTGAATGAAGGAAGCATCAATTTGAAGCAGCTCTTAAATGCTCCCTCAAAACCAGATGTGAAGTCTGTGCCATAGGATTTCTCTTACAACTGTTGTGTATGAACAGTACCTTAGATTGCTTAGCTTGAGACAATAAGTGCCCTGTGAGCCCTAATGGATAATATAGATGGATGAGGAGGATGAGGATTTGGAAATAGGTACCTATGGGGACTCATAGCTACAAAAGGTAATCAAATATATGACCGTAAACTTTCGCTTTCCCCCTGTCTCTCAATAAAACCCCCATCTTTTAAGTATTCACTGTCTGTCAGGTTTTAAATGGGAATCTTGTGCAATTGCCAAAGGATGAAACATTAAAGTACATGTAATTGGCTATTCTGATTCTTGTGAATCAGACAAGCCCTGCATTAGGTAGCATTCAGGATGGATAGCCAAACAAAGATTGTGTGTAAGTCAAGGTAAATACCCAGTGTTTTGTGTTCAGCTTCCTTTTATCCATTATATTAGTTAGTTTCACAGTTGGCTTTACATATCAGGAGCTCAGGTAAGGGGCCCTCTGCTTGCAGCTACCTGACTTCACTTGAAAGAGATTCTGTGTCAGTCACTTACCACTCTTCAAAGCCCTGCCAAGGGTAATGGTGAGGGCAACATAGTGCAGGAAGAGTCCCCAATCCATCTTCCTTTCTCAGTACAGAAAGACTGAAGAGAATAAAATATCCGGTCTCTTCAGCGCACAATTCCTCTTAGATCTTAAATCCTCCAGTAGGGCCGGTGCAAAAAAGATCAGAAAGCTGGCTCAGTCGGCACAGCAGCGCCGGCGGCGGCGGCGGCAGCAGCAGCAAGAGTCCCGTTAGTACAAGAGACGCTTCTCTGTTTGTTGTGTATCTCCTCAAGTCTCCTGCATCCTGTCATTTAGCTCCGGCTTCCTCTGGCTTGCCCCACACTTCTTCCCTTTCCAGGCGTCACTGCCTTTGCCATTTCCAAACGGACTTTATTTGTTTTGTTTTTTTATAAAAGCACCGGTGGAAAAACTAGCAAGGAAGTCCCAACAGTGAGAAGTGGAAGGGGGGGGGGGTTACAACACCCCTTGCAGCTCTCCGTCTTCTCCAAGTGGTTGCAAAACTCTCCAAGGGTTCGCCGGAATGAGATGAGCGCCTGTCTGTTACGCGGAGGAAGAAGGGAAAGCAGTGGTGAGGACAGAGGCGACTTTTTGTGGCCAACTTCAGCCTTCTCCCTCCCCGCCCTCCTGCCCTCTTCACCCCTGGATAGCGCGCCCGTCACAGGAGGAGGGGCGCAGGCGTCTTCCTCGCGAGCGATCCCTTCCTGGAAGGGCGATCTGCTCGCCAGGACTCGAGGTGCGCGCTGCCTGCTCCTCCCAGCGCTCGCTCGAGGGCTACTGACCTGGCCACTTGCGCGGTGGGCTGCGGGCTTGGTAGCCCCAAGACACCCTACGCGATGGGACGCCGCTGCCCGCGGTAATCCAGACCACTGGTGGCGGTGGAAGGAGAGGAAGGCAGCAGAAGTGCCAAGCGGTCAGGCGGCTCCTTCCTGCAGCCTGAGGAGGAGAAGCGCAACTCAGTGGCAATAAGAGCCGAGGCGCCGCCGTCTCCAAAGCCCAAAGTCCCCGCCCTCTCTCTCCCCACCTCTCTCCCACTCTCAGCCCCCTCCCCAAAGGAAGGATCAACAAACAAACAGAAGGAGCCGGAGAGCCCTGAAATTCACCCGGGGAGGTGGCTGGTTGGGTGGGTGGGAAGCGGAGAAGAAGGGGTGGAGTGGTTGGGGAAGGGAGGGGAGGGACGCGGACCGACGGACTGACAGTCGGAGGAGGGCAGGCGAAGCGTGCCGGCAAGGAGAGGAGCCGCCTCTCCTCCTCCGCGGTCTGTAGGCTCCACAAGGGGTGGGTGGGTAGGTGGGTGAATGGGCGGGGGAGGGGAGGGGGCGTCTCCGCGCGCCAGGTAAAGCGGGCAAAGCGGGACGCGCCCGCAGCCACAGCTGGTCGCCAAAGGAAAACTACCCACCGACGTCGCCCTTTGCAGACCGCTGCCCGCCCGCCCGCTGCTGCCCACAGCGCCCTCTCCTCGGGACTAAAACACCCCGAACGTGGCCAGCCGGCGTTATTCTCTCCCCTCCACTAGAATATGCTAATTCCACACCGGAGGAGACGCCTTCCTACAGATACCAAACCGGATTGATAGTCCATTTACCGCGGCTCTCAGGCAGCAGGGTCACCTGAAGATGCCTTAGACATGCCCGCCTCAGCTGTAGCCTCGCTGCCATCAGTTTACGCTTGGGAGCGTGATTATCGCGTCGCGGCCGCCTTTAAGAGTAGGCGCTCGATCGATCGCTCTCCCCTCTTTGCTCGTCCTCCACCATCCTTCTCCCCACACTTTGATCAGTGGTGCCCACCGGCGCAACCCGGTGGTTATACCCTCCCGCCGCAAGGCGCGCGCACTCACGCATCCCTGCCTCTACTTGGGGGGATTAAAAGCTCCGTGTTATCTCTCCTGCTCCCTGTTGCGCATTGTCCCCTCGCCTCCTGTCTCTCCCCTCCACCCCCGTGCAAAAGCGCCGTGTGCTGCCCAGCCGCTCTCAAGCCACTTCAGCAACACGCGCCCACGGACTGGGCATCGGCCACCTGCTGCTGCGCGCCCCATCTCGGCAGGGCGCCGCATCCCTTGCATTCCCCTTGCTTTCCACTCCGCTCTCCCCTGAGCGCCATCTCCCTGCCTGCACGCGGTCTGCCCATCCTCGTTCCCCACCAGCCGGCAACTGGCAGCAGCCCAGATGTGTTTGCCTACTACAACTCCCTTTCACGGAGCTTGTCTTCCCTCAGCGTGTATTTATTTTCTGGTTTATGCACCTTACTCCAGCTCCATTTTTTCTCTCTTCCCTCCGTATACCCCCCATTAGTGTCTCCTGACTGACGGTGCCGGTGTGTGGCGTATCTTTCGACCCACCACAAACCCACCTCCCTCCACCGCTTGCCTAGTCACGACACTTTCTCCGCTCGCCCTCCTGCCACCGGCTTCCCGCCTCCTCCCCCTGATCATTAACGCCCTCGCTGGCGATGGAGGTGGCGGGCAGGCGCGTGAGTGGGTTTGTGTCAGCACAAATGGCAAGCCCAGGCACAAGGCGAGGCTCTCCCCGGAGCTACACCGCCGATACCCAAGCACGCACGCACCCCCGGAGGACGCGGGCTGTCTCTTCAGAGATAAATGTCACACTTTCCCCTCAGCACGCACGCTTTCCCCTGGCTTGAATGAGGGAGATCTCCGGGGCTGCTGCTGCGAGATGCGAGGGAGAAAAGTTCTGTATTGGAGAGGAGAGAGGAAGCCTGGGCGGTTATGCACAGCGGGCGGGGAAAGGCAAGCTGCCAGCCTGCTCCCTTCCTCGGCGCTGCAAGCCGGGAGGCGCTCTGAGAAGAAAAGCGGAGGAGAGCGAGGGTGTGTCCATCTCCCGACTCCCCTTTGGTCTCCGGAGGGAGCAGGCGGGGGTGTCGATGGGCGCCAACGGGGTGAAGTGCGCCCTACAACGCGGGAAAGTACGAAAATCGAGACTCTAAGAATTGCTAACGGCCAGATCTCGTGTGTGTGTGTGTGTGTGCTGGAAGAAGCAAAGATCACCAGTGTCGAAGCAATGATTCTTCAACATCAACTTCGTTGGACTGGTCATGTTGTGCGGATGCCTGATGATCGTCTTCCAAAGCAACTACTCTATTGGGAACTTATGGAAAGCGTAATGCTGGTAAACCAACAAAAGAGGTTTAAAGACTGTCTCAAGGCAAATCTTTAAAAAGGTAGTATAAACACTGACAACTGGGAAACACTGGCCTGTGAACACTCCAGTTGGAGAACAGCCTTTACCAAAGGTATAATGGGCTTTGAAGACACTCGATCTCAGGACGCAAGGGAGAAAATGCGAAGAGGAAGGTACGCTTGGCAAATCCACACCATGATCAACTCCTGCCCAGAAACGTGTGGCTCCAAAATAGGCCTCCACAGTTACTTACGGACTCATTGTTAAAACCGTGTTTATGGAAGATAATCTTACTTGGCTACGAGTGATCTCCAAAGAAGAAGAAGAAGAAGTGAGTGTGTGTGTCTTTTTCCTTGGCCCGGCCGAGCAGCGAATTCCCATTCCATGCAGGAAAGTGGATCGTTTTTATTTTATTTTCTCAGAGCTGAGGTGAAGAAAGTGGTGGCCGATCGCGAAGCAGAAATTGTCAGCCGCAACCCAAACTCAAACTGCCTTTGCTCCCAGGGTGGGTCCAGACCAAAGATCCTTCCCGCCCTCGACAAAGGTGTTTTCTCATCAGGACACAGCAAGACACAAATTTCTGCACGGGGAAGGCCTTCAGAGGAAAACTCATCGAACAACATGAAACAATATAAATTATTTGAATGCGTTTGCTTCTCGTAAAAAGACACAACCAGCATCTTTTGCAGATAACTGCTACTTCTGTCCTATAGGGGCACTTGGATATGTGTACATTTTATTGCCCTGAGCCATTGTGGATACTTTCAAGAAAGGCAGAGTTCTTTTTAGGTGTCTACAGTTAAGAGTATTTGTGTGATTTAGTACTGTAAACCATTGTGAGCACTTTTCAAAGCAAGAATGGCAGAAGATTTTTATTTTTTTTTAAAGGCAAAATCTAGTGTGAGATTTCACAGGCAAGGATGCTTCTATCATAGCACCTTCAGCTCTCTGGCAAAAAAAAAGGAGGAGGAAGAGCTCTCCATCTCCAACAGCGTGTGACAATGAATATGGAACAAGGCGACAGATTCTCAGTGAAGTTTGGAATAAGATTGTAGATATATATGGAATGAGGGGGAACTGTATTAACATAGGTCACCAAAAAGCATACCAGGAGAGGTCTTTTTCCGCTAGGTGTTTGTATAAAAAAAGGTGAGAAAATGACTTAGATCTGAAACCTTGCTCCGTTTCCAAGACCTGCTAGAGCATAAATTATTGTCCACACACAAGAGACTGTTACTGTGTTTGAAAGAATTTTCAAACAGTTGTAACAGTTGGCAGGCACAAGGCAGTGTAACTACACAAACATTTTGCATTTGTGCTTAGGAATCATATGTGGTGTAAGCTGCTGCTTTCTCCCTCCCCCCCTCTCTCTAGTCTTAAGACCACCAAAAATCAGTAACACGCTACACTAAGATCTGTTCCTTTGCCTTCTTTGATAAAATCTTTCCTGACTTTGAAGGCCAGCACCACACCTCACTCCATTGCACATTTAGGTGATAAGCAAATATTTGCATGTTGATTGGTGCACCTGAATTCCAGGTGCAAGATCAAATATTGTCCTCATTGACATTTGTTCCATTACATCCTGAGCTGCCATAGTTTGATGCCATTATCTTGCCAGTCTCTACAAATGGTATTATCAGGGATCACCCATGTTTTATTGTATATTTATTTCTACAATTTGTATGCTGCTTAATCATGCAGTCACCTTGAAGCAGTTTAAAGGTAAAGGGTAAAAGACCCTGGACAGTTAAGTCCAGTCACGAACGACTCTGGGGTTGTGGCGCTCATCTCGCTTTACTGGCCGAAGCAGTTTACAGGAGACTTACGGTAATACAATAGAAATAAAAATGCATTTAAACTGTAAAATAAAAGTGGAATTAAAAAGCCTGCTGGAATAAAAAGGTCTTCAGTAGGTGCTGGAAGTTCAACAGTGAGGGGGCCTGTTTGACCTCAACTGGAAGAGAAGCCCATAAGATTGGGCCCACAACACTGAATGCATGGCTCCCAAAGACCCCAGTACCTCAGTGATAGGGCAGGAATATAAGAGATCAGGTGCTCCCTGAGGGTATCCTGGACCTGAGTTGTTAAGGGCTGTGTAAATTAATAAAAGGACCTTTAACCTGGTCAGTTAGTGTATGGGCAGCCACTGTAAGTTTTTGAGCACTTGAGTTATGTGTTGGCAGTAGTCTGTTCCCATCAACAATCTAGCTGCAATGTTTTACACTAGCTGGAGCCTCCAAACTAGGCCCAAGGGTAGCCTGACATTGGGCTTATCTACATTTACCTTTTGTCCTGGTCAGTGGTGAAGCTGCATACTCCGCTACTGGGGGCAGAGAGCAGGCGGGGGCATGGTCACATCCCGGGGGCATGGTCACACCGCCACAGGGGCATGGTGCACACCCCAAGGGTGTGGTATGCCACCTGCAAGGGCATGGCATGCCACCCGCTGGGGTGTGGTGTGCATTCTGGGGGTGTGACACACCATCTGTGGGGGCATGGCGTGTGGAGGGCGGCGCGGCGTGTGTCCGGGGTGTGTGTGTGTGCCGTGATGGCACCCTACCAGAATAGTGGTGCTGGGGGCGGTCCGCTCCCTCCGCACCCCCGTTCCTCCGCCAGTGGTCCTGGTCTTTCCAGGTACAAGTCCATGTTTAAAAGCTCTGTGTCCAGGTGGGTTTTAAAAATGTCTGTGCCAGAACTTTCCCTGCAGAAACCCACTCTTTAGTACTCAGTCAGAGCAAACATCAGTTCTGGGGTGCTGTCGATTGCTATTTGCTCAATTGAGCTTTTAAAACCAGAATTTTGCAGGGGAACCTCTGGAGGGAGAAAAAAAGAGGACACTCAGACACAGAGCTTTAAAGTGTGGACCATACCTGGAAAGAGTGGAGGAAAGAGAAGCGTGGATAAGCCCATAGAGCACATTGCAATGATCAGGTTTTGAGGTTACCAATGCATGAATCACTGTGACCAGACTATCCCTGTACAGGAACAATCATAGTCGGTGTAACAGCCATAGCTAGTAAAAGGCACTAAAGCCACCTGAGCTACCAGGGACAAAGATAGATCCAGGAGCATCCCCAAAGTTCAAAGTTGTTAAAAGTCTGCCATCCTAAAGTCAGACAAGATGGTGGGCTCAGTCCCAGTCTTGTCATATTTCCTCAGCTTAGCCAGTCTCTGAGCCCATCACAGAAGTACTTACGCATTTACTGGATAGATTGTGATGCATATTTTATAGATAGTACATCAAACTCCTCCTGTATTTTTCTTAAGTGACGTTCAAATAAGTTGGCGATGGGTTAACACAGTGCTTTGAAGATTCAGATCCAGCTGTTAAGTGAACTCTATATAATACAAATCAATGAGACGAAGCTTTCTTCATAGTTGCTAGGCTGGCAATCTCTGCATCTTATTACTGAGAAAGCATATCCAAAGTTAAGACAGCATATTGCATATTTAAAGTAGGTTCTTAAAATATGTGTGCTAAACAGCACCAGAAGCTGATTTTAGGTATGGTTTCACTTACTGAGCAGACATCTGGAGAATAAATGTGCGGTATTAAAAGTTATACCTATCATCTGAATATCATGGTTTTCTTCCACTTTTAGTTAGTTTGGTTCTTGTAGTCTCTCTGTGAGAATAAATGAATACTCAATCACAATATACAAAGCTACTTTAAACTAAAACCCATCTGGTTTTTGGCGATAGCTTTTTTTCTTGGTTTGCAGTACTATCTTCTTGTATTTCCATATAGTTCTTGTGCTTTTTATGCTTTGCTTATTCTACAAAATAGCTTTAACTATAAAGGCACTTCTGACTAATGATATGTCCACCATTTCAATCGCTTTGATCAACGACTCCATAGAACTCATTCTAATTTTGTGTCTGGTGTAATGTTTTCTAAATGTACATTATGTCTAGAGGCACTGCCACCTGTCCTTATATGGATGAGGTACCGTACTCTCTCTTTAGCCGATGGCTCCAGCTGTGCAAACACCAGTCAGTAGCTGCACACACACACACACACACACACACAGAGAGAGAGAGAGAGAGAGAGAGAGAGAGAGAGAGAGAGAGAGAAAGGGTTCAGGCATGTGGATGACTAATAGACTTTTTAATTCAAAGAACGCAAAGATAGAGTATTCAAGGTAGGCAAAGGTGGCAACAGATTCCTAGAGTTCTACAGCAGCTGACAATTGTACTGCCACCAGACTATTCAGTGAACACTGCATTGATATCGCCATTCTTGTTGTAGGAACCTGCCCCATTATCCACAGCCCTGATAGTGCTGGACACCAGCAGTGATGAAAGTATATTACACTTCCATTATATATGTCATTGGGAATCCCATAATGCCATATCAGTAATCCAGGCTAGGTGATAAATGCAGCTGAAAGATTTTACAACTACACAAAATGTGTGAGAATTTTTGATACCCCATGCTTGCTTGTGTCTGCTTATTTGAAACATGGGACACAAGCTGGATGTCTTTGGAAGTCTCATTAATATCACTCTTTTTGATGCCATCAGATATGTACCAGTGAGGCTCTAGATCAGGCATCCCCAAACTTCAGCCCTCCAGATGTTTTGGACTACAATCCCCATCATCCCTGACCACTGGTCCTGTTAGCTAGGGATCATGGGAGTTGTAGGCCAAAACATCAGGAGGGCCGCAGTTTGGGGATGCCTGCTCTAGAAGGAAGCTGGAACTCAAAGCAGCCCCAACTCAAGGGAAGCTGGTAATTCAGTAATGCTTTGTGTTCATTCAACTCCTACCTTTGAATTCACTCAAATGCGGCACCCTTGAAGCTTAGGGTAATATGGCACCCGGTGCAGTTCATTCGTAAAGATATGTGGAAAGGCTTCTCTCTGTAATGACCCCCTGAGTCCTGTTCCCCCCCTCCCCCGTTTATTAACTGTTGCTGTCTGTGTGCCTTTCTGACTGACATTACCCAGACATTGAGTAATCTAGACCTGCCAGCTTGGTTCAAGGAAGGTGATATTTCAAACATGGGCAAATTGATCAAGATAAAGCTATTTGCACTTCACTCTAAAGTTTAAATCTTAGGTTTCCAAACCAACCACAATCATTGAGCCAAGAACAAACCTTGGTTACCATTCATAGTTTGGAGAGAAACAAACCACAAGCCTAAATTCAGATGCAACGCTGTCTCAGTTGATGGCCTGTTTCTTGGCAATGTGACAGGAGCAGGGGATGAACACCATTTCAACCATGTGTGCCAGCACATCCTTTTACATTTAAACTATAGTTCATCTTAAGTATGGTTTAAAAGCGATGTGTGAACCAGGTCAATGTGATGCTTGGTGACAGACTGACACCCAGTACTCCCAAATGGCGGACAATGAGCTAAACCTATTTTAAAGTTTTACCACTTCAGGTTACAGGGGGACACTCATATACTGTAATTGAATGCTAATGCTTCATCAGGGAAAAAAATCATATAGAAAACTGACATGTTAGGGAAAAGGCTAGATTAGAACTCTTCTCCTTGGCATGAGTTGCTTTAAGTCATGGGAAACTTCACCTGCAGTCCAAAACTGACACAGAAGAGGTTTACCTGTTTGGCAGGACTAGGCTGGAGAGTACGGGACATTACATGTATGCTGGAATCCCCCACACCAATGTAAACTAATAAATAATACACTGATAGAGTATGTGCTGAGGTGCTTCCCCCCCCTTTGCATTAAAAATGGCAATTACTTACCTGAAGTGCACATGTGTGATATATATTTCTCAGAAGGAAACTTACACAATTGGCATTGGAACATATTTCCAGCATCTATGGGGAGCGTTCCATTGAGAAGGCAGCAGCCTTGGGTGGTGGGATGCAAACAATTGTCTTGCACTTAAGGAGAGAAAGCTAAAGAAAGTGAAAGCTATTTGCTTTCATATTAGACACATTATGATAAGAAAATGTATAATTAGGCAAAATACATAATTAGTAAAATAATGTGCTGACTTCATTTTAGTCTCTACTGTATTAAAAGTGCAATAAATAGTATACCACTTCCACTCAGAACAGATGGCGGCATTAGTTAGGTATTGTTACTATGTACCCCAACTGCTTCTTAAAATATGGATTAGTGTCATGGCAGGTAGAGCAGTATGTATATATAAAAAAACATCTTCGCAAAAGGCCCACATAAAGATAAGATATTGCTGCTGTGTGAAGGTTGATGTCCTGTTTTACCACTTTTTAAAACAACCGTATATGAGCATTTCCGAATTTTGGAAAGGAAAGTGGCACAAAGCATCAAAAGTGTTTCTTTTTATCTTTTAAAATGTTTCACAAAATTGTACAAACAAGTACCATGGAGTGGAAGAGTCATATTGTCACTAAGCATACTGCTAAAGAAAGGAAAAACTCTTAAAATCCACTGGGTGTCTATGACATTTGTTGCAGCTACAGTACTTTTCATCAGTAATGTGTTCAAGGTACAAAAGTGTGATTTGAGTGTTGTGAGGTGCAATATTCCTGAAACAGAAAAGCAGCCTTGGGTTACCACAGCTCTTGTGTGACGAATTTAGTGTGTTGAAAGAACTGTGCAGGCAGAAACTATGAGTAAAATACTGGATTCCACGCAGCATTCATCAGTAGTGGCTAGTGGTACAGGCACAGCAACAGAGCCAACTAAATACTCCCTTTTCTGTGGCCAAATCATTCCGCCTTCATGCCACCTGCCACCTCCCATTCTTGGTTACCAGCAGTGACCTCCATGTTGGGAAGCCACGTAAACAATCCCACCCTACCTTGCTATGTTCCACTAGTCACTATTAGCATTTGCCAAGCTGGTGCCTTCCAGACATTTTGAACTAAAACTCAACCCTATGTTGGTTCAGGCTGATGTTAGTACAAAGCATCTGGCTGTAGTGCAAAACATGTTAAGATTTCTGAAGCCAATGAGAAATACCAATTCCTAACTGGAGGAAGTTGTGAAGAACCATGCAGCATATAAAACAGCAAATGACAAGAGGAGTCCAGTGCTACTGCTTCCAGCTTCGTGAGAACAGTTCTGCCCTATATCAAGACCAGCAGCCAGCTCAGCGACATTTAAGCACAATCTGTTATAAAAGGCACGTGACCAGAAACTATGCAGATAAAAACGTGAGAGCCAGAAGGAAGAGTTGAGTAGGCAGAACATATTTAACCTTGGCACATACCTACACAATAAGCACATGTGTCTAGCTCATTCTACCTACCTATTATATTAATCTGTAACAGTATTTCTGTACCATCATATAAAAACTCAGGGTGATGAACAATGGTAAAACATCATTAAAAACTATACAAATAATCATTAAACTGACTAACAAAAAAGCAGTTGCAAAGACCTGTCAGCATAAAAGAAATCTGCAAGTAAAAAATGAGGATGCCTGCTGAATCTCTGCTGGAAGTGTTCCCTGGCATGGGGCTACTAAATGCACAACTTCTAGTTGAAGCTAGTAGTGCCTCTGTAATAGGGAATCCCATGTAGATGAACACCCAATTTCTTCAATCATTCTAAGCACGGTGGTGCTTGCAAAAGTGCAGTGCTTTTCAGCCATAGCAGATGGGCAGTGTCTGCAAACCCTGCTTTATCTGCCCCACACTATAGGGCAGGACGAAAATGGCCTTGTGGGCCAAATGTAGAGGCCTGGTGAGCCTAACTAGTCTTGGGAGCCAAAGGTTGCCCACTGTTGCTTTAATATACCACATCGCTCAAGTGTACCTCTTCCATACTCTTCCCTGTAGTATGTGGCTTTGTTTATTTGGCTCCAGTGAAGTGGAATTTCTGCGCTGTTTCTGCTCCCTGATCATAGCACAACATGTTCTCGCTTGTGTAGGTTATCTGTGGGAGGCCTTACATTTTGGGCAGCTGGTTGGACGAGCTGGTCTTCTTTTCTGTTCCAACACTGCATTTCTATGAACAATACCTTATTTTATTTTATTTTTCTGCTTTGTGTTTAGGGAATTTGTTTTGGTTCAGGTCCATCTCTAGTTTTGTCTTTGGATTTACAGTGCTCCATTGAAGAATGTTTGCACTCTGATTATAAAGCTACTTCCTGGAAACTTTATAATTCATCCTTAAAATACTGCCCTAAGCTAAATCATGTAATATAAAACTTAAAACTGCAGATGAAAAAAAAAATTAAGCATTTTGCCATTTAAACAATGTGTTTCAGCAACTTTGAAGTTTACCCTTTTCATGAACTTCCATAAACTCAGAAAGAAATCATTTCAGAATGAAGTTTGGCAAGTGATTAATCATGACAAGGGGCTTATTTATTTGGTGCTATTTTGAAAGAAAAACACAATAAATTAAAACCAGCCAAGATCTTCACTTGTAGCAGAAAGATATGCAGTGTGGTGTTATATCAAATACAGTAAATCACAGCAATAGTATTGGTCCCAAACAATGATTATACATTGTGCCAATGTTCTGAACATAGGAAAGTGCTTGAAACCAAGTAAGGCCAATTGTCCATCTAGTCTGACTGGCATGTCTGCTCTGACTGGTTTTGGCCATCCAGGACCTTGGGCAGGGGTCTTTCTACCTAGGACAGGTCAAATATTGAACCTGGCAAGTTCTGCATGCAGGGCATGGGCCTCAACTTTGTTTCTAGTGCACTATTTTTAGCTGAACTGGTAGAAGGAATAGTAGCAGCAGTAGCATAGCACAGGAGACAACAGTCTGTAATGGGACCTATAATCTTCTCAAAACATCCTCTAAAATACAACCACTTAGGGATTAATTCAGTCAGTTCCATTGGTTGTATCTTGGGCTGGGTTGAAAATGCCTTCCTTTCATGGGGCCATTTGTTTTCCACAAAAGTGCATTCTTGGAAACTTTCAGGCCAGTGGGGGCAACCATCTTTCCTTTTTAAAAAACAAATAAATGAAAAGAATATCCCTAGGAATGGCACTATACTATGATAGAGCATCATTCCTATTGGATCATGCACAATTAGGAATGTTACCAGGTTGCTTCTACTTATTGTTGTAGCTCCATTGTTCATGCAGATTTTTAGGTTTTCATCATCCTGTGGTCACCTGTAAACTTGGCTCCTCCACTGTTCACTTGATCCAGCCAACTGATGGGTTGTTTGGAACCACAGCTATTTTTTTTTAAAAAAACTAGTCATCTGTTACCCTGTCTGGATTTCTGTGTGGCAGCTTGTTCTGGAGAGCCACAAATACAGCAATCTATGCAGCATGTCCCTTTGTTGGCGTCATACTTTCCTGAGTTGGGGCACCTGTAGTTGTTGCAGTCAGGATACACAAGCGGAAATGGGGGGGGGGACCACAAAATTGCAAATTTTAAAACAGCCTTGAAAGAATGTGTTAAGAATCTAAATTTAATGGGCTCCAACTGATTTGCAGTAACCAGAGTCAAAATCTCAAGACAACTTATTTGCCAGGTATTATTATATTAACTATTATATCCTGTACTTTCTTTAGAAAGATGGCATCTTTTGGGACTCTCAGTGACCCACCTTTAAGACACATTTCTGGTTTTCGCACACTTAGCATCAACAATAGTACAACATTGGGTGCTTCTAGACTATTCATTGCATTAATATTGGAGTGTTTCCACTTATTTCAGTAGAGTTCGTTGACATTGCAATGCTGCAAGGCCTCTTTATACTCCAATGGCAAAATTGCCATTTGACTTCACAGGGAGCAAGAGCAGGCCCTAGATAATTAGATAATTAACTTAGATAATTAGCTTGTTATTATCAACTTCTTTTGTGCTTGCTAAGGAAATTAAATATTACTGTTTGTGTTTCAACAAGGCAAGCTTTATAACTTAAAGAGGCAGCTGGTCTGTTTTAAGTGTTCATCTTCCTTTGAAGATACAAAAACATAAAATATAACAATAAGTGGTTTTTTTAAAAAAACATAAAAAACATAATATAAGAAGCAAAGGACTGCTCACTTTAAGTTTGACTTTCATTGGCCTGACAAGAAAATGAATGTTCCACCCATCTAATCTACCTACTTTGTACATTTATATACTTACACTGAACTATTATTGAACATTATAACTCCTAATACCTACATTCTACATTTTACATAATAATGCTAGAAGGGATACAGCCTTATTAGGAAAATGGAAGCTATCATCATGATTCGGCATGTTTTAATGCATCCCCTTCAGCCTGAACACAGCAATCACCGTAAACAAGCGGTTGTACTGCATTTATTACAGATCATCTCCCCTTTCTCTGAGTCATATTTCATCTTGTTCAATAGGTGTTCTCCATCATAATTTTGCCTGTCACTTATTACGGTTGATGTTAAATGGCTTTTCAGCTAAATGCTTGTTTGTGTTATTTATTAACTAGAGTATGTTTGCAGCGGTATATTTTATGAAAGTCAGACAAGATGTGCAAGCCCACTTTTAAAATGCTGGGAACTTGCATTGTGAGGAGATGAGGGGCCCATTCCTGAGGACCCACGGAACCAGAAGGATTCTGGCACATTCTGAAAGGTTGTGCACCAGCTGGCAAGGGCAGTTGTGTCATTCCCCTGGGGAACACCTAGAGTGGGTGGTTGACTGGATGGTTGTTGGGGGACTTGTTGCTGCTGTTGCCTTTTGGTATCTTTATTTTAGATCTTGTGATTTGTGTGGAAATTGTTCAGTTTGGTTGTGTGTTTTTTAAGTATTTTACTTATTGTTTGTGACTACTTTTGTCATGTTGTGGCTATGAATTCTTTTCATGTTGCAAGTCACTTGAGCATGGTTTGAGCTGGGAAAAGGCAACATGCAAATAAAATTATGCATGTATGTGCACTGCAAAGTTTGGAGAAGTGCAAATTTTGAAGAATAGTGGTGCTTTGTTTCATAGGGTGCAAATTAGGCAGGTTTTGCCTTTAAATGTGAACTGAATTGAATTTCTCTGCCAGCCCTAATGGGGGGAGGACAGAATAGCTTGATTTGGTTTTTATCCTACTGCTGTATTATCAGTGTTAGGTTTCCCTTTTGTTTTTGTATGATGTACTTTATGTTTTCTAATGACTATTAGTTGCCTTGAGCAAATTTCAAAAGGTGGAGCACAAATGTTTTTAACAACAACAGCAAGAATCCCTTGTGCTGTGGGTTATTCTTAGAATATGTTAAGATAGTAATATGCTTACTTCTGAGCTTTTTTTAAAAAAATGAGCTGGGAATTATATGCACAAGTCTTCTTATTTTCCATTCATATAACTCAGTGTCTTTGCAAAATCTTGTGGCAACGACTTCTATAAATAAATTGTGTGTGTTTCATGATGGAGCATTTCTTTTTGCTTGTCCTGAGCTTACTGATGATAAATTTCACTGGACAACCATCGGCTCTTGAGTTCTGAGATAAAATGAATGAAAGACAGGGGACCATTTCTCTCTACTTAGTTGTTTCTTTTTTTGTAAACTATCTTGTCCTTCACAGCTAAAAGAAGGTGTGGAGGTGAAAGCTCCAGTTCTCATTCCAGAGTGGAGGTTAGAGGTGGGAGGACTAGAGAAGAGGGAAGGTGGGCTTTAGCACTGATGTGCTTCTTTATATGTAATTTTCTAAACACATTTCCCCCCTGTGACAAGTCATTTGCATCCTTGGATTCATGATGTCTGGGATAATTAAGAACTGATTTCATAGGGATCGCTCAGGTTGCCATAGCAGCTGAAACTTACTCCTTTTGTGAAAATGTTACAAGCCCCTTGACTCTTGTTTACCATGTAACCAGACACATTATTAGCTTAATGAAGGAGCTCTTCAAGTGGCTCTTTCCAAATTTGTAAGTTATCTGTCCAACAAGTAGATCGCTGCTGTGTGCTGCGTTATTCACAGGGGCCATCTGGACAGCATTCGAAAAGGCTACATATCCTTTGCCAGCCAACATCTTATTTGCTGCGGGGAAAAACCACCAAATGAAAACCAATGGTTCTCTCTAAATGTGCTCTGTGATGTTGGCTTTTATATTTCAACTGCTTCCTTGGCTTTACATTGTTAAAATTCTTTTTCTAAATAAAAAATCATCTAAAGGTTTATAATTATAAATGCTGCCCTCTTTTAATGACTGAAAACTGGATAGTCATATGCCGTTGACTATTCCAGAATTCTGTTCCAGTTCTAATTATTAACTGTTGTTTGTGCATCTCAGAGCGAGCTGTAGAATCCCTGCCATTTGTGCATTGTTTTTGAGACTGCCATCTTGGCTCACTCTTCAAGAATCATGTAAACAGCTACTTGCTCCTCTGTCTTTGCATTGAATCATGCCAAAAGAAAAAGAAAAAGAAAAAGATCTGTTTGTCAGAAGACAATGTGCAAGTGAGAACATTTCTTTTAATGTAGATAGAGGGTTTGATATAGCAATTGTGGCCAGAAGGCAGTTTGCTTTACTTTAGGCAGCAGTTTGCTTTACTTTAGGCAGAAGTTACTGCATTACTATAGGGGCAGAAAAAGGACTGAATCACACTAAAGTGCTTATAATATGGTGGTGGTAATGAGTTGTATCCAGTTCATGCCCTCCTATGAGGATGAGGGCTTTTGATTTGGCAGAATCCAAATATTGCAGAAAGGATTTCTGGGGAGAGGGGTTGGGGGCTGCAGTGCAAGAAGGAATTAGCAAATATCTGCTCCCCTCCTATTCCATTAGCAAATAGGTTCCAATGGAGCAACAGCACAAGGAACACCAGTTGGGTCTGTCCAATATACACAACAAAGTGTTATGTCTGATTCCTATGGAATCCAAGGCTGAGGCTATGGGAGAAGCAAGATCCTCTTGGGGTGTTAATGCTGTGAACCCCTCCATCACAGGCTCGGGTTCTGAAGGAAACATGAACCTGAGTAAGTGCCTGGAACCCCTGGAATCTCAAACCTTTCAGAGACTGAGGTGGCATGCAATAATGCATTAAATTATTCCTTTTGCTGTGATAGCAATATGCAAAATGTTGATAATACTATAACAGAAAATAGCCTATGAATGAATGGTTAATTTTTTATTTTTTTTTATTTTTAAGTAGACATCACCTTGCTGACAATGGTCTGTATAGTTAAAGCTATGGTTTTCCCAGTAGTGTTCTATGGAAGTGAGAGCTGGACCATAAAGAAGGCTGATTGCCAAAGAATTGATGTTTTTGAATTATGGTGCTGGAGGAGATTCTTGAGAGTCCCATGGACTGCAAGATGTTCAAACCTATCCATTCTGAAGGAAATCAGCCCTGAGTGCTCACTGGAAGGACAGATCCTGAAGCTGAGGCTCCAATTCTTTGGCTACCTCATGAGAAGAGAAGACTCCCTGGAAAAGACCCTGATCAGGGCCGTCTTAAGCAGGTCAAGCACCCTGGCGCCGTGGTGCGCAGATCACGGCTGGTGCAGCGTGCAGCGTGGTTTCCGTGCGGCTCTGCCGTGCAGCGCCCCCTACCAACCTGGCGCCCCGCACCACCCAGCCTACCCCTAGAGGTGGCCCTGACCCTGATGTTGGGAAAGATTGAGGGCACAAGGAGAAGGGGGCGACAGAGGACGAGATGGTTAGACAGTGTTCTCGAAGCTATGAACATGAGTTTGACCAAACTGCGCGAGGCAGTGGAAGACAGGAGTGCCTGGTGTGCTCTGGTCCATGGGGTCACGAAGAGTCGGACACGACTAAACAACTAAACAACAACAACAACAACGGCTAGTAATGCTGTATAGCAGCAACGTTCTTATATCTGAATGACAATTTAGAAAACCCAGACCTGGTGGAGAATCACACATATTCTATGTGTAAAAAATGTCTTCCCTGTGGCAAAAGGAATTACAGTATTATATTATTCCCTCATATTATTGTTCTTGTCAAGCACTGCATTATACCATGTGGGTCTTTTCCTGAGTGAAGGTTCTTCAGCCATAATATTTAACCTATTGCCCTACTGACCTCCAAATGAGAGTGCTGTCAGCCATAATCAGCTTCTCTTTCAGGAAAAAGGGCATTACAAACTTTGGCAAGAAATAGTCCCTTAGTGGGAAAAGATACGGTTTGCTTTACATTTATTTACCGAAGCAGATTTATTGATTTAGGGGGACTTTTCTCTAACTCACTCTATCATGGGCAAACAATAAAAGATTCCATCAGCTACATTTGCACAGCAACTGTACACAGACAAAAGTGTGTGAAATTGCACATGTAAGAGGAAGTGGGATTGGACCTCCTGCCTCTACCTGACCTCTGTATTTCTGAACAGCATGTATGTGCCTCCAAGCTGTACAGGTTAGGATCTCCACATGCAACCTGTCATGCACAGGCTCTGTGCAGAAGACCCCCTCCCGATAAATGCACAGAAACTGGGGGTGGTTTGCATGTTGCATCCCCTCATTTCTTGATTCAACACACATCTCTTGTGTAAACAGAGCTAGCATTTTTGAGTAACACATGGGCATTATTAGAAGCCTGGTATCCTAAGCAGGGCTGGTGCCAGACTTCAGGGGCCTCTCTTGGCAGGGTGCTGAAGACCCCCCACCCCCATAGCTGGGGCAGGATCCCTACATGCCACTGCACGCAGGAATGGTAACGTTCCCTTTCCCTGGATCACCCCACCCACAACCACCCCACCCACAATCTTTCTTCCCTGTCCCCATGCACCCTGTTCTGGGTTCTCCCTTAACCTCTGGGTTTCCCCTTAACTTCTGGGTCCCTTCCAGCTCTAAAATTCTGTGATTCTATACGGATGGACACTGAAAGTATATATAGTCACTTTAAACCACACACATCCTTGTCCATGCATGGTGCTGCATTTCTAATACCTTTCACATTTTGATTTGCAAGCTGTAGACTTGTAAACAATCCATTTAGTACCAAAGGGCAACTTATGGGTGGTTCTTTTAGTACTGTTGCAATATGGAAGACATTTTTACACGGTTGGTTAATATCTGTAGCATCCCTTGTGTACTGCAATAGGAATGTTTATATTCAGGAATCATGTGGCACAGGAAGTTGGCAGAGATACTTTCTATGAGTGGTATCCAACTAAGTTTTTGCACTGTTGAAAGATGTTTCATGGACGGCCTCTCCAGCGAGATCATTCTGCATCTGGAGTGCCACCACTGAGAAGGCTCTGCTCAGTGCCCTTACAAAATGGATCTCTAAATGATGGGATACAAAGCACTGAATGACAGATACAGGGGGCTCTAAGAGTAGATAGTATTCTCTAAAGAACACTGGATCTGGATTCAGACCATTTAGAGATTACAGGGAAGGATTTTATGGGTAAAGGACCTAACAGGTCATAATTCTCAGTAGTGGTGCCCTCCCTGTGGAATGCCTTCCCTTTAGATGTCAAGGGGATAAAGAATTACACAACTTTTAGAATACATCTGAAGTCAGGCTTGTATCAGGAGGTTTTTAATGCTTGATGTTTTATGTTTTAATTATTATTAGTTCCTCAGTTTGTAATCTATTTTTGAGCTCGATGATTTAGACTCTACAAGAAGCTAGTTAGAATTTTATTTTAGAGGACTGTGGGCCCTGATATAGCCAGCGTTTTTGTGAGTTGCCAAGTTACACTGTTTAATGCTGGAGATATACCAGTCTAAAAGACCCAAACTAACACATTTTGATTCACACTACAGCAATTGTCCTAGTTTCCATAGTTGTTACTGTAAGTGTTGTCTCAACATAAAAAAAACTAGGTTTTTCTCATGAAAGCAGGCTATCTTTCAAGACAGTTTAACATATATAAACAAAATCTGTTGCAATAACTGTGAAATCATTTGCATTCATAATTATAGTTGCTTCGCTCATAAATTGCAATCATATCCAAGAACACATTCAAAAATAGAAATACATTATTTATGCTTTATTGTTCGAAATGGGTTTCTGTTTTATGAAGCTGCAAAGATAAGGAATTAAATTTACTCAAAACAAGAAACCTGAAATATCATGATCTGGCAAAGTGATGACAGATCAGAATAATTATTACCGTAGCTCTTTCTGAGAACCATAGAAGTTAGGCACCTTTGAAATCAGGTTTCACTGTGAAAGAAAAGAAGGAAAAACTCACCTAGAAATAAAACCATGCTGTATATACATTGGATGGCATTATTCCAGTCGAGGGCCTCTACTGCACCAAAACATTTGAATTTTTTATAAGGTTTTACATTTTTGATGAAAATATCTAACTGCAGAACTGTTTCTAGATTCAAAAATATGTCTGTCAGAGAAATATTCAGATCTGTGGTTCTATAAAAAGCTCTTAGAAGTGATGAAGGATATTTGGTTGATCAAAAAGTCCAAGCTGTTTTATGTCACTCAGGAAAAATAAAACCAATTAAGCAAAAGGGAGACCAAAGATTTTCTTCTTCTAAAAAAAAGTAAACCTTTCTGCGCCACTCCTGTCATGTTTTCAACTATTCTTTGTACACCTTTTGTCTGCATGGAAAATGAAATATTTTCCATTTCGTATGAACGTGGAATGATATCTAAGCATCATTAATCCAAGATTATTTCAGAAACATCCTGAATGTTCAGCAAGTTTGTCTCAGTTGGATGCATAATACAACGGATGGGTATTCACTTCTAGGCATAATCCCATTAGATGTTTCCCTCCCCCTCATTCACTTTTACCCTCACTTAACTTACCCCACCTGTGGTTACTTTGAAAAATGTGTGTCACCCAGGACAAATGGATTTATTCAGTATTTTTAAAAATACGAGTTACCGAATCATCATATATTTATTAGAAACAAGCACAACAAATGTTGACAACAATGTCAGAATGATGCTTTCTCTAGAAACGGGATAAAATATAAGGCAATCCCAGAATTAAACATTTATGGTTATGAAATTCATTTGTGAAGAGGAAGGTGGGCACTACCAAGGTTACATTCACACAGCAGTTTGAGCTTTCACAAGATTTAAAAGCCAAGCGGAAGTTTAGCGCTCATTTCTGTGTTATTTGTTTCCAGAGAAAAAAATGTTTGCAACACGATTAACCCAGAAAATGGGAGTAAAGTTTCAGAATCTGCTGAAGCATATTTCTGTCCTGCCGTTTCCATTGGTGAATCGTGGGGGTGGGACGGGTGGGACAGAAGTGTGGATGAGCAGTGACATTGTCCAATGATGTTTGATGCTGTGTCATACCACGCCCACTGGTGTGAATGAAACGTAAGCCACAGTTCCGCAGTGCAACAAGGACTGCAGCCTGAAAATGGGGCAGAAGTCATCAGGAAAGCTAACATTGTATTAAACTAAAACTTTGCACCAATGGCCTCTTGAAAACCTGTGCCCTATTTGTGGACAGCAAAATTGGGGGAATAATTACACCAAATTTATCCAGGGGGAGGAGAAATTCTCCAACAGATTCTCAGTGGTGGGGCTCACCACAAGCACCACCAACAGCACAACTTCAGTCTTTTTAGGGAAGCTTTTAATATCTGAAGGAATTTTGTATTTTAATGTTTTGTTGGAAGCTGCCCAGAGTGGCTGGGGAAACCCAGCCAGATGGGCGGGGTATAAATAATAAATTGTTGCTGTTGTTGTTGTTGTTGTTGTTGTTGTTGTTGTTGTTGTTTCCAAAAGCCCCCCCTCCTGCTGTTGAAACTGGCAGTAGCAACAACTGTACTGGCAGTCTGGTCACCGTTTGTATCGTCCGCAATGTCCTGGATATAGTGTGATTCCACTGCACTGTAGGGATGCGAGGAATGGTGATCACCACACATATATACAAATGATGCAGAATATATGGGGGAAATACTATTTTTCAGGGTAGGGGTGGGGAAGTGAGAACATTTAAAACCTCAGATATTTTCTCATAAACATGCCACAGTTAAAAGGACATGGCATGCACCCATCAGTTAGCAACTGTGTTGAGGTGGTAGACCTAACCTGCAACCACAAGATGTTGCATTGTCAAAATTACCTCATCCCTGAGGTACACGTGATGAACTGCACACACAGTCCTCATAAAGTGTGAAGTAGGTCCCTCATCTGAGCCACCTGCAAATCTGCTAGTTCTTGCATTTATTATTTACTTATTAAGATTTCTTTCCCAACCTTCACCCAGTGGAAGCTGGTCTATTAGGAAAAAAACACCCTCTTCAAGACTAAATTTGGACTCAAAAGGTTTTCTGCCTCACCATTCCCACTGGGCACCAGCCACCATTGCCTTCACCTTCAGGTTTCAGGGTGCATTATGACAACAGAATATAAAAATATAAAACCAGGTAAAGCCACTACTAATGGAACAGAAAAATATAAATTCAGCAAAGAAGGCAGGCTCCATGAAAGAAATACATTTGAGCGTCAAAAACCAGGGTAAAGAGGTGTGTCTTCTGTCAAATACTAGACACACCTCTGTTCCACAATTTAGGGGCCACCACAGAGAAAGCCCTCCTCTAGACTGCCATTCTCTGCCATTCCCTGAGGGAGCTGGGACTCTTAAGACATTTGGATAGCAGCCATGTTCACGAATTGTTCCAGCCTTGTGAATGTTCTGCTATCCCCCTGTTCCTCTGCCAAGGTGGACCTTTCAGACACATCCCTGTTCCCTGTGTCTTGATAGCTTCTACGTCCACTCTGGTCCTTCTGAAAGAGAAAACAATCAGTCATTTAGCCATTGGAGCTCACTTAAATCAGACAACCAAAGCAGTACTCACCTAGGAGGAGGAACACCCCAGAGAAGACACAATATTCTAGTCCAAAAGCAAATCAGGACTAGGAGTTTTAATTTTTCCCTAATCGCTGTACAGAAAGCTAAGTCAAAGCCAGGTATGTTTCCCACAAACTGACCAAATTAACACTATCTTGGGCAAGGTCTTGGGTCTTGTTAATTCCAAACCTGTGAGCAATAGTCTGCGATAAGTGTTGGAAACAGAGTACTTAACTAGATGGACCTTTGTTCTGATCCAGTAGGATTCTTCTTACGGCCTCACAACACTCTAGCAAACAGGTTCTAATTCATTAGGGTTGCAATCTAATGTGACATGCAGACATGGCACTCCTCCAGCAGGTAAAGTAACAACCCCATATGCTTGTTCTTCCCAGGGTTGAGTAATGGTTTAGTTGGATGTGACCCAGTTCTGACAGATCACATCTCTGCTGGTAGCAACAACTCTGTGTCATGTCCTTCAGTACGGAGAACCTAATAATGCTTGTGACAGATGGCTGGCAGTACTGTAAGTGTGTGACTGAGCCATCCAGAAATCTATATATATGTTAATGTTGATTGAAAAAAGTTTGGGGCTTTTCTCACTCTGGATTTATTAATTCTAACTGTGCTTGGAGGGGCGAAAGTGGTGAAATTATTTATGAGAGAAGCTGTTCATTTGAGTTTTGTAATCAAATATATTGAAGGCCTGGATGAACACCTACTGTTCCTGTTTCTTATTTAGATACCGCTTTTAATTTGCAAAAGTGCATTAAAGGCTTTATTTGGTTTGTCCTCTAAAGTAGGTCACAATAATCCCCATTTTATAGATTGGGAACTGAGGCCAAAACACAAGAGGCTGTACTATGTGATGGTAAAGACAGGTTTTCAACCCTGGTCTCTGTTTCAAATTAAACTCTATATGTAGTGGGGCCACATCATTAGAAATGAATCATTCTCTACTTATATTAGACCCCTGGGCAGCAAAACTAGTTTGACTTTGATAATCACAGTTTCTCTAATTGGCATTGCCATGGATATACATACATAGTTTGGAAAGCAAGAATCAATTATGCTTAATGAAAAAGTGGGAGAAACACACACACACACACACAGAGAGAGAGAGAGAGAGAGAGAGAGAGAGAGAGAGAGAGAGAGAGATGGAGAAGTTTGCAAGGCAATTGCATTACTATTAATGCCCTTCAGTTCTAATATTTTTTATCTATAATAGGTGGTGGACTCAAAACTACAAAAATTTGGGCTCTTAGCTGAGAAATATGGGAATTTTATTTTTGTTCCCATAAAGTCAGTGGTGGAAGCATAAGATGTTGTAAGAGTTGAGATGCTTCAGCGCTCTGGCTTTGACACACAGTACTGTTTTGGGGGCTGCAGGCTCTGTACAACAGACAACAAATTTGGATTCTGTAAAGAGTAATGGGGGAAGCCACTTGTCAAACCAAAGGTTCCTCCTACACAGCTACCATCCTCTTGTTTAATTCTGTCGTCTGTTGGTTCAAAAATTTTGTAGGCGAGATCACTTTTCTCTGGTAGCTAATATCTAACCCACTTCGAGACCTTTCGAGTCCAAATTTAGTCTTGAATCTGTGAGAAAGGGAAGGTGGAACAATATGTGTGTGTGGGGAATCCTATCCCTTCAGTAAGGCAATTTATGAAGAAAAAAACCTTTTCTTGCAATGTACTCTCGACAAGCTGCCTTTTCCAGGCAACTGAGGAACGGTAAAGAACTATTCTAAGTTCTGATGCACAGTAAGATTGCAGCTTGCCAGATACCAGAAGGTACCTTTGAAAAGCAGGCTGAATAAAATATGGCAAGTTGTGGATCTTACCATATGTTGGAACATTAAGAACTGTGGACTGACACCCCACATTATGCAGAAAAGTTCACCCCCTCCCCAGTTACACAACCATCGTTCACATGGTGACCTATTGCAGTCATGAAACTGAAAACTGATGAGCTGTTACACTGCTTACTATTTTCAAGAATTTGAGATGATTTCTCAATGCCAATCCATTGTTACATTTAGGAGTGAATTGTGAGCAAATATCTCTCCCTCTGAACAATGCCAAAAAGCTTATGGGGAGGAGAGTTAATATGGCTCAAACTACAAACAAGCAGAAAATAACATTGCAATTGTAATCACCAAATTACATTGCTAGGTAGCAATCCCACACATCTGCAGTCAAAATTCTTATAACCAGCCAAAGTAGTTTATAATATATTATTATTATTATTATTATTATTATTATTATTATTATTACCCCGCCCATCTGGCTGGGCTTCCCCTGCCACTCTGGGCGGCTTCCAAGAAACATTAAAATACATCAAATATCACAGATTAAAAACTTCCCTAAACAGGGCTGCCTTTAGGTATTTTCTAAATGTCAGGTAGTTGTTTATCTCTCTGACCTCTGATGGGAGGTGTTCCACAGGGCGGGTGCCACTACTGAGAAGGCCCTCTGCGTGGTTTCCTGTAGCTTTGCTTCTCGCAGTGAGGGAACTGCCAGAAGGCCCTCGGCGCTGGACCTCAATGTCCGGGTAGAATGATGGGGGTGGAGACGCTCCTTCAGGTATACTGGACCGAGGCCATTTAGGGCTTTAAAGGTCAGCACCAACACTTTGAATTGTGCTCGGAAACGTACTGGGAGCCAATGTAGGTCTTTCAAGACCGGTGTTATGTGGTCTCGGCAGCCGCTCCCAGTCACCATTCTAGCTGCCGCATTCTGGATTAGTTGTAGTTTCCGGGTCACCTTCAAAGTTAATGTAACTCGGGTGAAATTGGGGGTTGGGAAGAAGGGTGGTCTGTTGAGTCTGGCACCAAGCTATTAAATTTCCTCATATAGTAGTTTGACAAAAGTTACTTGGGTTAGGTGAGTACAACTTCACCAGCATTTTGACATCAGTCAAAAAAGATTCAAAACAGCGTTCTAAATGCCTTCCTAATGTGCCAGGCCTGTAGCTGCAAATGTCTGGCCAAACTTTAAGATCGCGCTTTCAGTACATTCTGTTCCCAGAAGCGACTGAAGATCTGAAAAGAGTCAACATCCCATACCTTTTGAAGAAAAAGAGCCAAATGGGGCATTTTGTCATCTTTCCTAAACGTGCTACTATCACCTCTCCCTTGACCAACTTGCTGTTATCCATGTATTCATCTTAGCAATGTCCTCCTCATCCCACAGAGATGTTACACCATCTGGGCCTGATGAAAAGAAGACACAGAGCTGCATCTCATCATGGCCCGACTGTCTTGTCAGCCCAAATTGTTTCACTGCTCTGTTCTGTTTGCAAAATCTCTTTTTCTTTCTTTTTCTCTCTCTCCACTCTGCAGATTCCAATTGTTAAAAACTTTCTTCTTTGATCTCTAGGACACGAAAGAGCAGAAACTCTGCAGCACTAATATTGCTTGTCACTACCAAGGAATTCGAATATCCAAGGCTGCAGATTGACTACAGAAAATTAACTTGGACAGGGAAACTCTTGGTCTTTTGAAGTTGATGGAAAAGTTACAGCTGTCTTCTGCAGTAGACAGGTTCAGCTCCTTGCTCCATGCCTTTGATAGGGAAATGCAATCAACAATCTTTATTTCATTTCAGAGCTAGCTTCCTTTCCTTTGTTGGCCATCATGTCTAGAATAGGGACAAAGCAGCCACTGAACATACCTAGGGTCAAGCACAGTACTGTACACTTTTTCCCAGACATTGCAATGGATACAGCAGAACCTAGTAGAGCATTTACTCAGAAATGTCTGCTGTGATTTTTAATTTTTGGTAGCTGCTTGCACTAGCAACACCCCTTCAGGATTGGAGCCCAGTGAGGCTGCTGGGAAAGGGGGGGGAGGTATCAGCATGTTTGAGAAACATAAGGAGCCCCCCCACTAAAAACGAAAAATCCCCCAGCCCAATCATCATCACCAGCATCATTTTATTTGTATGTTGCCTTTCCATAGTTGAAACTATGCTCAAGGCGGCTTACAACATAAGAATCACATAATTACAAACATAACAGAAGCCATAAACAATAGATCTAAAACTAAAGATACAACAACAATATCAATAACAGCAACAATACTCTAGCCCAAGAATCTACAAAAGCCTAAGTTTTTGTAGCTGGAGTCAGTCAGCACTCCACTCTCCTAAGCCAGATGGGAAAAGGCCAGCAAGGCAGGGTGCAGGGCTCCAGGGCCGGCTCTAGGTAGACCCCCGGTGGTGCTGTGCGCCAGGGCGCCGGGCCAGTAGGCCGGGCGCCGAAACCATGCTGCGCCCTGCGAGGGTGGGGGCGCCGGAGCGATCTCCGCCCCTCAGCACCAGGGCGCGCGACCTGCTCGAGACTGCCCTGCAGGGCTCACAGCCAAGATGTTTTTATTTGTGTTGTTTAAAATGAGACCAATTTAAAAGAGAAGCCCTCTCTGCTGAGCAGCAGCCACAGTTCTTGCAAAGCCTGTGAAGCCCCGCCCCAAGCCAAGTGGAGAGAGGCAAGGGCAAAGAGGACTGAGCATGCTCAATGTTGTCACGAGATGTTCAGTGTCAGCAAGAGAAAAAACTGAGGTGGTGGTGGAATGCAGCATTCAGCCAAGAGGGCATAACTGGCTGGTGGGAACCTACAACACTCCTGATAGGAGGCTGAGAATACACGGTAGATTTGTTGCAGATCACACTTGTTCCTTCACAAGCACCAATTTCTCTCTTTAAGCCAAGGGTGGGGAACTTGTCCAACAACATCAGGATAGCCACAACTCCCACAATCCCTGACAGCTGGCTACACTGGCTGAGGCTGATGGGAATTGGAGTCTAGCAACAATGGGAGAAACACAGGTTTCCCATCCTCACTTTAAATAAATGCCATTTTACACTGCTTCACAGGTATCATAATGCAATGGTGATGTAAATAGGCAGGTGTGTGCTTGAGTATTCTGCTTCAGCTGCACTGCAAAAACACTGGTATAAACACAATTGCTTCATATCTCAACAATTAACTGATTTGAATACCTAGAAGGAAAGCAAAAGAGTACCCTATGTGCTAATTAACTGTTTACACTCCTCCTGCCTCAGAAATGCTAACTAAGACTGGTTTTATTCTTCTTCTAACATAAAATTTTGCTTCAGTTTCCAGAAGTTAGGGTAGTTTGGTCAGTGGTCAAAAGCTTGCCTTTTGTCAGCTGTGCAAAAAGGTAGAGAGGTCATTTGTCTGCCTTCTATTTAATTCAAGAAAATTCACTGTCAAGGATTAAGTTATCTTTGACTTCTACTGTAGGGCGATTTTTATTCCTCCTGATTTGTAGCCTGCATTCATGACCTTCAGAGTTTGTAGAGCCTGAAAAGCAGTGTTTGTTTCATGTGGCATTAAGCTCAAAGGTTATTTCATACATAAAAGAGTTGAGGAACATAGAGAGAGCTAGAAACAAGGGTAAGTTGAAGGGATGGATTCTGTTGGTGCAATGTTCTAATTTCAGGCGACTCAAATCTGGGCAGCAGCTAGGGTGGACTTTTGCAAAGGATTTTGCTTGCAGATTTGCGTGAGAAATAAAATGTCTTGAATTAGGTTGCTCGAGTGGGTTCTCTCTAGTGAACCTCAAAATATGTTTTGCCCATTTGCTGCTCCCTGCTTAGATTCAACACCCCATTCCTATGCCTTACCTCTTCCCTACTGCCAACATTTTTGATCCACCATCATATGTAGTCAGAATATTGACAGGGTTAGAAGTTCAAAAACAGCAGCAGCAGGTCGAAATCTCAGCTGGTAGCATGGCAAAGCAAAGAAGAGAAGAGCTGTACATGGAGACAAGGGAAGAAAAAAACAGCTCCCAGTCTCTTCTTCACCCCATGCAACTTAATGAGAGATTTCCGTCTCTACTAACCTGTATTCTCTGTCTGCACAGGTGCATGTGCTGGCACATTATATTTTTAAAGAAATAACGTTTCAAGCACCAGCCGCTTCTAGGGTTGGCCAGACTCAACAGAGGACAGGACTTCTGTGCCTTTAATTGCCCTGCTCTCTTTTGAGTCTGCAAACCTTAAAGAGAAACCAGCAGACCCTTTGCTTGGAAATTAAACAAAGGGTCTGCTGGTTTCTCTTTAAGGTTTCCAGACTCAAAAGAGAGCAGGGCAATTAAAGGCACAGAAGTCCTGTCCTCTATTGAGTCTGGCAACCCTAGCCACTTCCCATGTTATGTAAAACTGCAGTGGCATGTAACACAGAAGCCACATTTTCCCGGTATTCAAATCTTAACTCAAATCCATGCACCCAAAATCTCACCAATGCAATTATGCAGCTGCCTTAACACAAAGGGTCATTTTACCCAATAATATGATTACTTGTTGTCTGAATAATCCATTGCAGATTTATCACCACAAATATAATTTTCATAGTGACTGATGACTAGAGTATGGCCTGAAGGCACATGAGGCTGCCACCTTGCTGCAGTTAACCAGGTCTGGGCCTGGTCAGTGCCTGGATGAGAGGCCACCTGAAAACCATATGTAATCTGCCTTGGGTTCCATGGAACAAGGCAGAATATAAATGTAATAAAGCAAAACATCATTATTCAGTGCAGACAGTCCACACATTGGGCAGAGTCATTAAGTAGCAACAGATCAAGTGCTATACCTGCAGGTGTGAATTATCCCATATTCGTGGTATCTTCTGATTCTATGAGTCATACAGTTTCATACAGCCTTTTTTTTGTTAGATCATCATATACAACCATAGCTTATTTTTTTTTAAAATCATTTTAATCCTTATTGCTTTCTGAAATCAAAATATCACAAAATCCTAAACATTGAAAATGCGCACCCCTGTGCTTTTTGTTTAGCTGTTAGGGAAAAAAAGAATAGTTTAACATGATTGCCATCAATGCATAGTGATTTTAACAGAGATAAAAAGTGGCTAAGCCATGATGGGGTTTGCAGCGTAGGGATTTCAAGGTAATAATTTTAGTATTAAGCTGTAAGAAATTGGTCTGTACTAGGAGAGAGCAACAGGATTGATAGATGAATCAGGAGGAAACAGAATAAAGAACGTCTGTGACAATAGGTAGCAATTAAATAGGATAGTGACCAAGAATTGTCTGTGAAATGCATTAGCCAGTGTTCCTGTGGGTTTTTTCCGGTTTCCTCTGCAATTTCCTCCTTTTGAAGTTTGCCTTTGTCCACCTTCTGTATCCATTTTATCTTATGCCAATTGCTGTGTCATTCCACATTTTCCATGTCCCCCTTCCATGTCACTTCATCTCGTCCTCGGCCTCCATCAATCTCTGTCTTTCAATCTCTTTCTAATTCTTACTGCTACAAACAGAATGCATCCTATTTTTGCATCCTATTTATGGCAAGTCCCACTCCTACAGGTGAGCAGGAAGGCACTTCTTCACCTGCTTCCTTTTATGGGACACAGTAATACCACCAAAATATGGTCTGAAGCTCAACATCAAAAAAACCAAGATCATGGCCACTGGTCCCATCACCTCCTGGCAAATAGAAGGGGAAGAAATGGAGGCAGTGAGAGATTTTGCTTTCTTGGGCTCCTTGATCACTGCAGATGGTGACAGCAGTCACGAAATTAAAAGACGCCTGCTTCTTGGGAGAAAAGCAATGACAAACCTAGACAGCATCTTAAAAAGCAGAGACATCACCTTGCCTACAAAGGTCCGTATAGTTAAAGCTATGGTTTTCCCAGTAGTGATGTATGGAAGTAAGAGCTGGACCATAAAGAAGGCTGATCGCCGAAGAATTGATGCTTTTGAATTATGGTGCTGGAGGAGACTCTTGAGAGTCCCGTGGACTGCAAGAAGATCAAACCTATCCATTCTGAAGGAAATCAGCCCTGAGTGCTCACTGGAAGGACAGATTGTGAAGCTGAGGCTCCAATATTTTGGCCACCTCATGAGAAGAGAAGAATCCTTGGAAAAGACCCTGATGTTGGGAAAGATTGAGGGCACTAGAAGAAGGGGACAACAGAGGACGAGATGGTTGGACAGTGTTCTCGAAGCTACGAACATGAGTTTGACCAAACTGCGGGAGGCAGTGCAAGACAGGAGTGCCTGGCGTGCTCTGGTCCATGGGGTCACGAAGAGTCGGACACGACTAAACAACAACAACAATACCACCACCAATAACTGCAGCAACAACCAGTTGGTACCACATCTCAAAAGCTGGGTACTCAACTATATTTAAAACATCAAACTTACCACCTAGGAATGAGGGGAGGAGTTTCCATCAGTTTTCTCCAGTACTCTCAAGCTCCCAGGAAATATCAGATGCTTTGGTCTCTCTCGTCTTACTTTTGTGTATATAGATGTGTAATGTGAGGACCTCTGATGCTAGGTGAAGAAGCCTGGCATCATCCATAGGGCCGTGAAGGAATGCTTTTGTACTTTGCAAAGAGTATTCTGAACAAATTCAACCCCAAACAGCAGTTATTAGGAGCTGAGTGACAGGGCCAGCCTGGGGCCATGGGTGGTTGTGCTACAACCCAAAAGTAATGCATGTGATGATCAGTCCAATTTTCCTAAGATCACTTGCAGGAGTTTAGAACCATGCTCATGGTATTTATACCAGGATGGACCAATCCAGAAGCTTCATACTGCCTGCCAATAGTAGAATCTCATTTAACTTTGTGTGCTCCAGTGCAGGTATTTTCCCGTGTATAACACCCCCCCCCCCTGCTTATAAAATATCCCCTAGTTTTGGAGACTCAAATTTATGAAAATGGGGGGAGATGGCCCAGAATTGTTGAAGGATTTTGGGGGGGGGATTCCCCAGAGTTGTGGAGCTTTTTTGGGGGGGATGCAGAAAATCATTAATCTGACTGACGAACACTCAGAATCGCTCATGTCACAGAAGCCAACAAGCGTCTGCCCGTTCGCCAACAGCAGCTGGCAATCGCCCGCCCAATTGCCAAAAAGCAGCCCTTCATGCAGCAGCCAATCAAAAGCTGCCCTTGTCGCAGCTACCAATCACCCACCAAATTGCCGATGACAAACTGCAGCTTGCGGGTGCAACCAATCACCAGTCCCCCCTATGCACTATCCATGTATAAGACGACCCCCATTTTTAAACATTGTTTTAGAGGAAAACCCCCTCGTCTTATACACAGAAAAGTACGGATTTATTTAAAGATTCCCTTGAAGAACAGGGGGTGGGTAAACCCCCCCCTGTTAAGGCTCATGTTGATATACAAAGTCCTGAAGGACATGGGTCCAGGATACCTTAAAGACTGCCTGAGGCCTTCTATCCCAGCCTAATCATTGAGATTATCTGGAAACGTTCATTGCTCTCTATATAGTGTACATGGTCCCATGCAATGGAACACTCTTCCAGTGGAGATTTGGCAGGCAGCCTCGCTTTTGACTTTCAGGCGTCTCTTGAAGTTTTTCTTATGGCTGACAGGCCTATGCAATTGTTTAAGGGTTTCTTGTGGGTATCCAATCATTTTAATGATTGCTCTGCACTGCATTTAATTGTTTTAAATAATGTTTCTATATTGCTGCTCTGCGGTCTGACATTTTGTGAAGGTGGTATATAAATACTTTAATAGATAAATAAATAAATATGTACAAAAGGTCTTCCTTTTAATTTTGCCATCTTCTGCCGGCATTTCCGCTACTTATTTTTTATTTTTTAAACAAACCTTTGATTTGGTTGCTGTTTAATAATTCATAGTTAACACTGACTCTCTGTACGCCCCCTTTTAATGCTTCTTTTTTTGTCTTGGGTTGTGCTTAGTATACATTTGTTTTCTTTTAATGTTGGGATTCTACTTCTTGTGGTTTTTTTTTAAAGAAATAGTTCTGGGTCATTGCTAAGCAGCTTGGGTGTCTGCTTTTGGAGGTGAAAAGCAGGATATACATTTATGTATAAGCAAATAATGAATGTGCAGATGAGAACTTGGCTACCCAACATATTTTTGCACTTCTCTGAATGTGGCAGTGTAACGCAAGCAGCTTAAACATATCAAAATATAGTTTTAAGTATGTATTTAGGGAGAAAATACCAACTGAAATACATTTTTTGAGATAAAACGCACACATTTAAATAGTATTTAAATACGAGTTTCTAGAAGGTTTTTTTAAATTAGGAGATTAATGCGCAAGTGGAACAGAATTATGCACGAAACATGAAAAAGTGACATGGACTGGAAATAGGCAGATTTATCCGTCCTTATTCTTTGCACCTGTTCTCTGAAGACAACAATCCCATTTGCCAACAAGGGAACAATCTTATGCACAAGAATCTGCCGTAAAGTAAGCCAGTGTAAATCAAGATGTCACAAAGTTACGCTGGAGCCAAATCCCATTCAGCGTCAGGGCTGCTCCTCCTGCTCTGTCTAAGCCCGGCAGAGAGAAAACAAGCCTTTAAAATGGTATGTTACACCAGGTTGCCAGGTCCCATGACAGCTGAGGACCCAGTGGGTTGAGGACCCAGCCCAAGTCCCCCTTCTCTGATCCAGCCCCTGCCACATCTCCAGAATGCCACTATTTAACACCAGCCTCAGCTCAGTCAGCTTCATCTCAGCAAGGAAGAGCAAGCTATGTCAGCATATCTTCAGCTGAGCCAGGGTTGGGAACTTAACACTAGCTGAGCCAGGAATCTGCCAGCTGAGCTGGAGATCTGCTGCCTCTTAAGCTTCTCAGAGCCGTGGATCTCCCCATAGGATTGTCCCCCAAACCACTGGACTCTTCTGCACATGCCACCCACTTCCAGCCCTCTCTAAGCGAACCTATATTTCAGTCTTAAGTGCACAAATAGCAACAGACAGAATGATTTTCTTTTAATTATCATTTTCCGGCAATCAAAAATAATCTCATTTTCTGCAATGTTAGAAGATTTTAAAAGGGCATGTTAACTCATTTTAATATTGCTTTTTAATTTAAAGACAATTTCATTGCAGGCACCACTTCCCGGGCACACTAATGGTATTTAAAAAAGAATATGCACATTAACTTTTATAGTGTCATCATGACCTGTAAGTAGTCAAATGTGTCAAATCAAGACAATGTCATTACTCCCAAACTGCCTGATGCCAAATCAGTTAATAGCTCATGGATAGCAATTATGCAGTGTTTACAATTTTAGAAGTTTTTTGCCATCAATTTTTCGCTACAGATGGACTTGATGGAAGTTTTTTGAATTGGCTTTTAACTTCTACGGTTCTGACCAGCCAATTTGACACTTGCAGCCAAACATCTTGTTTGTTTAAAACTTTTTATTTGTTGCAGAGAGCTGGTGCAAACTTCATGATGTAAATGTGTTTCTGATGAATTTAGGTTAAGCCACAGAGGCTGCATTCAATACACTCGCATTAAGAATTTTGATGTCACAAAAGTTCAGAGTTCATTTTGCCTAAAGCATTTGTTCCTCTATGGAGGTTTCAGTGAAGTACGGCAAAATGTGTCCAGAATACCTAAGATGGGAACAATATTCGAGGTTATCACTAAGATAAAGAGGATTAAAATTACACTTTGAAATACAGCTCTGAATGCAGGGCATAATGTGGAAAACATTTTCAAAGAAAGAAAAAGGATTTACATGCTACCTAAGGATTAGCGAGATGCTGTTAAAAGAGGTGCTAGGAAGGTTATAGCTATACTTTCCCTAAAAGAAACCAGCAAGGAAAAAAAACCCTCCAAAGGTCAAGGAGTCTTTCACAATGCGAAAAATGGGATTTGGATATGCTGGTAATTTACATAAACCAGGCATGTAGGCCAGCATGGTGCTTCAGAATATAGTAGGGGCAATGCAGCCTTTAAATTAGGAGCAATTTCTGCCCAAGAAACATTTTAAGGAAGATTACAGATTCTGCACTCTCTTCACATTGGGCTAATGCGAGACCTGTCTGACTGGAATATGTATACTAGAAACTGAAAACATAAATGGAAAATGCTTCTGTTCTGAAATGAAGCTGTGGTTTGCTTATATTTTATTTTCATGTCTCTCAGTAATCATGCAGCGGAAAGGCACAGCAATTGTTGCTATGAATATATAAAAGTTTGTAAGAGAAAGAAAGAATGGAAGTGTAGCATGTTCCAGAGTCTGGGAAGCAGCAGGGTTAGGCTTTTCGCTCAGTGATTGGGCAGACGGCAGAGTCTGCAAAAAGGAAAGGGGAATAGCAATATTGGGGCGAGCTCACATTCACTGGTCCCCAGAAGTCACAGTTTTCAGGCGAAACAGGGAAGATGCTGCACCTGTTAGATGCATCCCTCCAGCAGAGTTTCCTCTGAGAGGCCAGCTAGTATGTGGGCGAGTTTCTGCCTTGCCTTGCCTTGCCTTGCCTTGCCTTGCAGGAGCTCAAGGGAGGCCCATTCGTTTCTCTGCTCTTGTCTCACCAACAGAAATACAAGGCCATTCACATAGAACGCAAGGACTGCCAACAACCCTGAGCTCCAGTGGTCTGTGAACAGTAGGTTATTCTGGGGGCCTGGAAAACATGGCCTGTTGCATCCCCTAATGCCAGCTGAGAGATGACAGTCTCTGAAACGTACCAAATCTGCTATGTTTCCTTTCCACAAAGCAAATACACCTCTGTTATCACCTATACTGCCATCAAGAAGGAGACGAGTAAGAAGTTCAAGTGCATGTCTGCACCTGGGAGTCAACATCCACCTTACCACCCTGATGGGAATACAAACTGCCCCCTCCCTGCTCATCAGATCAATCATCTAATGAGCAGGGAGGAAGTAATTTAAATCCCCATCAGCTATGGGGTGGTGGTTGTCTCTTTTCTGCTCATCAGATTATCCTTCTAATGTCTGCAGGAGCTGACTTGCACCCCCATCAGGACGCTGGGCTGGATGGAATGTGTGTGGGGGCTACACCTGCCTTTGGCCACACCTACCACTAGAGGGTTAGCCAAGGGTGAATATTTAGCAGCCCTTGGACCAAAAAATGTTTAGCAACCCTTGCTGTGGGCCTTAAAAATAAACAGCTGGACTCCAGTTTGCAGCCAAACTTTTCTATAGCTGCGTTTGTCCTTTCCCGAGTTTACAGCCACAAGACCAAAGAAGAATTAATAATGTTTTATCCTTTAGGGTATAGCGTCTATGAGGCATTTCACAAGTTGCAATTTCAAGAATTGCTATGCTGTCCTATCTGGAATATTAGCGCTACATTTGTTTTTCTCACAGAGTGGTTCAGTAAGTTAATTAACTAATTTGCTTAACACCCTAGCAAGCAGGATCCATTGCCTAGTTCAAATTGTTTTCTTAACCTGCTTTTAAAAAAGTTTAGCTGTAGCACTTTTCTAACTACTTGAATAGCTTCTCCTACTCAGCTGTTTCCCAGACAACATTTCCAGTGCTGGTTTACCTTCATGCAGGGCCTCAGACGTCCCCACAATAACTAAACAAAGAAAGCTCAACTGCATTCCGCATGAAATAATAAGGAAACTTATTTATGCACATGAACAGGTAAGAAATGAAGTGCTCGGGTAAATGATGAAAGCTTTATGCTGAAACATATTCTAGAGCTAGAACATCATGCAGAATGTCATTCCGGGTAAGTTCAATGGCCTATGTATTCAGCAGTGGCAAGACAGGTGTTCCTGGGAAATTCATAAACAGGGCATGATAGAGATGTCTGTCCCTGTTGTTTGTCCACAGAATCAGATAATCAGAGCTACACAAAGCCATTGATAAACCCACTACCCTTCTGTGGAGATATCTCATGCATATTAAGCCACCAGGGCTGGCCTCAGACTTTTTTTTTCTGCCCAAGACAAAGAACAAATAGTCCCTGTTCCCCATTCTACGTACACAACTTCCAACTAGACTGGTAAGTCCATACCTTAGACCCTGGGCAGCTGCTGCCTGGCACAATACTGAGCTGTTGACAATACTGGAATGGATGGACAAATGACTTGTCCCTGTTATTTTTTTAAAAAATATATTTTTATTAATTTTCCAATTAAAACCAATTATATCACATTCATTATTTCAAATTATACACATATATATATCAATCAAACCGAATGTTATGCCAAATCGTCTAGAGAATTTTTTATTTGGGTTCCCATGCTTCAAGAAATTGGGGATTCCTCGCAACCGTCCACTGTCGTCTTTTTTCTAAAGTTCAAATCGTCCTCCAAGTTCATAATAATCCAGATCTTCCCCTTACAGTCACATAGATGTTTTCCACTTTCAACCGATTGTTTCCCAGCTGCTGAGATAAATATCAAACAAGGTTTCGCAAATGTTCTTTCTCCTGTGTGGGTTAATCAGTCCAGCCTCCCCATAAATCTTCTTAGTCTGGAGCTCCCTGTTGCGTCGAAGCAGCGCCATCTTAAAAAGCTCAAATCACTTTCGTTTTCTCTCATAGCCATGAAGATTAACGATCTTTATAAAATTTACAGCTTTTCCAGGCAGAAGACCCAAACATCAAACCATAAACTCTTGGTAAATTAATGGATCTCCTTGCCCTATAGCTGAACTTAGCTTCAGGTCGCTGCTCCAATTCAAGGTGCGTCACAGCTCATAAATCCTCCGAACGCGTCCAGGACTCCTTCCGTCCGACTAGGGGGGGGGGGCTTTTCTCATCGGCAACTCCACATCTTTAAAAAATATGCTCAGTAACAACAGTTTATAAAGTTCAACTCACACAGTCTTTTGCTTCTCTTTCACTCCAAACAAGCCAGGACATCGCGTCTGGGAAGGTACGAAGTAACTCATATGAAGAAAAATAAAAAAAAACTCAATTCCCTCATCGCTCCGTCCCCATCAATCCTTCTTCCAGATGATATACAGCCTTTGACTCCTCTCCCTCAGCAGCATAAATTTCTCAGCAGTAAACAGCGCTTCTTCCCCTCCTTCTGAAGTATGTCCATAGTTTTAAGCCTAATTATCTTCTTTAACCATGGAAATCCCCGCCATGCAGATTAGCGTCCGGGAGTCCTGGCCCTCGTAAGTGCTTTTCAGCCCAAGCTCCCCCCACTCCATAAACAGTCGGAGTGGGTCTGGGGGCATCGCGGGCCAGCGGCCCCTCTCCGTAACCCCCGGAGAGGGTAGGGGGTTGCCATTTACTCCCCTAGCAACCGCCAAATTCCTTATGAAGGTCAGAGGGATGGAAAACAGGTCCGCCATTCCTGCCGGCGGAAACCGGAACCCGACTTGTCCCTGTTATAAGGCAATGCTGTCATTTCACGGCCATTCAACTTCACTGGATGACTCTAAGTTCCAGTATTTAACGGGAGAATAATTTATCCGTATTCATGCTCTTAACCCAGTCTGTCATGAACTGGCAGGATGATGGGGAGGAGGAAGAGGATCCCGGCAATGCGTATAGACACACGAGGGCAAGCAGGGCATGGGGAATGAAGTACTCACATGGTGATGGAGGATGATGAGGGAATGGGGGTCAGTGCCAGAGGGGCCCCTGTCTCCATAAACATGGCAGGCTCTAAGGCACAGGGAGCCGTGGGAGGGGTACTCTGGGAAGCTGAGGCAGGCAAGGGCCCACAAGCCCAGCTATCTAGCTGACTAGGTGGAGCTCGCTAGCTCTGGGAGGTGGTGTGTGATTCCTCAGCTGGAAGAGGCTTGGAACAGGTGAGGGTCACCTGCCTTGTCAAGCCCAAATGCTGCAATCAGCAAGCAAAGTACAAAAGGAAGCAGAGTTGGGGTGCTGTGTGTGCTCAACTACCCATGCTGATGGATCTTGGCTTGGATGCTCCTGGACCTCTGGACTGTATCCTGACTGCTGGTCTTCAGACTTGGCTGTGTTTTGAGTTTGACTCTGGACTGTATCCTGACCGCTGGTCTTCAGACTTGGCTGTGTTTGGAGTTTGACTCTGGACTGTATACTGACTGCTGGTCTTCAGACCTGGCTACTTGGATTGATCCTAGACTGCATTTTCTGGCCATGGCATACTGATTTGCTGCCAGGTAGCCCAGGGGTTCAGGACACAGTCTGTATTTCCATATAGATTTCTATCCTGTCTTTATTCTAGACTTCTTATATTTCAGCCCACAAGAACCACAGGTTCTCAAGCCCTGAGGTGGCTAACACACATGAAGCACCCTTTTGAAGACTTGAGATAAGAGGAGCTGTTCATCCACTAAAGATGTGTGTCTGCCGGCTGGCTCCCACATCTGATAGGATCCCTTTGCTGCTCAATTTTTCTGGCTAATGCAAGATGTCACTGACAAAAAGGGATTACAGGAAAGGACCTCTTCCATCCTGGCAGCCCAGAGTTGTTCTAATGGTGCCTTAAGGCCATTGGCAGCCAGTGCTGAATGAAACAACCACACAAGTGATCCAACAGTCTGAGTTATGTCATGCTATAGCCAAGGACTGAAGTCAGCACGTTTATTGTCTGTATAGTAAAATCTCCTGAGTAACATAATCTAAGCCAGGTGACCTCCCTTCAGTTACTCGGGGCCCTATATATTACACATTCTTATGTGATGCCTATTCATAAAAAGAAAAAGAAAGGAAGTGCCTTTAAAAAATAACCATCCATATTTTGTGATCTAAATGATAGCCTGATTAGATTTTTCTAACTTTCACTTGCTTAACTCTTTAATCATGCTGAATAAGCAAACAATACCTGAGACTTTATCAGAAACCAGTGTGTCTTTTCAATAATTAATAGAAAACTGGGCAAAAAGTGAATGGGAGCCTGTGCGTTCACTGCTTGCTTCTTGAACTCTTTCTTGGGGCTGATCCACATGACTCCATTTTGGAGCTTGGTCTTAAAGGTCGGCTCCATTTTGGAGCTCGCTCTTAAAGGTCGGCTCTTTTAACCCATCAGCTTTGTAGAGGTTTGCGTGTGGTGGCTGGTCATCTGCATAGGTTCACTGTAAGTCCAATCGGATGATGTGACTATGATGGGCTGCAGGCAACCCCCCCTCAAATAAAATAAAATAAAATAAAATCAGACTGCAAGAAATGTCAGTCACAAGCAAGAACATTTATGGCTACATTGTTGGTCTGCACAACCTATAAGGAGAGCCCTGACTAGGGAATAAGGAAAAGCAGATGTGTGGATGTGCATGCATGTGGACATGCGAAGCATGAACACAAACTGTTACACCATGGAAGGGCCATAGCTCAGTGGTAGAGCATTTGCTTTGTGAGCAGAAGGTCCCAGGTTCTAGCTCCTGCATCTCCAGGCAGGGCTAGGAAAGATACCCTGGATAAAAAAGGTAAAGGCATAGCTGCCAAGTTTTCCCTTTTCTCGCGAGGAAGCCTATTCAGCATAAGGGAATTTCCCTTTAAAAAAGGGATAACTTGGCAGCTATGTAAAGGTAAAGAACCCCTTAAGTCCAGTCATAGACGACTCTGGGGTTGCGGCGCTCATCTTGCTTTACTGGCCGAGGGAGCTGGCGTTTGTCTGCAGACAGCTTCCGGGTCATGTGGCCAGCATGACTAAAGCGCTTCTGGAGAAACCAGAGCAGCACATGGAAACGCCATTTACCTCCCCCCAAGAGGGGTACCTATTTATCTACTTGCACTTTGACATGCTTTCGAACTGCTAGGTGGGCAGGAGCAGGGATCGAGCAACGGGAGCTCACCCTATCGTGGGGATTCGAACCACCAACCTTCTGATCGGCAACCCTAGGCTCTATGGTTTAGACCACAGCACCACCTGCGTCCTTATGGAGATGACTATAGTTTCTCGGAAACCAATAAGCAGTTCACTGAGACAAAGTGATTGACTGTTACAAGCAGCTAGTTAGCAAGACATGGCTTAGTTACTGCCATCTCCAGTTCCATATCATTTTAGGTGCTAATGCTACTGAGCAGGAAATCCTAAATATTTTACATTGGGTTTTTTAATGTGCATGCACAAAGACGTGTATGTGTTTTAAGAGTTTCCAAACACAACCGTTTGGATAGTTTGGTAAATCAACAGTGACAGAAACATATCAAGATAGCAAAGCAGCTTGCAAATACAGGGTCATGGTGTTAAGATAAATTCCTTGTTTCTCTAAGTTTGGGTATTACAAGAGGTTTTTGCCATCTTCGTTTGCTGTATTGCACTGTTTTAAAGCAGATACAATGTTTTGACCTATATAGGAAGGCTAAATTGTAACTTAAAGCCATACATGTGCTTTCCCAGAGGGAAATTCCCAGGACTTTGCCTTAGGCAATCAGAAGAAGAACAGCGTTAGAGGTAGCTTCCAACTAATAATGTTAAGCTACAAAATTCAGGAAGAGCAGACATATTGGGGACAATTCACTAGAATTTCTTCCGCATAAACTCCGTTGGGATGAATAAGAGCTGTAAAAGGAAGATTGCGCATTTGAGCAGCTACTATTCATTGCAATGGGGTTTCAGCAAGAGATCTTCCCTGTGGATCATACCTACAGCGGAATCAAATTGTTTCAATTTTCAGGTTGAAAATGGTGCTTTCAAGCATGGACTTAATGTCCCCCCCCCAAAAAAAACTAAACGGTGGGAGTGGCTGCTGCTTCACTTCTCTGTTGCTGCTTTTAGCATTTTATCCTGACAGCTGTGCTTTCTTCAATTAGTCACATGGGCGATCCTGTTAAATTGGGGAACCCCTAAGGAATAATGTCCTGGCAGAGATGTGTCCAGTGAAATGCTACGAGGTCTATTTTTTTTCAATCTGTAAAGAAATTTTATTGCATGTTACAAACATTTTGAGTGCTCCAGTTCTATATAAGCTATACAGTGGTACCTCGGGTTACAGACGCTTCAGGTTACAGACGCTTCAGGTTACAGACTCCGCTAACCCAGAAATAGTATCTCGGGTTAAGAACTTTGCTTCAGGATGAAAACAGAAATCGTGCTCCGGTGGCGCAGCAGCAGCGGGAGGCCCCATTAGCTAAAGTGGTACCTCAGGTTAAGAACAGTTTCAGGTTAAGAATGGACCTCCAGAATGAATTAAGATGATCATTAGTTTTACAAATATGTAATATAAATTTTGATACATTTTTTTAAAAGACCATGTATTCTGGGCTCATGTTCAAGTTGATGTTCTCCATTGACTATCTGTCACTGAAGAAGACTCCATAGTCAAAATGCACCTGGCTCAGACATTGGCTTCAGATAACATCCGTCTCGTGTAATTTGCACATTCTTTAATTCTTAACTTTCGCTCTCTATCGGCTGTTATACCATGAAATCATTTATATAAAGTTGAGATATTAAAAGATTTTGATTTTGATATTTGTTGCCTGAACTGGTTGGGATTTGGTCCTCTATGAATGGATATGGCTGTCTCTGTGAATGCGGCTTCTGTATGGTTGACATATGGTGTTAAGTTGTTGTTGTTGTTGTTGTTGTTTAGTCGTTTAGTCGTGTCCGACCCTTCGTGACCCCATGGACCAGAGCACGCCAGACACTCCTGTCTTCCACTGCCTCCCGCAGTTTATTGCTAAATGTCTGGGAAAATCTGGACGTACGGCAGCCGATGTCGGCAGTGTTGTATCTGCTGTTTTCCTTGTTAAAAATAGTTCAAAAACGTAAAAACTTTGCCCCTCCAAGCTCAAAAACGTTTTTTCCCCCAGATTTTCACTGTTTGAAATATGGCAACCCTATGATAAGAGCCATGCATACTGTCCTGCTCATGTCCTACTCTTATACACAGAAAAATACGGTACATTAATTGCTTCACCCATTTTTTTGCCTTGCCCATCACTGGCACGTGGCTCGAAGAAGAAGACGACGACAAAGAAGAGTTTGGATTTGATATCCTGCTTTATCACTGCCCGAAGGAGTCTCAAAGCGGCTAACATTCTCCTTTCCCTTCCTCCCCCACAACAAACACTCTGTGAGGTGAGTGGGGCTAAGAGACTTCAGAAAAGTGTGACTAGCCCAAGGTCACCCAGCAGTTGCATGTGGAGGAGCAGAGACACGAACCCAGTTCCCCAGAGTACGACTGTACTGCTTTTAACCACTACACCACACTGGCTCTAGAAGGTTGTCTAGAAAGGAATGCAGCCCTGAAGAAATGGCTAATCTGAACATCACACCGGCTGCAGAAGAGGACGTTGAAGCATTATGAGATAAGAGGCTACAATCAAGGATTTGGCTGATTATTTCAAATCAGCAACTAAGCCATGCATACACAACTTTTCACCTTTTCCCTGTCTCTTTGGTCCTTCCTACTAATAGCACACAAACCCTATTGAATTCACACCCAACCCAAATCTATTTTCTACCACAGTAACTACAATCATTGTGATTGTTTTCAGCCAATGAGAGGGAATGGAGGAATAATGTTCTCTTTTTCTGTCTTTTAGTAGAGAGTGTTTTGTTATGGTGCTTCCGTTGCGCTTCCTTTTCCTATAAAACAACTTCCCAAGCAAATGAAAATGTGAAGGCTCATTGCCAAATACGAAGCATCGCTTGCATTATGAGCTACGGTATATTGTATTTATTCACATGACTTAATTAACAAGGGCCGCTAAGTCATTCTGTATATTGAATACATTTATTAAAATAATCTGTTCCTGAACAATCTGAGGAAAAAAGGCACTTGTCAAATAAATTATTCATCGTAAGTCATTAGCCGAGCTCCACTGCCGCCCCACCCTTGTGCTGTAGATCGCACTTTCGCCATATGGAGAAATAAAATGCATTCTAATTTGTTTTCTAATAAGTACTAATTAGTTTAGGCCTCTGAGAGAGCTATGAGGAAATAGAGAGTGTCCTTCCAAATAAAAACCTCAAGCTGTAGCTGATAAGTCTCACACTGCTTTCCTAGTGTAGACTGTAAGAAGAAATTGAAACAATCCCTCATGTAGATGGTAGTATAGAAATTAAGCTGAGTGAGTCATACCCAATACTGTACAGGCACTTAAAGCAGGGCATTGCCTCGTTCCACTACTCTGGCTTCACACTAGACTTGAACACAAGAGCCTGTTGGATCAGGCCAATGGCCCATCTAGTCCAGCATCCTGTTTTCAAAGTGGCCAACCAGACGCATGTGGGGAAACCTGCAAGCAGGACAACCAGCACATGCGCACTCTCCCCTCTTGTGGTTTCTAGCAGCTGGTATTCAGAAGCATTGCTGTCTCTGACCATGGGGCCACAGCTTAACCATCACGGCTACTAGCCATTGATAGCTTTACCCTCCATGAATTTGTCCAATCCTCCTTCAAAGCCATCCAAGTTGGTGACTATCGCTGGCTCCCACGAGAGCAAGTTCCACAGTTTCCACTATGTGCTGCGTGGAGAAGTACATTCTTTGATCTGTCCTGACTTGAAGGGCGGATAAGGGAGACGGATAGCAATGAATTGGAATGAACACCAGAAGTTGTGTGAAATGCTGGAGAAGCAAATGGCTAGAGGACAACATTTCTTCCACATCATTCGTAGTGTTTAATTCTGAAATGCAGGAGCACATCATGACCTATCCTACAGCTATTCCCCTTTGCTGAGTCCAAAAATGCGAACAATGGTGTTGATCCATTAAACTGAACAGTAGGCAGTCATGGAATAGCTGTTGCACAAACACTGGGCTCTGACAAAAGCTCTTCTGCCAGGTGGTTTGAATGCAGCAGGGACGGAGGGACACAAAGGAATTGTGAGGCGGTAAAAGGGGGAGGAAGATGGTTTTGGTGAAGTGGGTGGGTGGGGGGTTGGCGAGCAAAGCAAACAGGTAGCAGCTGTGTGTGTGTGTGTGTAGTGATGGTGTCATTTATGCAACCTACTTTTGGAGAAGTTGTGACTCGCTTGTGGGTCTTGATCCACCCCACCAAAGTCCAGTGGGCCCAGGGCATTGTTTGCTCTTGGGACATCTGGGAGCACTTTGTAGGCCTCTGATATTCATGGCCCCGTGCAATGTTCTACTGCTGCCTGTTACATTTTCCCCAAACCTCCTTGGCTTTTACTGCTGCTCATGTGTTGCTTCTCTACTGCTCATTTCCATAAAGGAAAAGTTCTTTCTTTGCTTTGTTGCTGCTCCCCCTGATTATATCCCACTGTGGCCTCTGTCTAATGCTGTTTCTTTTTTCACTTGAAACAGCATGCAATTGCATTTTTGAGTTAAATGAGTGAGGACTGGAAGGGAGGGAGCCAAGAGCCGACACCATTTCCTGAGCCCTTCCTACAGGTCTGGCTCAAACCTTCAACTGATTTTTCATTCTGTTAGTTTTGTTTATTACCCACCATGGTGGGATATTTTGTATGCTGCTTGGAATGTAACGAAACAGCCTGAAGTTGAATTTCTAGTGCGAGCTTCCAAAAAACCAGTCAGAGTTCAGCTCTTGTTAGTGCCAGTGAAGTCGGATTGGTTCTTTGCCATCATTAAAACAGTAAAGTATTACATCTGCTTCCCTTGCATTAAAAAGCAGCTACATAAAGCTCAATACGGGCTTTATTATCCGTTGGACTTCCTATGTCTTGCTCACAATGCCACGCTCTCCTCTCAGCTGGCATAGCCCCTTCTGCATGCGGGCTGCCTCTCACAAGCAGAAAAGGGATTTGCAGGCTGTGAATCTGCAGGTAGTAATTTTAATAGCTGCTAATGTGAATTAATAATTATAATCGCCTCATTTCTGATGCATTATCAGAGCTCTGGAGCGAAGGTTGCCATGGCTCCTATATTTTATCATTCATGTCTTTAGACCTGCATTTTATTTTATTTTTAAAAAAGCAACCTCATGCATGACTTTTCACTGACTGTGGTTCTAACAGCCCAATTCAGAATGCGCTTGTTGGACTCAGGAAATTTGCCCATGTGGGAGAATAAACCATATTATTAGCAGCTTAGAAAAGTCCCACTAGACAGAGAGAGAGATCTTGGATAGGCAATAGTTATCACCACCTCATCATATTTATCATGATGAGTGTGCTGCCCACATGAAATTCTTCAGGAAATCCAATAGCCCAAGGAATTCCCCGAAGGGGAGTATAGTGTACATTATATACTTTTAGAATAAATCTAGTAACCTGAAAATGCAGCATATAGTTGTTTTCTGAGAGTGTTATTCCTCAGCAAGGATTTGACCTGAATGCAGATTTTCACATTTTGGTAAATTTGGCTCTGGGGACTTATCTCCACACTAAAAATGTGTACACAGAGATACATTCTTTTATTTTTATATTTTTATAGAGAGCACAAAGTCAAAACTATCACACAGAAAATACAAACTGATATCGATAAATAAATGCAAACTGACAACTGTGATGGCTTTCTCCAAAGAATTCTGGGGGTTATGTGTGGGTTTGGTGTGGGTGCTGAGAGTTTTCTTTTAAGAGATCCTTAACTATCTTACTCCCATCGCAATGCTGTAATTCCCAAACTAACTGGAATATGTAGTAACTATTAAATCAATTTATGTCCAATCTCACATAGAAAGAAAAGACCCCAGTGATAATCCTATATGAAGTCAGTTTCTTTACTTCCAGGCAGAAGCCTCTCCCAGCCCTATTGGTAAAGCATGAGACTAAGGATCTCAATGGCATGGGTTTGAGCCCCATGTTGGGTAAAAGATTCCTGCATTGCAGGGATGGGCTAGATGACCCCTGGAATCCCTTCCATCTCTACAATTCTATGATTCTATCTGGATCATAGCTGCCAAGTCTCCTGTTTTTCGTGGGAACCCCCCGTATTTTGTTACCGTTTCCCGCTGTTATCCCAAATGGATTTATATCCCGTAAATCCCCCGGATTTGGAATGCAGCTCCTGCCGGTGGCCTTGTCCCGGCTTCCGGCTGTCTGCACATGTCTGGACATGCACAGAAGCAATTTCTGGTGCCCAGACATGCAGACACGGGCAGCCCAGCACCAGAAGTCGCTTCTGCGTATGTCTGGACGTGCGTAGAAGCGACTTCCAGTGCTGCGCCGCTGCTGATCCTAGATTTTTCAATTGGCAGCTATGATCTGGAGACATCAGAGATTGAAGCTTTCTGCATGCAAAGCAGCTGATGTGAGGCTGAGCTATGGCCCCCCTCCATTACCCAAGCAGCCTATGCTAAAACTAACAACTGCATGAGTAGGACAAGGGGAAAAAAGTTATTTGAAGCATATAGCACATGTTCTTCAGCATTTTGATGGAGTGATTTTTTTGTCATTGTTTCAAGCACAGAGATGGCACTATTCTTGGTGTCAGGAATGGTAGCCCTACCAGTTTTGAGGCTGCCTCTACTGAAATCACAGGCAGTCTGCCTGTGTGTCTAGACTCAACCCACTCTATTAGATAGGTCTAATGGGAAATGCTCACATCATCCTGGGTTGAAGAAGAGAATCACTGTCCTACCTTTCTTTGACACATGATGGGCCAAATAGTCTTGAAAACCCAAAATGTTGCTGTTGAGATTTGTGAGCAAGGAAGGTTGGGGAGGATGGCTGGTATAAGGAGAGGGATGCCCTGTTATGAAATTTAAACTGAGTAACTGCGCTGCAGAAAGCATGCTGAGGAGACTACATGTTCTGAGCACAATTAAGAGAATGCAAACTAAATCTTTCACTTGGTTTTAATTATAGAAAATAACAGAAGTTAACACCACAAAACATGAACATCCACCCATCAAGGTAATGAGAGAGGTACACAATGCTTCTTATATACTGTACCCAATTGCTGACACAGCTTAATTTACACAAACTTAACATCACCTGCTGTATTGCCCCACATCTGCAAAACTAGGTCATGACATTTACTTCTGGCTTTTAAAGAGATACACATCTTGTGAAACAATAATGAACCTTAAAGCATTCAACATGCCCATGTTGGAGGAAAACTCCCCTACACTTTATCATGGTGGAACATTCTGGAATGTTGAAGCAAACATTTTAGGATTCTTCACTCCCACCTATCCCGATTGCTGTAATGATGCACTTGATCCCATCTGCTGATGGAGGGTTAAACATCAGCCCCAAAATTAAGTGATTCAGAACATTGTTAAAATAATGGGTTGAGGAAACCCCAGAGGCAGGTAGTCTGGCAATCAGTCAGACAGAGACCATTCTGGGCAAAGGTTGCATGATGGCAAGAGGCATTGGCCGGAGAGGGGGGGAGAGAATGGGAGAGGACAATTCACAGAGCAAGAGGAAATACAGGAATAATATTTTTAGCTTCAATTCACTTAAAATAATACCCATTAATATGGTTTAGCTATAAACAAGGAAGCTTCATTGAGAGTGCTTAACAGCTGGGCCTTGTCATATTAATTGCAATGCTGCAGTGGTTTGGCTGTCTCACTGCTAGCACTATTTCAAATAAAAATGTCAAGGAGATCATAACAAACTGTTATAAAATAGTAAACTCCGAATTTGTGAACCGTAGAGTGCAAATTTCATTCAGACCTAACTTCAGAAGTTTCAGTTCCTATCTAAATGTTATTCAGATCAGCAAAACTATATTCGTTCTTTCATTCCAGACCTTTTCTTGCGATGGTGTTTCCTAGCTCTTTTATTTATGACTACTCATCACTTCTGTTTCTGGCTTTCTTTAGTCAGGGGCTCAGTTGAGTCCTGCTGCATGTTCCTCTGCCTAAGTTATATATATATATAATCCCAGCTGTGTTGCTGAGGAAGGAAGAAGCCAAAACATTTAACTAAACATTCTTAAACCTATTTCTGTCCAATTATATGTGTGTGTGTGTGCTTAGCTAAGTTTTAAATCAATTCCTAGGCAGAAGAAGTAATCATTTCACTGTGGTCAACCCAGTCCAGTGGCAGGGTACAAATAATAAGTTATTATTACTATTATATGCCTTAAAAAGTTTTTTAGGTATACATTTAGGATTTTAACCAGAAACCATATGGTGACCATTTGCCCACAGAGGTTTTTCCTTCTTCTGTCCACAGAGTCTCTTCCTCCATTGAACTTAGGCTTGAAATAAACATTTTATTGTAGCCAATAGAATAAGTGGTAGTGTTTGTTTGGTTGCTTTGTGTGTGTGTATGCTACTCACAATTGTTTTCTCCAGTTAGCAAATGTGCCCATTGGTAGTTACAGTAGTTCACCATCAGTGGAATGCTATTCCTAGGGTGAGTGGCCCCCCATGACAACTTTAATAATAATAATTTTATTATTTGTACCCTGTCCATCTGACTGGGTTGCCCCAGCCACTCTCAGTAGTTTTTATCATATATAAACATAGTAAAACAAAGTAAAAAAATTATTGTTGTTGCCATCTCTTAGTTTTAGTTCCCAAATGTTGATTCTTTGTATTTTATTATACTGTATTTGTATCTGATGTGAATTACTTTATTCATGCCCAATGTGCACTGCCCTGGGATCTGTTTGGATATTGAGTGGTTTAGAAATATTTCAAGCAATCAGTTGACCAAGCAGCCTTGTACTTGAACCAGTGACTCCATTTGCTCTAGAGAAATCTTTGCTTTGCGTTACAAAACTCAGCTGTGGCTTTGCATGTATAGTACAATACTGCTTTCCGTTTGGTGGGAATTTTACTTGAAGAATTTTAAAAAGAAGACTTTCATGAAATCATTTGCTGAATATTTCTCAATTACAGTTATGTGCCACTGTGAACTATGGCAATCTACAGATACATTTTCCCTCTGGCATTAAGTATATAAGTGGATTAGAAGATTTTCAGATTTGGACAACTCTAATTAAATTACTTCTAACTTTTACTGGGCTCTGCAGATCAATCTGTCTTTGACCTTCACAGTCCATCAATATAAGTGAAAGCGGGGTAGGAGAGAAGCGTCTTCATATCTCTCAATTTTTGAAAGACTCTTTTCCCCCCTGTAAGAATTCAGATAGTTCAATTCACTTGCCACTTAACCTTCAACACCATAAATTAATACAAGTTTAAGAAAACAAAGTATTTCCTGCTTTGCTCTTGGTTGCTTCAATGGCACAAGAAGGGCCTGAAGAAAATTCTCAAGCTCTCTTCTAAGTGTTTGCATACATCATTTACTATCTTTCTAAAAGAGGGATTTAAAATGTGTGCTGTTGCTTTTATCATCTTGACAGTTTCAGGATAAAAAGTTCTGCCCCATGCAAGGCACAAAAATATATATTTTAAAATGTATAAAGAATATCCTTAAAATATTTAAATGTTGCAGATTATTTTGCATAATGCTGGGGGACCGGTTTACTCTAGAGTCAGGCAGTAATGTTCAAGCCTCCCCTTTTGCATTAAACTGTTAAAAGTAATCTGATAATGAATCATCTCACTTGCCTTTTTTTTAAAGCACCAGGCATTCCCTTTGGATAGAGTGAGTGATGGTGTGTCCTCATGAAGAGTAAATTTAAGGACTCAAGATTATTCCTTTTGCTTTATAGTTTGCAAGATGATAAGAGTGGTTGCCTGGGAGCATGGCAAATGTAACTTATTTGATAGTATTTTAAAGCTTGTTTTGATTGTATAATGGTGAACAGAGGATGGTGAGCAGGGCTGGTGCAGTGCAAAGCCAAATACAGCGCATTTATGGTGCTGAATTCATGAATTCAAATTGGCTGTATCTCAAGATTAGAGTTGGCTACTGATTTCCTTTCAGTTGTATAAAGGTAAAGGGACCCCTGACCACTAGGTCCAGTCATGACCGACTCTGGGGTTGCGGCGCTCATCTCGCGTTATTGGCCGAGGGAGCTGGCATACAGCTTCCAGGACATGTGGCCAGCGTGACAAAGCCGCTTCTGGTGAACCAGAGCAGCACATGGAAACGCCCTCTACCTTCCCGCTTGGAGTGGTACCTATTTATCTACTTGGACTTTGAGGTGCTTTCAAACTGCTAGGTTGGCAGGAGCTGGGACCGAGCAACGGGAATTCACTCCTTCACAGGGATTTGAACTGCCGACCTTCTGATCAGCAAGCCCTAGGCTCTGTGGTTTAACCCACAGCGCCAGTGGCTAAATGAGGGTGTGAGGTGGATCAATTGGGGATGGTGGAAACTGGATGCAACCCAGACAGAATTAAGGCATAGGGCAGAAGGCCTTTCTTTTTAAAAAAATATGGAGGGGCGGACCTAGATGCACCTCTCTTAACAAGCATACCTTAAAGTGACTTTCAGGGACACAATAGCAAAATATTCACTATAAATGCTAGTAGATATAGGCATGGGAAATTGGGAGGGGTTGGGTGGGCTACCATAAAATGTCCATTAGTAAATGAGAGTGGCTGATACAGTCATGTGAGCAGTTCAAGGGCACAATCTTGTTAAACAGCCTTTTTGCATACAAAGTTATTATCCTTTACTACAGCTTTCCAATAACACTGATGCTTTTCCAGTACAATTTATTAATGGTTTACTTTGGAAGGCGAAAGGGAGAGAGAAAAATCAATGCAACAAAGGTAAAAAGTAAGCTATCAATGGATATAGTTCAGGCTACTCCATACATTCAGTTTGCATTGTAATGTTCTTCCATCTGTCTCCCAATGGAATTTTCTTCTTCTGAAGTGTTCTTTCATCACTCTTCTTTATCGTTTCATATTTTTTTGGGCTGGGAAAATTAGTTGAAAGAACCCTGGCTATCAACCATAATGTTCAAATAATACGGTGTTTGGATTGCAGGCTTCACATTATTTGTAGGGAGGACAGAGCAAAGGTTGAAGAAGCACAATAATTTAACTTACTTCAGGAACAATACATTTTGTATACACATTCCTCTTCTGATCTTGTCATATTTCCCCATAGCTCCCGAGTGACCAGCACTTTGAGGTTAAGAATAACGCTTTGAACCCTCAACTCTTTGACCTTCTAAAGCTTGAAACTTTAAAAGAAAAACAGAAAAGGGAAAGTGGAGCGTTTGTTCTGCTTCTTCGGAGTCTCTCGACTCTCAGAATGGCAGAGATAAAAATATTATTGTATGAAAATCTAGTGTGTGGAATCGGAACAGATGGGCATTAATCTGTCAGTAATTTACTTGATGGAGAGAAGAATACAATTAAGAGGGGATTCAAAGAAAACATGAGGCCTGCCTTTTTCAAATGAAGCATGAGCTGGATTCAGCCCGGCCAGGATGGTTGCCACACGACAACATGCCACTGAACAAAGACAAACTGATGGGAATAAGATATGAATGTGTGTGCCTTACAAATAACAATTTAGTTTTTACTCCTCTGCATTTAGAAGAACAGAGTGAGGAGAAATGAGCCACAAGTTGTTTATCCAAAGTGGTGAATGTCATCTTCTTTGGACATGGGACACAGCTCACGAACATTTTAAAGGAAACAAATATACTCAGGTGTTGTGAAAACACCTTTTTGAGGGAACTAAGAGGGGTGGTGGGAGCATGAAATTTTACAATTGAAGACACCCCCCCAGGTGAAAGATAACAATGATATGAGACACTTGATTTCTGATCTAACCCATTTGGCCAGCATTTCAGTGGGAAATGAATAAACATTCACAAAGTACAGTACAGAAGAGCTCTCTCTTTTTGAACTCTATATATTACATTTTCCCCATTTTCGGCAGAGTTTTGGCTATGTTATGAAAGCTGACTCATTTGTTTTAATATTATTATTCTCTGTTTAGTCTTATGTTATTACAGCCTTTGTTGTTTTAGACGGCTTGATAATTTTGCACAGATTGTCCCAAAGAAATGAAAATTCCCATTGCCCTCTCTCATACTTGGCCAAGTAGCCACAGTCTCAGTATTTTCCTTTCCCAGTTTCATTGCAGCTTTGGCTGAATAAGATGCTTGGCCACATGGAGAACTGATGCCAGAAGATGTTATTGGAACCTTCCACTCAGCTTAAATTTGGTGATGGCGGCCTTGAAAATATTGCCTCCATGAACAATGTGAACAACATGTACCATTTTAATAGAGATTTGTTACACATTTTCCTCCTCTTTCTCTGCTAACCTTACCATAGCTGCCAAGTTATCCCTTTTTTTAAGGGATTTTCCCTTATGCTGAATAGGCTTCCTCGCGAGAAAAGGGAAAACTTGGCAGCTATGAACCTTACCTATAGTTCCCAGAGAACTAGTCTCCCATATAAGCAGCTCACAGGGCCTTTAAATAATTATCTGGAAAAATCTAGGGAGAGCCAACGTGTTGTTCTGCTGACATTGTTGGTGGGCTTCAACCCCCATCAGCCGCAACCAGTATAGCCAATGGAGATATCTGGAGGCACCATATTGGCTACATCCAAACTCTTCATCTGTCCTAGTCTTCGCTTCAGGTGAAAGATCCCTTCCCTCATCCATTGTACATAATCTGATGACTAGCAATTGAACTTCAACCCAGGTAATGGGACAGGTGCTGGACTGTAGCTCGGGGAAGAGCATCTGCTTTGCATGCAGAAGGTCCTAGGTTCAATCCCTGGTAGGCTTGGGAATGTCCTCTGTCTGAATCCCTGGAGAGCTGTGCCTGTCGGTGTAGACAATACTGAGCTAGATGGAGTTGGCAGATTCTTATGTTACTATCCTCCACCTGAGGGGTTCAAGCTAGCCCTGGTTCTCAGTAGTATAAAGACGGTCAAATGCCCTTGTAGCTGGATAAAGCCCCAAAGCAATTTTTCCAGGTCCCCTGAGCTTCCAAATGTTTTATCCTCAAGTTGTAAGAAACAAATGGAACGGACTAGGGGCCTCCTGAATAATTCTCAACACTTAGGCTTGACTGTTCCCAAAGAATAGCTTGCTATTTAAAGTGGTATGATATACTGTTTTAAATGTATAGTGGAGATGGAGCCTTACTAATATTTAGGGTAGACCCAAGACTTACTTAAGTCCCATTGATTACAATGACGTATAAGCTTCGATCCAAACCTATAGATAAATGTACAACACAATTCTGCTTAATTCTAATGCTATTCGTGAGCACTTTTGCTCCATAGCCAGTTACGCTACTACTAAACGGTGCCAACTTTGTTATGAAACTGACCACGCCCAGAATCCAGGTCTTGTATGGAAAAAAGAATATCTCTGTAGGCAACAGAATGCTGGTCACTCTAGGAAAATGTATAACCACTTATGAAAGGTTGACTATTGCAGCCCTTCAGCTGAGTAGCATCTTTCCCAAACAGCTTGACTTTATGGGGGGGGGGGAGGAACTCTCATCTGATGATTAATAGTTCGATGCAGGACTGAGGCAGCCTGGCCCCTGTCAAAGAGACCACAAATATGTTTTAAAAGAATGGGTGAAAAGAGGACATAATCTTATGATAAATAAAGACATGCACATAATTGTCCCTTAAGCTAATGCCCTGAAACATTCTGAGTGGTGGAAAAATACATACTTTTTCTCTATTAGAAGCATTTTCCCACACCGCATTTGGAGGAGGAAACTGGTGTACCTCGGACAGGAAGGGCTGAACTACACACACACACACACACACACACACACACACAGTCAGGCCAGGGTCTAGCTCTAGCCCAAGACACTTTGTTGCCTGAGGTGCAGCACAAGATGCCCCCACCCTAATTCCACATACAGGAGCCTACCATGTTGACATTTGAATCTGACTTCAACCTTGGTGATGAGACAGACACCTCCACTGAGGGCAGCAGGCTAATCTATGGAGTTCACAGTTCTGTCCTCCAACAGAACTGCTCTCATTCTGTGTCCCTCCAGCATCTGCTGCCTGAGGCAGCTGCGTCACCCTGCCTAATGATAAGTCAAGCCCTGATCAGGTCATAGAATCATAGAGTTGGAAGAGATCACAAGGGCCATCGTCCAACCCCCTGTCAAGCAGGAAACACCATCAAAGCATTCCTGACAGATGGCTGTCAAGCCTCCACTTAAAGACCTCCAAAGAAGGAGACTCCACCACACTCCTTGGCAGCAAATTCCACTGTCGAACAGCTCTTACTGTCAGGAAGTTCTTCCTAATGTTTAGGTGGAATCTTCTTTCTTGTAGCTTGAATCCATTGCTCCGTGTCCACTTCTCTGGAGCAGCAGAAAACAACCTTCTACCCTCTTCTGTATGACATCCTTTTATATATTTGAACATGGCTATCATATCTGGCTGAGTACTTCTACACTAGTTGGCAGCGAGTCCCGAAGGTTTCAGATGAGTCTTTCCCAGCCCTACCAAGAGATAATTGGAGACTTTGCAGCTTTGGCATGCAAAGCAACCCCTCCCACAAAGCATGAGAATATATTTTTATTAGATGCTCAGTTGCAACCACAGAGCTGCTATCTGTGCATTTGTCATGCTGATTCAGACATGGCAAAGGGGATGCCGTGGGAGGATTCTGTGAAGTATTTCTGGAAGAAGAGAGCCAAAGGTCAGAGCCTTAATTAAAATGGAAAGCAGGGGGAATTTTAGCCATCACTAATACCATCAACACCTTACACTGGTATAGAAATTAATTTTAATACCTAGCATGCGTGGCTTTTTCAAGTAAGCAAAGTATTTCCTTCATCAACACTGGAATGGCTGTAATAACAACCTGATGCATTAACTTCGCACAAATTTCACATGCCACCAAAAGCTCTTTTGAGTCTCTCTCTCTCCCACTTCTGGTGCGCATGTGTGAATGACAGAATTGTAGATATAAATGTGCTTGCAGCAGGTTTTTAAATCGATTAACGGCTATGCAGGAAGGTGGATTTACAACCACATCCCAAGCTTTTTGGACTGTGTGGGTGTGTTAACTGTCAACAGATTTCTCAAGTGCACTTTTAGTTCTTCACCCCATTCCCATTCCTTCCCCAACCCCCCAATGTTTGGAATGACTTATTTTACATTTTAGCCTCTCCTCGCAGTATGGAAGTGGTGGGAAAACTTTGTCCATTTCGCCAGTGCAGATTTCTTTCACTGTCTCGTTTCTCTGCACACTTATGGAACTAATCCGGCCAGTGAAAGAAATGGCAGCCATATGAGCAAGAAGGATACCTGGAAGAATGGACCTGAATGCAGTTTCAGTGCCATATGGACTACCATAGGGTTGGAACATGGTAGAGGGGTGTCTTCTCCTGCATTGCTGGAGTGGGTATTGGGACATTTAAAGGTGAAATATCAATTGGTACCACACGTTACCCAATATAGTAAAAGGTTTCTGAGAGTTTTGGCATCAGTGGTACTTATTTCTGGATAAGCATGCTTAGGCTCATGCTGTCCATTTCTAGATGGTGCTGAAGAACTGTGCTTGGGCTCACTAGGGCCGAGTCTTGGGATATATTTTTAATGGTGGGTCTTGGTTCTGGAACATACTGTATGTAGTAAAGAAGTGTGCAAAGTGCCCTTTTCTTCACCATTAACCATATCCTGACCCCTCCATAAGAACTGCTGGATGTTCAGATATTCAGGAAGAGGAGGGGAGACCTTTCAAATCTCACAGAAGCTTTTAATGCTTAACAGACTATTGTATTTTAATATTTTGTTGGAAGTCGCCCAGAGTGGCTGGGGAAACCCAGCCAGAGGGGTATAAATAATATATTATTATTATTATTATTATTATTATTATTATTATTATTAGTCAGTGGGTACACTTCAGAATGACTTGAGTCTGCCATCCTCCATTTTAGGAGGTACCAGGTAAAAAGTGGGGCAAAGAATACTGAACCCTGTTCTCGAAAGGAAAAAGTGTGACAGAGGTTGACACAGATTTTGGCAAGAGATTTATTACATCAGGATCGTATTGTTTGTTGCTGTTGCTATAATATGAAGCAGCCTTTGAGACATTCATTTCATAGGCATTTTCAAACAAACATTCTGTAATTTCCGACTTTACTGTGTGAACTCTTGTGGGTTGCAGACAGGGCCGGATTTAGGTTTGATGAGGCCTTAAGCTACTGAAGGTAATGGGGCCCTTCATATGTCCAGCTGTCCTTTGTCAACAACAAATTGTTGCTGTTATTTTGTGATGAATATATGCTATATGTTAATTTATGGACCTAATAGGTATCTAATGCCATTTGCACATAACAAAATATGTATTTTATCAAATTAATTGTTGAACTGAAATACAATTAAGAAGTAGTATATTGATAGTGAAATAAAGTTAAGAAGAAGTATATTTGGGGGTGGGGCAAGAGAGTGGGGCCCTAAACTATAGCTTGTTTAGCTTATATAGAAATCCGGAACTGGTTGCGGAGAATAACCTTGTGACCTGGGGAATCAATGGATATTCTGGACGGTACTACAGAGTTTGTAAAGCCTGCTGAACTAGAAATGCATAGCAGTACATGTACCAATAGTGCATAATAACAGAAATAAGGTAGAATTATGATGAAATATGACATGCTTCTGAATTACATTATACATTAAATCAAAAGGAGAATTTTATATATTTGAAGTTGTCTGCTAATGTGTTTTGATATTCTCATAATGATGATATAATTAGCAAACTCATCTTCTTTTTATTTCAGTCGCAATGGTATAATGCATAAAATTCATTAAATATTTTCTCCCAGATCCAGTTAAAACCCCACTGAATTTAGGCACCTGAATCCCTGAAGCCCTTCTAATACTCCAAGCCTTAGTTAACATCTGTTGTTCATAAGACATTAGGTAGGAATTTATAACAATTATCAGGACTATTAAGAAAAATTTTATTCAGATTTTTAGCACGGCACAGCAACTTGTCAATAAAAAAAATAATGGTTGCTGAATGATGGGAGCCTAGAGTTTTATAGACTCAGTCAGCATATTCCACTATACACAGTTCCCTTTGGAATCAATTAAAAAAATATTATACATATCAGTCTCATCTTAATTTAAAGGGAATATATAAACAGAAAGTTTGTGCAGAGATCCTTCCAAATTAACGATTCTGAGCCTACAATCCTAGGCACATTTACCTAGGAGCAAATTCCACTGCTTTTGATGGGATTAGCTTCTGAGTAGATATGCATAGCACTGCACCACAAATTAGCTAAAGATCTTGTAATAAATCATTAACTTCAACACCTTATGAACTTATTAAACTGGAAGCTTGTCCTGATGTGCTTAAATTATTCATATTTATGATCTAAAAATAATGTAGATGGATGTGTTAGAACATGAAATTTTGCTAGTTTCCATAATTGAGCCTTTAAAAAAATGCTTTCAAGAACCATTTCCTCCATGGAAGCTACTGTACAAAGCATTTCCCAGCCAAAAGTCCAACTTGGAAGATGATTTCAGTTGTTCTGCTCAAAAACAGTTTCTTTACTGAGCTGAAAGACTCCCATCATACCATCCCCACTGTGCTGGCTGAGGCTGATGGAAGCTTAAACATCTGGAGTCTGAAACATCTGGAGGTACCAGGTTGAGGGAGGCGTTACTACAATAAAGTTGCTAACTCAGGATTTGTTTGAAGAAGCAATCCCTTCATTTGCATCAGTTTTAGACTTATGCAAAGGATCCAGGAGGCAAAGTTGGTGGAGTAAGATTTAGGAAAAGAGCCCTTACATGATAGGAGAACTTTGCCTTTGTTGTAACCTTGCCTTAACTAGACTAACCAATAATAACAATAATAATAATTTTATTATTTATACCCCAGCCACTCTGGGTGGCTTACAACATGCCTAAAAACACCAATCCTTAAAAACTTCCCTAAACAGGGCTGCCTTCAGATGTCTTCTGAAAGTCAGATAGTTCTTTATTTCCTTGACATCTGAAGGGAGGGCATTCCACAATTAACTCTGACCAACATTTCTAGTGTAGCAGAACAAAATGACCGCTCTCCAGGTCAAACAGAGGGCACCCGTTGCATGCCCACGTGCAGCACCCCTGATCTTATGTGACTTGGGAGAGCACTCCTGGACCACCTCCCTAAGTCGCAAACCTTGAGGTTCCTGCCAAACCTCAGTTCAAAGAACCAGTTGCGACTGGGGAGGCAGAGCCAGGGGAGTGGACCAGGTAAGGGTAGGGTTCGCTCTTTAAGCATAAAAGGGGGTGGAGCCTACCTGGGAGCTCTCATTTGGCTCCAGAGCTTCAGGAGAGTGGTCATATAGGCAGCCAAAAAAATACTTTTAAATAAATAAAATAAAATAAAATAAATAAAATGTATCTGCAAAGCAGGTATGGGGAGGCTGTGACCCTCAATATGTTGTTGGACAACAGCTTCCATCATCCTTGACCACTGCCAATGCTGGCTGGGGTTGATGGGAGTTGGAGTCCAACAACATATGGAAGGTCACATGCTTTCTATCTCTGCCCTATCTTGTAACTGACCATGCCATTGGTAATACAGTTAACAGTCGCAATCTGTGCAAAATGAGGCATGCTCTAGTCCAGGCATCCCCAAACTGCGGCCCTCCAGATGTTTTGGACTACAATTCCCATCTTCCCCAACCACTGGTCCTGTTAGCTAGGGATCATGGGAGTTGTAGGCCAAAACATCTGGAGGGCCGAAATCTGGGGATGCCTGCTTTAGTCTGTTAGTTTAGTACACAGATAAGCACTGAACTCCAGTTGGTTTCAATAGGTCTTGCGTATACTTGGCTATAACGCCATGTTCCGGTCAGAGCAGGATATGCAATCCACTGTTTATAGAAGCCCCTATAAAGGACAATGGAATTCACTTCTGGGTTCACTTCTGAAGTTGTCCCATTCCTGCAAAGACTTCTGCTCATGCAGAGAACTTCCATTGCTTCTTCACTCCTTGTGTACACCCCACCCCATGTTTTGGATTTGGAGGGTTGGGAAAAACCTCAGAATATATATGGGGGTCATGTGAGTGAAAGAGTGAAAGAGATGGTGGCCAAGTTCCATTGTGCAAGTAGAAGTCTTTGTGCAAATGGAACAACTTGGTTGGACGCAACCCACTTACGTTAAGTTGTTAATTCAGATTAAAAAAAAAACCACTTTTCAATTTATAAAACCATCTTGAGTTCCCTGAATCTTATAACTGATCCAGTATTAGCGACTGGCATCGTCATGCACCTTCATGGATCCACAGACTGGCAGGGTGTCCACCTCTAAACAGAAATAAAGGAAAGCACTTCTGCATCCCATCATTACTCTTGTTCCACTTGTGTGCATGCTCAAACATGTGCACAAGACTAAGAGATACTGAATTTCATAGTTTTTCTCATCAACTTCCCATTCAACTAGACTTTGCTTCTTGTACAAACTTGAATTTCAACAAAACAACTACAACACATTTGTAATCATTGTAGGATTGCTTCTTCTGGACACAGCCCTTTCCCTGCGATAGGATCCATGGCAGAGTCTCCCAGGCCATTTTCTTAAGCCTTGGTGTAACTAGTAAAGAGTGTCTCAGCTGACCTTTGAAAAGGTGGGGGGGGGTCACTTGCTGCAACAGTGAACCAAAAGTAAAAGTGTATTGGCTGCACTATTAAAAAGATGGATGGTTATTGCTACAATGAGCTTTTATGGAGACTTTGCTTTTAATTACTCTTCACTAATCCCAAAGTGTTTTGAAACACTAAGGTTAGCTTTGAGGTCTCAGTTAAATATATGGTTGGAATTTATCAACTTGGAAGCTCTAAATTCACAATGAAAGAGCATTTTGTCGTGGAAAGGTCTAATTATGAGTTCTATTGCTCATAAATAGGCACAACAAACATAAATCGTGTGAATTAAATACAGGGCATTGGGTGTGGGGGGAGATGAGGAAACCCACTGCTTCTTTTATGGTAGAACTATTAAGTCATCCCTATGAGACAAATCACAAATTGCATTTTAAGGTATCTACCAGATGCCTACAATCCCATGCATACTTAAGAGGAAGTAATACTGCAATCCAATGCATACTTCAGGGGCAAAAGAAGTTAAGCAGGAGGACCTGATCCTGCACAATGCTGCTTCATCACGAGTGGCTTCCCTGCATGGAAGGCAAGTTGCTGGCAAAGGAGCAGCACTGCACAGAATCAGATCCATCAGGTTGTTGGGATCTTGTGCGATATCATAGTGTGATTCCTCTCCCCCCAAATAGCTTTTTTCCCCAGGGCTGCAATCTCGCACAGTACAGTATCTCAAATTGTGCGTTTTTGGGTGCCGTGTCCCAAAAAGTGGTTGTTGTTGTTTTTTGCATGAAATCGTGCAAGATTATGGCAACCAAAATGGCTGTCATGTTCTCATGATATAAAACGGGTAGATGGTGTCCTGGGTTTTGGCTTCAAAGTGTTGGAGGGTGTGGTATTGAATGAATGGAAAGGACCAGGATATGAGCTATAAAAAAGGTAGTGCCTGACGATCACTTGTTAAAAACAGGTGGAAGGAAGTACAGAGGTTAAGTATGAGGCTCCCCCCCTTTCCGCTATCTCAGTTAAACAATTAAGTTGGAGTGTAGAAAGATCTGATCTGATCAATCTCTGCACACAGCCTAAAAGCCTGTTTTGTGAGTGTTCCTGTTTGCATGAAAATGCACTGTTCTATATGAGGGGATTCTTATGCTAAATGCATACAGATTGGCCATGCACAATATGTTTCCCCTCCATGTGTAGATAGTGTTCAAACACAACTACTGAGTAGTTTTCAAGCAGAACAAAAGTATAAAGCACCCAAAAAAATCTAAACTCAACTAAAACACACACACACACTTTCACACATCATAATTTAAAGCTTCTTCTGCCATTGTATTATAATGATATTTAGTTAAAGTTCAAACTACACATTTAGTGCTACTCTTGAAATGAGATCTCTGCTAAGGGCTGCTTAATAATGCCTGTCATGTGTTTCTTTTGTGAAAGGGATCCATACATAAATTAAGTTTTCTGAAGTGGTGGAGCCAAACAAGGGTCCTATGAAATGGGTTATTAGCCACACATGCACACACTCTCTGATGATATGTTCAATTGTTTTAATGATAAATTTTCCTCACAAAGTGGAAGAGCCTGTTGACAGACAGAAATACAAGTTAACAATGAACTATTTAGACTTGCAAATGATGGAACATTTAATTATTCCAAAATAGCATTCTACCAGTTAGGGTGCGATCATTAAATCCATCAATCTTCAGTTTATATGCATGAAACATTTATCATGTCTTCTACAAAAACAGGAGTCAGTCATCTAAATATAGATTTTTGGGGCCATCCATTTCATCAAGGCATTTCATTGAAAAGACCGGGATTTCATTTATTTTCCGTTACAGAGATAAAGTGTTTGCAAATGATGTGATAAGGTCTAAAAGTGAGGGAAAGGAAGTAAGATTCAGCTCTGGGCGAAGATGATAAATACAATACCTACTTCTAACACCAGGATTAGAGAGAGAAAGAAATGAGAAATGGAAAGTTAGCAGCTAGGGTTTTTGTTTTGGCCTGTGGGTTTTCCATTAAAGTTGTAGGCCAACAACAAATTATCTGAATAATTTCTTCTTTTAAAAATAGCCAGAGACAACAGGAAGGGGGTCCAAGGAGGATGTCCCAGACTGAGCAGGTACCCCTGGTTGCAGATAAGGCTAACTAATAAAGGAAAAGGATCTCAAACTGAAGAGCCAGCTGCTTTGTCTTGCTTGCAATGTCTTTAGAGCAGAGTTTTGATGTGGAAGGAAAAGGCAAGCTGAGCAGAGCACTAATGTATGAAGAGAAAAGGGAGAGATAGTGTAGAAGTTGAGAAGAGAAATTGACGAATCTGTCATTTCTAGTTTCTCTTTTTTCCAACCTTCAGTTCATCCAATTTGCAGTATCTGAGTTTTGTTTGCAATATGTGATTTCCCCTGATACATTTCTTTGCAAGTAAATTTCCCTAATTGCATTTTTGTACTTTGTTTTATATGCATACAGAAAAGCATACATTAGGGGAAAGTGCACAAAAAATACACATTTCAGTAGAAATAATATATTTTATATGTACTTTTTGGGTTGTACAACGGTATTTTCTGTTGTCTCCATGTGATTATTCTATGTGTATCAGCTTTTTGGCGTCTATGGCCATAATAAATCTATTTACCTCCCTCTCACAGAGAAGACCATTGCAAAATTCAGTTTTGTGAGTTTCAAAGGATAGCAGTGTTTTAGTTTGCTTACTGGTTTGGAAAGTGTGAATTAGGTAGGTTGGGAACCAAATGAATTTCTCCCTAACCCTAGCTGAGAGTGAAGAGGCCAAGCTCTGAACAGTGAGGCGGTTTTTCTACCATTCTATAATATTCATGGATTTTTTATTTGTTATTTTTTAAAAAATATTTGATTGCTTTCCCCCCTCCTTTTGAAAACACTTCCAGACTCTCTACAAATAGCTATCTCAGTGGTTATACAACAACTTGAAAAACCCTTAAAAAAAACAAAAGCCCACCAAACTCCACCACAATTACTCCTTCCCAAACTCCTTGCTCAAACTCCAACTCTCCACAGGCCTCAAAGTCTAGTGCAAAGGTTCCTGAAACTGCACTTGGAAAGGTTTGTGGGATTGCTAGATGCTATTTTCACACCACCTTTGCCGTTTTTAGGGCTGCTTTTGCCCCTTTTCATGCCACTTCTGGGTTTGCAGTGTGCCTTGATCACGTGTAACTGGGGAGTTGCCTGTAGTACGCTGCATGCCACAGATAAAATACAAACATAGCTCCACAAGTTCCAGAAATGGGCAGGGTAAGGAAAATAGAAATTGAAGAACAAAACACAGACTATTGACCAGTCCCCCATTAGTCTCTTTCTGCTTACTTTTACAAGGAATGCTGAAAAGCTAGGACCAATGACAGACAAATGACTCTCAGGAGATTTGAACTGACGGCAGCAGGGCACAACTGAGGAGTGATACCTGATGCGTCCTTCCCTTCCTATCTTGCGAAGAGGCAGGCTGCAGAGAAGTCCTCTAGGGCATCATCCTTGCATAGTCTATACTTGAGGTTATGAAAAGAATGAATGACAGTTACCAGGCTAGAATCTGAAAGAAAGTGTCAGAGCTTTCTCACAGAGATGGAGTAGCTAGGAAGTGCTCCTGGCCACTGCCGCAGTCTGGAATTTTGGACGTAATGATGGGTCCAGGAGCACCTGACGGATACGGGTCTGAATGACAACAGGAGGCCAAACCTGATCAATAATGGGCATGTCTATGCTGCTCAGGTAACAAGAACTGACAGCCATCATTATTTCTGTCTTGTCTGGGGCAGCCTTGCTAATTGCTCAGTCTTGCTGATGATCAGAGGCTGGAGGTTATCTTCCTGCCAGGAGTTGTGAAGCCAAAGGTGGTGGGGGGAAGCTACTATAAATCCTCTCGGAGTAGTATAATCTGAGTAACGCCTTCCAGCCTCCCACAGCCATTTTTACAGTCAGGGGAACTAATTCAGGTGGTGGTGGTGAAATTCTTTGGGATGGCATAGGTCAGGCATCCCCAAACTGCGGCCCTCCAGATGTTTTGGCCTACAACTCCCATGATCCCTAGCTAACAGGACCAGTGGTCAGGGATGATGGGAATTGTAGTCCAAAATATCTGGAGGGCCGAAGTTTGGGGATGCCTGGCATAGGTGGAAATCAAGATCCTGCGAAGTAACAAGGATGTTCATGGAAACATTCAGAGTTGAAGTGGGCGGGGGGCGGGGGGGGGAAGCATTGATTGTGTGGCTATTTTCTTTTTTTTTTAAATAACTCATAAAGATTGTACTGTATAATAAATATATCTTAAGTGCTGTTATTTTAAAGTGTGTGCAGAAGCTTGGTTCCTCACGCCCCCACCCCCACCCCCCGGCCATTTTAACTTGTACTTTTGGCACATGCATAGCTAAAGTTTACTGTCCAAATACTTCAGATATTTCGTGTCAGTGCCGAGGTCAGGGAAAGAATCAGACCGATATCTACAAAAGAATGTTTATGTTACAAAACAGGGACAGCAAATACAAAGCTCCCATTAAAGTGTGGCATGTGCATGACTCGTAGCAAATGAGGTGAGAGGTTAGGCCGTATTTCAAACTGCGCTGTCCTTAGTTTTTGTGTGCAGATGGACAAAAATTTGCCTTTTTATTGATTGAACTGATAATAACTTTTAAATATGTTTAAATGGATATCCAAGGGTCTGGCCTATCTTTTGTCTGTACAAAATCTACTGCCAACGAAGCTAATTTGCAGCAAGTTTCATAGCAGAATGAATCTAAGTATTAAATATGTACCTGCATTTAGGTGCATGTCTGGGTTGGGATGGCTAAAACAGAAAGCTAAAGATTTGGACACTTTTAATTTAGAAAGATGACTAGGAGGAAGCCCAATAAGAGGCTTATAAAATTATGAATAGGGACAGGAGAGGGAAAACTCGCTTTCTCAAAACACTATGACACAGCTGACCGGGCATATGTATCAGAAAAGGATTGCACTATATTTGCATTTGGCGTTTCATGTTATAGGACTACTTGTGTATTCTACCATGCCCAAACAGAAACATTATTTTGATTGGCTTTGCATTTTTTTTTAAAAAAATTCCATTTATGAACTGCTTGCTATAAAGCATCTCAAAGTGGTTTGACAATACTGCAATGATTTAAAACAATTTCATATTCATGGGCACAGATGTACAATACTGCATTATTTCCATATACTGTATGTGAAAATGATCACACACCAATTTAGTTGAGTAGACTGCCCTCCTTCTCAAATTTTAGGGGATTAGAAATCGAACAATGTAGGGGTGTGTGTGTGTGTGTGTATTGCTTTGGCCCTAGTATTGCTCTTTCCTCTTAGAACTTCCTTTGTCATTAAAAGACTGATAAATAGACACTTAAGGGGAAAATCTAGGACAATTATTCATTGATTCCAGGGTGCTCAGGAAATGCTAAGCTGCTTTATACGTATTCTTTTTAGAAAAAGGACTGAAGATACTTCCATTGAAGGCACCAAGAGCAAATTGCTCCATCCATTCCATGTGCCAAAGCACTTTATAATCTAATCCATGCAATGGTTGCCTAAGTGAAGGATGAAAGGAAGAAACGAGCTCAAATGCTGCTCAACTAACTGTAATTCAGAAGCAACTAAGCATAACACCAGAGACTTTCCCAGTTAAAAAATTATGAAGAATCCCTGAGGCAATTTTTCTTCAGACCATCAACATTCAACAACATGCAAGAGAAAGAGACAGAAAGAATCTCATAGCACCACACTGGGGATATCAGCAACTGTTGTCTGTAAGTTAATTAGTTTTGGGTTTTCCAGAAAACTTTAAAGAACTAATTTGCCTCTAAACTAGCTCTACTGGCTCCATGTGAACAATACCAAACTGTATTTATATTTGAGGAGAAAGCAAACATGGATTACTGAAGTTCTATCAGCAGCTAATGATTCACATTCTCACAAAAAGAGTATCTTTCAGCGGCATTCTCCTGCTCCAGATATGAGTTCACACAATCCATCCTCCTCATGTGTCATATATACAAGCCCTACATGTCAATATTTGACCTTGAACAGGGTCTCCCTGCCAACAGTCTATCAATGTCAGCTTTGCTCAGTGGTGGAAAAAGAATGAGGTACAGTGAGGCAGGAGGACTTTGAAAGGAGCTGCCCTCTCTTAACCAAGTGCATTGAGGCCTGGCTAATGCCCTCCTGGTGGTCAGCTCAAAAAGGTCCATGAAAGCATGTCTAAACAAAAAAGAAAGAAAGAAAGCAATACCTCAATAAGTATATGTTTATATTTTGTAAAGGGCAAGAGAGAAAGAGAGAGAGAAAAGACTTGACAGCATAACAAAAGCTGATTAAAAACAAATATTCTGCTAGCTGATAAAAAGAAAGGACCCCCAAAGGAAATCAAAGAAAACGCCAGCCTTTAGATCAGTGTTTCCCAAATGTGGGTCTCCAGCTGTTTTGGATTATGATTCCCATTTTCCCTGACCAATGGTCCTGCTAGCTAGGGATGATGGGAGTTGTAGTCCAAAAACAGCTGGAGACCCAAGTTTGGGAAACACTGCTTTAGATAAAGTCACCACTTGATGTTCCACACATGACAGAGCACTCGGTACAAAGCAATCAAATACTAATTTGATTAGCAGTTAATTAATGGGGGGGGCACAGCAATTTGGAGGGACCAGCAGGGGGCCAAACCACCTCACCAATTGGTAGTAAGAATAGGCCTGCTGGATCAGGCCAAAGGCCAGCATCCTGTTCTCAGTGGCCAACCAGATGCCAACAGGAAGCCTACAAGCAGCAGCTGCGCACAAGCACACTCTCCTGTCCTGTGGCTTCCAGCAACTGGTATTCAGCAGCATAATTGTCTCCAGGTGAAAATAGGATGGCTTTGTGCCCTACTTTATAGAGGATAGTCCTCCATTTGAAGGGCTGTCTTTTTTCTTCTTCTTCTTTTTGACAGTGAACTACAGTAGTACCTCTACTTACGAATTTAATGCGTTCCGAATGTACATTCATAAGTCGGAAAAAATTGTAAGTCGAATCCCATAGGAATGCATTGGGAGAAATAAGTTGTAAGTAGAAGCAACCCTATCTAAAAATTCGTAAGTAGAAAAAAATCCTATCTAAACCGCATCCAAGATGGCGGACGGAGCTCCATTCATAAGTAGAAACATTCGTAAGTAGAGTTATTCGTAAGTAGAGGTACCACTGTATAAGAAGTCAGAGAGGGACTTTTAAGTTACTTAACAACATTTAATATCTGGGCAGCAGACCGAGGAGGCACACACATCACCTGGCTCTGCTTTTGACACTCCCTCCCAGGTGAAAATCAGACAGTCCTCTACCTTGGCTATGTTCCTGCAGAATGTTAAAGCTTACTTCTCCAGGCCCTTGAGAGATAATTGTGTGTAGGTCTCTGCACTGCACTGAAAGTATTAACTGCTTTCATTTTAAAATTTGTTGTACCGGTAAGTGTTTCTATTGTATTGTTCCATATTATTGCATGTTGTTAACTATCCTCGGCTCCCTCTGCGATTAAACTAACAAAATAAATAAAGACATACATACCATGATGAGATGTATTTCTTTTTAAAATGAGAGTAATTATTTACAAATTTGCATCCGTACATACAAATTGGCTTATGCAGATGTCATGCAAGTCTGTGTCCTCATGTGTGTTTGGGGGAATGGCATTTTCTCTCACTCTCTGGTGATGTGAAACCAGACACTCTATAAAGAAGGTGGGGGTCTTTGCACCCTGTGTGCCACTTCCTTTCCATTTTCAAGTGGAGGGGGGAAGCACGAGGGAAGGAGGGATATATTATAGGATAGCACAGGAGGAGGTGGATGCTAACCCTTCCTCCATCCCTTGCTTTTTGGATCTGAATAGCTTGAGAAGTTAAGATGGGAGGAAGAAACGGTATATTCTTCTTCATCTCTTTCTCTTGCCCTAAGCAAGGCCCAATCTATACCATTTAAAAGGCAGTATTATACCACATTAAACAGTCAGAACTTCACTCACAGAATCCTGGGAACTGTAATTGTTTAGGGTGCTGAGAGTTTTTAGGAGACCACTGTTCCCTTACAGAGCTACAATTTCTTGAGTTTCCTGGGTTGAGGGACTGTTAAACCTTTCTTAGAATTGTAGTTCTGCAAGGGGAACAGGGGTCTCACCCTTCACAAACTACACTGCCCCTTCACAAACTACACTGCCCAGGATTATATGGGGGAAGCCATGCTTTAAATGTCTAGTGCAGATAGGGCCCATGTCTCTGAATGAAGAGAACTTGGTAGCAACCAGGGAGGCAAGGGTGTCCCCTGAGGGGCTGGACAGTGCCTGAAGGCCACAGGTCACCAAGCTGTCTTGTACAGATTCATAAATTATGCTGATAAAATGGGATAAGTTATCATACTCTGTTAAGGACAAACAACAAACAGCCCCATTAACAGAGAAATGCCCTCAGAGTGTAACCCAAGCCTGTCAATAAGAGGGAGCCTTAAGAGGAAGAATTTTTGCTCTGAAGCCAAACTCTTTCCTAGTCTTGAGATTGTTCAGATGTATGGTTTTAGCCTGGGGTCATCTCTAGTGCAATGAATGAAGAGAAGTTGACAGATGTCTCCTCTAGCCAGGAGATAAAATGAAACATTAAAATATAAAAAAGTACAAAATACAAAACAGCAATTTAGGCTTGAATTGGTTCGTAATAAAATGTATGCAGTAAAAAACTGTGCTTTTATTCATCCCTCCCCCATGTCATTTGCACAAAATATTCTTTAGAGGGAACTCCTGCTTCTGCTTCAGGGTCTGCTAAGATTTTGTAGGAAGATAATCAGAGGACTACTCTCCTGTGCTGTGGAGCCTGGGGAGAAATCTTCCCATGAGACCTGAAGCAGAATCCCACTAGAACAAAGTGTAGGAGTGGTAAGGAAAACAGGCCTGAAAACATCCCTAGACTCCAACTTAATAGAAATAATTCCTGAAAGAAAGTGGTCAAATGAAAGGGAGAGAAGAAATGGAAGTCCCAGACAGTTTTGATACTTATGATGCCTGAACCCTACCTGACATATTATACCAAAAGCTGACTGGTCATGGACTGTGTGAGACTGTCTCCTTCTCCTCAGGTATGAGGCTTCAACCTAGCTTCTTGAGCAGGCACCCCCAAACTTCAGCCCTCCAGATGTTTTGGACTACAATTCCCATCATCCCTGACCACTGGTCCTGTTAGCTAAGGATCATGGGAGTTGTAGGCAAAAACATCTGGAGGGCCGCACTTTGGGGATGCCTGTTCTTGAGCTTGCCTACTCTCTGTGAAGGAAGGAACAACACATCTGTTTAAGCTGTCCAGGATTTAATACAGATTTCCAAACTAGGGGCCAGGACTTATTTATGGGAATGGCCCAAAGCGAGCACACATCCTTTCTATAAATTCTTTTTTGCCCCAATGTGTTTGACATGACAACATCCAGCAACTGAGCTGGAGGAATTTTGCAAAAAAGTGACTCTTGTGCTGGAATTTAATGAGAGTTAACTGTGTTGGAGATGGGAAAATCTCCTGGTGGCCAAGGAGTCTCCCATGGTAGTACAAGTTCAGCTCCTGTCATGTTGCATTCAAACCTCTCACAAACAGTGATTTCTGACAGAGTGGCAGGGCTCAGAATGCAAAGACATAGAATGGAATGACTCAAAACCATTTTGATGGAAACAAAATGTTCACAATGCAAAACTGAGCCAAGCATGGGTAGAAACACTTCTTGTCCTCTGACTCCTTTAGAAAAAGCAAGGAGAAAGTAGCTGGGAGAGTGGGGTAGACTGTGGGCTGTGAGCAAAAGGTCCAAGTTCCAGATTCTGAAGAAAAATTATAAATAGCCAAGAGGCATCTGACCTAGTTGGCATTTTGCTATTTGGATAGCAAAAGGCAGCTTTGGATGTATGATGGTTCCAATCAGTGGTGGAGCTAGGGGCTTTAGCACCTGGAATGTGTGTGTGTGGCACGTTGCCTGTGGGGGCGTGGCACATCACTTTTTCTGTATCCAACCTGCCTTTCGTTGGGGTGCAGAGGGCGAGACGCTCCACTGAGGTCGTCTCCACCTTTGTGTGTGTAGTGTGTAGGGGGATCTTTACACTTGGAAACCGAAAACACATGAGGGGCCCTATGAGCCTGTGCAAAGGGCATGTCCTTCACCCCGAGCAACCTAAAGGACCATCTTTCTACATAGATCCCTGCCTAAGCGTGATACTCCTGAGCGCAGTGTACTGGCTAGGCATGATTTTATTGCTTTATCTGATCTATGCAGAGGCAGCTGAAAGTTGACAATTAATTCATTGGGGACATTTCCCAACAACTAAATACCCTTAGTTTTTTTTTATTTGACAGCCATAGCAATGCATGCCTAGGAACACCCGTACAAATATTCATTAAAGGGGGATTTAAAGGGGAAACGCCCCCCCCTTTCGAGGAAAACGCTTTCCTTACTGGGGCACTGCAATCCTCAGAGGGGAAGAACTTGCCCCCCCCCATAGAGTAATGCGGGCCTCCAGGCAGGCGATGCTCCCTCCGGCAACCCCCTCCACTCCACTCTTACAAGGAACCAACATCGGTGGGTCAGAATCCCAATTTCGGCTTCCAAGGGACCCCTTCCTCCTCCAGCCTTTCGCTCCCCTTTGGGGAAACTTTACTTCGAAGGTATGTTGGGGACATGGATAAGGGAAACCGGGGCGGAGGAGGGATGTTTCAGGTGTGGCAAGGGAGCAGGCAGGGGGTGGTGCCCCCACCTCTGTCCTCGCATGGCAGGGACAGGGAGGGGAGCCCCTGGGGAGGGAGGGAAGGCCGCACAGCCATAGAAGGAGCCCCCAACCTCCGCAGGAGCAATGCACCCTCGAGGCGAAGCATCCTGGGGGTGTGGCTCGCTGCTTGCGGGCACATAGTGCCCGGTGCAGTGGGGGGCATGCGTCATGTCAGGGGGTGGCTGCAATGGTACCCCCTCCCGATGGTGCCAGGGGCAGTGCGCTCCCCATCCCCCTTTCCTCTGCCAGTGTTTCCAATGGCATAATCTAACCAAAGGGAAGCACAGGCTGATTAGTTTCAGTAGGAGAGCTTTCAGTAGAGGTGTTGTGACTACTTTATTGCTAACTAATGCATTAAAAACATGATTACTCTTACTTTCATGCATATAATTTATACAGAACCTGTTTTGTGGGGATCAAGGTGTGGTTTCATTTATCTACCTTTTGCAATGTTTTGACAGGTAGTGCTAAACTTTCATAGTCAAAGCCACACCGATCTCTCCCCAAATCAGTCCAGTAGCATATTCCCCATATTTCATTCTAGCACCAGTCTTTCCATGCTGATGTAACTTGGCCAAAATACTTACTATTCGCCTGCCTTCTTAGAATCTGCAACATGCTAGCATAGCACTGGTAAAATAGCTCCAAATGCTGATCTGTATTTACATAAGCTATTATAAATGAAAGTCATTCCATACAGGCTGTGATTATTAATCACCCAATTCAGCTACATTTTATGTGTGAGTAAACAAGAGACAGAGCAGCGACCTCTTTGTAATTGCTTATTCAGGCTAACTTGACCTTTTCAAATAAATATTATGGTGACCTTATTCGGTATAATTTATTGGTTTTAAAGATGCCTTTTGGTTAATAAAAATAACAAAGTGAAGAACTATTAATATAATGTTCTTGTCCTTTATTGTCCAAATTCTTCACAGAATTATGAGAATATTTAAGCACCATGTATCTGTTCATTTAACAGTTCATTTCATTTAACTTTATCCATCTCGTATTCTGCCATCCTGCTCCCCTTCAGGAGGAAGGGTAGGATATAAATTGAATGAATAATAATCATTGCACTTCTCTAACTTTAATTCCACTAAAGAGTTCTTCATAGCTAAAAAGAATTCCCGTTATCAACATCTAGAAAGGAAGCTGGCATGCTTGTTGCTCATAGGAAGTTGTCTATCCAGTATTATCTTCTCTAGCAGTGGTCCTCTGGAGTCTCAGGTGAGTTCTTTCTCCTCACTTGCTACCTGATCCTTCAAAAAGAAGAAGCTGAAATTGCCAGGTATCTGGGAACTTCTGCAAGCAATGGATGGGTGGTTACCTGCACCAGAATTATATACTGTAGTGTTGCCTCCCTCTGTTTCCTACTGTTGCCTTCAGCCATCTAAAAGTATTCCCCTTATCCCTCAGTCACAACAAAACACATGCTCCCACCTACTTTCTCACGCGTGGTCTCACTTTTAGCATCCTGTTTATGGCTAACTATAGTTTGCCATGGTACAAACTATAGTTTGTGTTTGTGTCCAAGTCATCACTGGAAAACATTGTTCAAACCACAATAAATCCAAATTGCCTCTTTTCCTCCCCCCCTCTTCCCACACATACACATGGTACACAGTTTTCATCCTAGCAGCCAAAGCCCTGAGTTTCTGATTATATGTATTTATTCCACCAACAATCTGATCTTGTCCAAGGGGCTCAGGAAGGCTTATGTATAGTTCCCAAGTGGTTTCTCTTCCATACACCTTTGGATGGTTTGATAGCATTTATTTAAAACATATGCCATCCAAAGCAGCTTACAAGATTTTAGAACTTCAAGGGGGGGGGAAAGTATTACTAAGCCCAAGTATATATATTTTTTAAAAAATCAAAATTACTAAAACTAAGACTGAGCTAAGAATAAAAACAGTGTAACTGTGTACCATGTGTGTCAGATCATACTCTGTGCTCCAGGAGCAGCTGGTCATCGATCTCCACTGAGTAAGCACATCCTGCTACCAAGCTAGAAAAAAAGTCTAGAGAGAATTCTGTCTTCACTTTCCTGGACAGAATACTGTGTTTCATAATAAAACAGAGGAAGAGGAAAGGGTGTGACCTTTGATACAGAGAGGAAGTAATTCTGCAGAGCCGAGGAAGAGCCTTATAGAAGAGAAAGAGGTGTCATGACTAAATGTCCTTTCCAAAACAGAAGGAAATGTGAGAAAATAGGTGGTCTCAGTAGAGAACAGGACATAATTCAAAGTTTGGAGTAATAAAAAGGCCAAGTGAGATGGAGAGAAAAAGGAAGAATTTGCAGGTGGTTATTAGAACAGAAAACTAGATGGACAGGGGCTAATGTAGGTATAAAAGGGGAATTTTTTTAAAAAAGGAAGCTTAATATGATCATCACTGCCATTGCTGGATGATATTTAAAGAGGAAAAGGCCAGCAAAATTTACTAAACATTCCCTTCTGCATCAATGACCATGAATCTTCATTTCAGTTAATACTTTCCAAACAAGACTTATGTGTAGTTTTTCTAATATGTTTCAGTACTTCCAATATATCTGGGAATAAAAATAACGGGGAGAAAACTTCTTTGCTTCTTCTCTCTAGATGTCTATATCTGACCCCATATATGTTACCACCAAGAATATTTTTCCACCTTTAAAACTGAAAAATAAGAGAAAGAAAAAAGGATTGCCTTGAGCACCGCTAGTCATTTTCAAAGAAATGAGGTTAGGTGCCCTCTTGCTTGGATGCCAATAAACAAAAAAGTTCACATAAAATCCATGTAATCCAGGGTGGCTGGCAATTCAGCTTGGGAAAGGTTTAGGACAGGAGGAGCTGAGATATTGAATTCATCTCACCCGTCTTAGAGGGCAGTCTCCGGAGACCAACAACACGGTCATTAGCCCAGCATCTCACATAAAGGTCAGTTGCATTGCACCAGCCAAGGGGATAAAAATAGCCTCCCATAATACAAATGAAAACGGGGGTAATAAAAGTTCACTTCCCATAGCAGTCTTGAAAGTACACAGATAGTTCTCTTTCTTATCATTGGCCTAAGCATTTTTATGGCTTTCAAGTCATTAGCACTTATGCATGGGAAAAGATCCATACTGCCTTAAAAAAAGAAAAAAACTTATCATCTGCTTCATTGGCCTGTGGTCAATTTTTTTTAAGAAAAACACTAAGGCTTTATCCAATGCACATTTACCTGGGAGTAAGCTCTATTGAACTGATTGAGACTTGCTTCCAAAAAAGATGCATAGGATTGAGCTGCAAGAGCAATAAAACACAATGTCCCGTTTTTATTTGTTCTTGGCAGATAATCAAATGCTTGATTCCCAAGCTGTCATGGATAATTTTGCCCTAAAAGGGGGGGGGGGAGGAACGCTCATGGACAATTGCTCAGTAAAACTTTTCAAAAAGGTTGTGTAAATGCTATTATTTTCCTGCTCACGTTAATTTAAATATTTCTACATTCTACTTTTCTGGTCTCTTCTCTTAATGAAAGCTCTTTAGCTCTCTTCTGAATTTTGATCACGCATCTCTGCTATCTACCTGCAAATAAATTTGAGAAATTCCAAGAACTATTTACCGTGATTAAAAAAAATGTTTTTGTTTGAAGAGGAAAGCTTTAAGCCTAATATGATGGACTCCTTATCTACAGTACGCTGAAAAACCAAACACCACTGCAACTTACAAGGAAATAACTGTGAAGATCTGTTAAATTATGGATAAAGTAGGCACTGTTTTGTGGGCCTAATTATAAAAATAATGAGCAGAGCATCAAAGAGAGCATGTTTTTAAATGCTAATGAAGGATTGTTCTGCCCTCATTCTCCATCTTCATTTTAAAAGATGCACAGCTGGGTGAAATATCTGATTGCATGTAGACCTGATTTTTGTGCCTACTGATCCCCTGATAATAATACAGGATGGAGCTACCAGGTTCATCATTGCACTCCAGGTGTGTTGAGGCCCTTCGATTTCCCAATTGATAACCCTAAACACACACACACACACGAACTTTGATATAGTAACATGGGATTCTTTGTGGTCTGTGAGTGGGTCACAAGTCTGTGTACCTGTTTACAAACTCCTTCAGGGATGAATGGGAAATGCGGAAGTAGTGCAGGAATGTTTTGGGAGAGGCTAACACTCCCAAAGACAGTATAGCCTTGGCTTCCTTAGGTAGACCTGACTATCACGGGTGCAACATTTCCGTCGCTGGACTTCATTGAAAACAGCTTCCCCATGCAAACCTGAAAGTGACCTCTCCAGACAACAGAATGACTCTTCTTTTCTTATTCTGTGGCTGATATTTCCTGGGTGACGCAGAAGCCGTTAGGCAGTTGAATGTGCATGCATGCTCTGTTCATTTCCCTCCCTCCCTCCCTTCCATCCCCTTCCCCTCTGCATGGCCCCGGGGCACTGGCAATCCATGCTACACCACCAAGGCTGATAGCAGTTGGAGTCCAACAACATTTGGGCCATGGCAGGTTCCCTATTTTTGCCTTAGGCAATCAGTTCAGCCTCAGCTCCTCTGACCCGCAGTATCAGGACAGTAACACTGACTTGCCTTACATGATCCGTGCAAGGAGTAAAATAAAATAGTGCACATGAACCATTACTATTATTTATTTTGTGGAAAATGCCTGTTGTTTTGACAGTTCTGCAACTTGGTGGCAAAACTGCTTGCGTGAACACTAGCTAGGCATCAGCTCATAAAAAAGATTTATTGTCACTCTCAGTATTCAACAGTTGATAATTCTGTGCTCTGCCTATAGCGAGAATCATCATGATCAGAGTATTGGATAATTGCTGTTTTCATCGGTTACAGTGGAGAAAGGAAGCTAGTCACATCAGCGTGCAGCAGAAGAAATAGCGAGTTGGTTACCAAATGATCTCACTCCCATGGATAAATTAAAAAGTGCAGTTAAAGCTTAAATAGTCCAGAATAAGGAAAATCTAGTCATGGGCTACAACAAAATGGTTTCCTGGCATAGCTGCCAAGTTCTCCCCTTTTTTAAGGGAAATTCCTTTATGCTGAATAGGCTTCCTCGCAAGAAAAGGGAAAACTTGGCAGCTATGTTTCCTGGTCACCAACAATTTCCATCTCCCTTTTTAACTGGGCAGTAGTAGTGACACAGACATACAATCTATATGTTAGGGTGGACACTTTATTCACACACACCTTTCCTCTTGGTGTCTCTCTTAAAAACGTTCATATGCTGCAACTGTGCAAAGCCAGTTTCACAAGTGTTTCTTTTAGTCATGGTTGCCTTTAAAAGCTTAAACAAAAGAGCAGCGAGAGAAATTATTCTGCAGGAGCACATGAGCCAGCACAGAATAGCAAAAGGAGTCATTATGATCTGTCAGGCAAGTACATATTTAGGGGGTTGTTGCAACCACTGATAATAGACTTACTAGAACAAAACAGCTTCTTTGGAATTGAGGGAATCTATTGTGAAAGCGTTTACATTATTTGCTGCGTAACTCCTTAAAAATACCAGTGACACTGTTAATAGAGCATAATAGCGCAGCTACCAAGCAGCTTTATGATGTAAATATGTATTTACACAGCAAATTGTGTAAAAACACACATTTTCACATTTTTGGAAACAAGATCAAATCCTATAACCCTGCCCCCTGGCATCTACATGCACAGTGCAAATGTCTATTGGAAGAAAGCTTTCATATATGCAAGCTTTATGCACAAATGCTCTCTCCCGACGGACATTTGAAATGCTTTATTTATCTGTTATATTTATAGACCTCCCTTCACCAGGAAGGTCCCAGGGCAGAAATACATAAAATTAAAACCGAAGTTCAACAGTAATACTAAAACATGCCAAAATGCCTCCCATACAGCAGTAGCAGCAATAAAAATCCAGTCCAATTATACCTCACCTTTCCCCAAAAGCTTGAGAAAAGAGTTTCATCTTCACCTATGATATGAAAAGACAGCAATGTCAAGGTGAGATGCACCTCACTGTGCGGTCGCCAGGTTGGCCATCATCAGAATGTGCAACACCTATCAATGGCTGCTAGCCACAATTGTTATGTTCTACCTCCACTGTCGAGAGACAGTATGCAGGACTAGATGAGGCTCTGGTCTGATCCTGCAGGTTCTCCTTTCATTCTTATAGGAGTGGGGATAATAAGCACAGTCTTGCTTTCCACTCATGCACTGACAGAATGTGCCAGTGGTTTGCCTGGGCAGGGCTTCTGCTACCACCATAGTAGTTGTAGTTGAGCAGTACACCCCAGAGCCCATGAGGTGAAAGAGGAAGGTCTGGTAAGAGGGCTCTAGGGAGACCCACTTAAAGGGGTGGCGTTAGGCTTCTGCTCAGACTCTGGGAGAGAATGCAGCTTCTGCAGGAAGGGCTCTGTAGTTTACACCAGGTAACAAAAATAGTGCATCCAGTCCATGCTCACTGGTCCCTAGATGTCACAGCTTGCTTGAGAAACAGGGAAGAGGCTGCACTGTTAGTGCACAACCCTTCTCAGAATATTGCCTCCCGATGGTACTCTGCAGCCTAATCTGTAGGGCATGGTTGCTTCATGCCTCTTCTGTAGTAAGAAGCCAACTGGTACCCAGTCTAGTTTGCTGGCTCGCAGCCACCACTACACTAAACCCTGCAGCAGCTTGAGCTGAGACCAGCCATTGCTCTTGTCTCACCACCCTCATGCTGCAAAGGGAGGCAAACTTTACCTTGCTGACTGGGAAGTCCCCCCCCCCCCCTGTAATTGTGTGCATTTTCAACTACCGTAAGTATCCGGCATGTGGCCCTTTTAAGAGAAACATTTATGCCTCAGAAGGCTGGCTCCTACAGAACAGACTTAGAGAAGTTTGCTGCCGCTCTGTCCAGGTTCCCATGCCTTGTCAAGGAGCAAAGTTTGTTATACCATTAACACATAAGCAGCAGAGAACAAAATGCATAGCTGTCAAGTTTCCCCTTTTCTCTCAAGGAAGCCTGATCAGCATAAGGGAATTTCCCTTAAAAAAAGGAAGAACTTGACAGCTATGACAAAATGGTCCTATCTTGCACCTTTCCGCCCAGTCCTTGGACACAGCTGATGCTGTTTGTCCTACCGGTATGTTTGTTTGCAATTGCACAGTGATGTGTGTGCTGTATGCCAGGCTGGTTCTGTTTTATCAAGGCAGATCTAGTTTGGAGCTTCTCAGAGCCCTGCCTTTCCTCAAGAGTAGGGTATGTCTGCTTGTGAAATGTGAGGGTGGAAACAGGGTGGGGTAGGGACTGTTATCACGAGCGTCTGCACTTTAAAACCCTTCCAGTCCCCCTTGAGTTATTATTTAGCTCCCCCCTTGTTTCTTTGATTTAAAATAGTTTATCTCCATGCCTTTTTAACCCTTCTGGTAATAGTAGTGCAGAACCTACATTTGAATACCCATAATATTTTCTTTGTTGTTACTTATTTTGAAAAGATCAACAGCATTGCTTGGGAAAGTGACCTAATAGTTCACCCATTCTATCTTCCCTGTAATCTTCCTTGTTGTGCTGGCAACATTATGCTCTTCTAATCGCCTTACTGTTCCCATTTGGGAAGATGATGTCAATTAGTAAAATTTAAAGAACTCTATGAAGCCTGGAGTCAACTTAAAGAGCACCTTATCTATACACCCTGGCCTCCCTGTTCCTGATTCAGTCTGCACACTAAAAAGAAACCAGTGCCCGTCCCTAACTTTGAATGCCCTTGACAGTCTCTTAAAATACACTTCATAAAACAGAGAGACTCCAGCAATTACCCACAGATCACAGTACCCCAGCAGCAACATAAATATAACAAAAATTTAATTAACCCCACCAACAAAATCACTGGCTTCATTGCTGGCTGAATTTGAAATAGCTTGCTTACGGATGAAGAAGTCAGTGTTATGGGTAAGGTTCCCGGAGCCCTGATGTTATGAGAGCAATATTTATGGAAGAGGCAATTTATCAAATAAAGACAATAAAGACCAGGTCTAAATTCATAGGCTGAGACTGATAAAATGGTACAACAATTATTATGAGCATCTTGGCAGTGCAGTGCTGATATAGCTGTAGATATATTTACTCTGCAAGGAGGTATATATGCATATGCATCTAAAACAACAGCAATAAAATATGGAAGAAATGTGAACCAATGATGAACTTACATAGAATACTGAGCTAAGCAGATGCCTCATATGGAAAATCTGCAGGAAATTAGCTAGAGGAGAAACATTATGAGGATTTCTTTAAATATTTTTAACCCTCATACAGTCCAAATCTGCCAATCTCAAACCAGTTACTCCAAGGGGATCTATTTAGGTTGTAATCTTATGCATACTTATTTGGGAATAAGCCCTTGAACACAGCCGGCTTCCAAATAAATATGCATAGGATTGGGCATTTGTGGGAGCAATCTAGAATTAAGGGATGATTCTCTCTTTGCATCATTTGCTTTCATCCCCATGGAGTACAAAATGCATCCACCTCTTGCTAAGTCTGGCATGAAAAAAATACCTTAAGAGAGGTGAGCACAGGGCCCATGTTTCTGAATATATTAAAAAGGCATGCAACAATTTTTCCATACATGCATTTACAAGAGCACACAATCAAAAACTGAAACTGCAGGAAGTGTTTTCGCCGAGGAATGCTTCACACCTTGCCCAAGGGACAGGTAGAAAGTGCAACCTATTGCAGAAGCAGAACCTACATGTTATAATGCTGTGGAAAATCACAAAGAAACACCAGTGGAATAGCACTAGTGGTTATATTTTCCTCCCACTCACAGCTTTTGGGATCCAGCCCAATTGTGCGCCAGTTTACATTACCACCATAGCTCTGTTTTCATGTTCAGTGCATTGTGCAATTAGAGCTGTATGAGTTCCCACTGCATTCATTGGCTCCACTGCAGCCCTGTCACCAGACCTTGATTCTGTAAAAAGCAATCTCAATGGATAACAAATAGTGACGCTTATTTCTTTGACCCGAGACCAGTTGTGCTTGTGACACATACATACATAGTGGTCACCTGAATTGAGCCAGTGAGTTTGGATGCAGGTGGTTTCAATACCAAAATAGCCTAAAAAGAGAGTCAAGGGTGTGCCAGCTGCTTTTGGAGGAGCTGGCCTGGGGCACTGGGTCAGGGTGAAGTGGTGTAAGGTTGAAAACGGTAGCTAAGAGCTAAAGATAAGTCAAAAGCTGTGTAGGTCAGGGGAGGTCAGAAGTCAGGAGGTTGAAGTCTGGGTCAAAGCAAAATCAATCAATGTCAAGCAAGAAACGGACAGTCCATTGTAGAAGTGGCATTTAAGCACAGGAAGAAGAGCAACACAGGTCTGGAGCAACGATGTAAAGTGGGAAACAACTGGACTCCATCTCCCATCTCCCATCAGCCCCAAGCAGCACAGCCAATGGTCAGGGATGATGGGAGTTGTAAATTCCCAAGCCCTGGTGAAGTGGGTTTAGGTTGTTCAAATCTTTATTTAGTAGTTGGGCTGGTCATTCTCTCTCAGCCTGCTCTACTTCAGTGTTGTAGTGAGGACAACATAGGATTAAGTGGGGTGTGTGTGAGAGAGACAATGTATGTAATGAATAAATCAACATGGCATCTTGTTTTGCCACATAAATTTTATCACGAGGGCAACATGGTGTGTCTATTAACCATTGCTTGAATGTAAGTATAAGGGTACTTTTGAAAAGTGTTTCCTACATTAACATACTCCATGCCAGAGCCAGCGTGGTGTAGTGGTTAAGAGTGGTGGACTCATAATCTGGTGAACCGGGTTCGCTTCCCCGCTCCTCCACATGCAGCTGCTGGGTAACCTTGGGCTAGTCACACTTCTCTGAAGTCTCTCAGCCTCACTCACCTCACAGAGTGTTTGTTGTGGGAGAGGAAGGGAAAGGAGATTATTAGCCACTTTGAGACTCCTTAGGGTAGTGATAAAGTGGGATATCAAATCCAAACTCTCCTCCTCCTCTTCTTTTCCTTCCATGCATGTGCTATGGAGATTTGTGGGCTTCATTTTAAAGATGCTTAAGGGGTAAATCATCATCACATTTTGCTACTTATTTATATTTACCTACTTTCTTTCTTCCCCTTTCCTCAGTAGCAGAGGCAGGGGTACTGACCTGACCTCTCAACAGGTGAGTCACTGCTTCTTTCCAGGAGACAGTGGCAGGGCCGTCTCAAGCAGGTCAGGCGCCCTGGCGCTGAGGCGCAGAGATCACTCCGGTGCCCCCGCCCTTGCAGCATGGCTTCCACGCAGCTTTGCCGCACAGCGCCCCCCCTGCCGGCCCCGCGCCATCGGGACTGCACCTAGAGCCGGGCCTGGACAGTGAAGAAGTTGCAAGCACATTAGGCAGCCCAAGCCAAGCCAAGCCAAGCCAAGTCAAGTCAGTGCTTCTGCCATTGGACCTGCAGCACACCTGCCTCCCTACTCCTTCCTCTCTCCCTCCTGCTAAGCAGCAGCAACTCACCAGCCGGGATGTCAGGTAAGCACCTTGGCCTCACCAGGCCACCTGCTATTGGCAGTCATGCTATCAGGGTAGAGGGCTACACCTAGCAAAATGGACCAGAGGGCCCACCAAATGCAACTAGGCTGGCTTGGCACATTTTGAAGTAATACACGTTGCCAACTGAAGACTGGGGCAGATGGCTAAGACTATTAAGTCCAAAGTCTAAAATTGCCTAAGCGACTGCACCACTAATAATCAGGTGCCTTGGAAAACTACTGTGTTACAGGGGTTCTTGGTTACCTGCATAATCTCAGAAACTCTGTTTGCATTCAAGGCCAGAGAAGAATATTTCAGGGAAACACCACTTGCTGCACAATGCAGCTGAACATTAGAAGCTGGAGGATGGGGGAAGTCATATTCTAAATCAGGCAAATACAAATTACCTTAGCAGTATCTCTAGTCATTATGAAAAGCAAAGGACCTGATTTAATGGGCTGTTACATACAGCAGAATTATAGTTTCCAAATGTATCTAAAAACCAAAAGTGATAGTTGTTGTTTTTACAGAATCATTATTAATTTTCCTTTTAAGTTTTTCTTTTCTTCCCCCTCCCAGTTTCTCTTCCTCTAGTTTTTATTTGTCTTTCCTAGAACTCCTCTCCTCTCACAGCCAAAATGGGTACTAAGCTCCCATTTCATTTTTGGAAGAGATTTCTTCTCTCTTCCTTCACCTCCCATTTTTCTTTATTTACATTATATCATTTATTTTTAAAAATATTGTATGCCATGGTTTACAGTATTTGGTATTGATGACAAGTTAATAAAATATCATAAAGAAGACACTGATATACTGAAAATTAAACAAAACACAGTAGGTAAACTGAGAGAGCGAGCATGTCATTACACATGAACTAAAAGAAATGCAGCTGTTTGTTCATCAGCCAACAGGCCAACCCACGACGAAAAGGTAACAGCTTTTAAAGTCACTGTTGTAGTCCTTGTAAATGGTTTGGTAGCACAGGAGATAAAACATTGGGAGTTTGCTACACTTTCATTTCTAAATGTTTTTTTTAAGTCTTTACTTTACTCATCTTCATTCCGTTTTACAAAGTTCCTCTTCTGTTTTCCATCTTAATATTGTTTCGTTGACAACATTGTTTCAAACATTCCTTCACTCTGTTTCAGAAATATTCTTGATTCTCTTTCTTTGCATTTTTCCTTTTGTCATCCTCTTTTCAAATTCTATTAAGTGCCATTCAGCTAAGAAAAATTCAAACAGAGTCTAATTTATTATGACAGCTTTGCTATATGTACCCACATTTGTGTTATTCTGCAGGAACAACTTTTTTTGTTTCGGTACACTTTGCTGAGTGCTTCTGATTTTTTCCTTCTCCTTTTTTTTGTTAATTGTGCATTTCTCCCCCATTTGCTTTCCTTGAGTATTTCTGTGAAAAATGTCTGTATCTTAAATATCATTTTGCTGAGCATATTTACTGCTTTAACTGTTTGTCCTCATTTTATCAGCCATGTTTATTATTCATTATTCTTTCATTTATTTATTTTGGTGGGCTCTAGCAGCATCATTAAGTGAAATGAATACCTTTACTACTTTTCATCACTGCACCTCCGTTATTTTCCTGCCATTTATTGCACCATCCTATTATTAATTTTATTTTGTGAATATCTGTGGATTTCTCCCTACTTTCCCCCATTCTGAATATATACAATTTCCCCCATCTTCTTTAATTTTATTATATAAACTTTCCTTGTATTATTTCCTTTCTTTTTTGTTATGTTTCTAAAATCTTTCTACAAATGTACATATTTCTATCAACAAAAATATTTCATTTCAGAGCAGTATTGGAGGAAAGAAATCCATCTCCCTCCACATATGAATTGCATGAAGGACCTTCACACATAGAGAACAGCTTCTCAGTTCCACCTCTAGGCCAAGGTCATGTGACTCCCACCACAATCTTCAAAGTCTACAAGCCAGTCATGAGACTGCTGGGGAAATCATGTATAAATCATGACCAGGGTTCCAGCAGGCATAGAGGACACCATGCATTGGCTTTCTTCTGTTGGTGCCCATGTCTTCAGAACCATCAATGTAATCCCATATTGCATGGTTCCCTCATGAAGGCCATGTTTACTGGTTCACTGTTCACTGGTTCTGCACTAATAGTGGCCCTGCTTGACCTATTTTATATGGTGATGAAAGCAAAAGCAATTTCAACATTTGTCCAAATTTCTTGGCCTCCCTTTCTTTTTTCTGTGAATGCCACCACATTTCATTTCACTGAAATGCAGGCTTCCTCATACGTACAGAAAAGCACACTCAACTCCCCCCCCCAGTTATGAATATTTTCACAGTACTGGATCATGACATCTTGCTGCTTTAAATGAACACCAACTAGGGCAAAGGTGCCAACTTGAATAGAATATTGCGGGGCCCAGGTAAGCTCTCTATAGAGCCAGTGCCAACTCACTTTCTGCCTTATCCGGTCTCCTAATCTACTCCGGAGGTGTATGGTGTATTAGAGGAAGGGCAGCCTTTCTTGGGAGATGGCAAGTTGTGTTCTTTCTGCATGTGACAGAGGCCACAGTGAGGTCTTGCCATCTGTGCAGCTCAGGACATCCATGCACACTGCCCAGACATTTGCACCATGGAGGATCACTTTGGTGCTGCAAACACTGTGCTTTGACTTCACCCCTGGAGGCACACTCCATTGTCTCTCGAGACTGACAGATGCCAGGAACAACAAAATCTACTCCAATCAGTTGAGGCTACTCAATAACAAAGTAGGCAGCATGTCTTTTCAAGGTGTGGGATTGATTTTTGAATGAGCTGCACTTTGTTTAGATGAGTTAGGCTTTCATTTTACTCGAAAAGGAGTTGTAACCCCCAGGTGCTGCTGCACTACAACTCCCATCATTCCTGACCACTGGCCATGCTGCCGGGCGCTGATGGGAGTTGGACTCCAACAACTTCAGGAGGGGCAAAGGTTTTTAAACCCTGCCCTAGAACACTCATAATCAGAGCTGTATGCTATCCGCTAAGTGAGAATCAGGCTTTTATACTAACGAAATCATAAAAAGAAAAGGCGGCTTGGTGAGGGAAAGTTGGAGGAGCTGCAAATAAAAAAATAACAACAGGATAAAACCTTAAAGGTTAGTATAATTTATGCTCTATGTTAATATCTCTGCTTTTTATTTTATTTCCCTGGAAGAAAGGGGACGTTTAAATTTCATACAGAACCAATGCAAAACGCTGAAAAGCCATCATCAGGTTGCAATGTGCCTGGGATATATTTAAGTCCACTTCTGAAACCATAAATGTTTAAATCTGAAACCGGGTAATGCAAAATTTTATAGTTTCATCCCCAAGACTGACTGGAATTGAAATGAAATATTCAACGGGAGAACATTGCCCAAGGTTTATAGACAACGTAACCTTTTCCATCTCTCAGCCCTTATTTTTGCTCAGATGCAACCTTCACCTAATAATACCACCACTGAACTTTAATAGCAAGCATCACAGCTTACTTTTCACTTGCAGGCCGACTATATGTAAATTTATATAAATGCACATGCAAATTAAGGAAGGACCTCAGGCTCACAGCGTGATGCTGTATGAAGCATTTCATGTCACAAGGGCCAGGCTCCCTAGCTTAAAGTAATTTTTGTCAACACATTTTAAATGAGCACTGGTGCTTTAACTACTGTGCTCTACCTTATGTTACCCTAGGAAAAGTGACTTGAGCATTTCCCCTCAAAGCTATAATCAGACACATACACACACAGAAGCCAAAGCACAAAGAACCCACAATCTCTAAACTTCAGCTTTAAAAAATGTTTTTAATTCTTTTAAATAAAAGTATATTTTATGTAAACTATTAAATCCATGCCATTACTCCCTCACCCTATGGTGACCTGGAATAGATGATACATTTGCTGTGTGATTGTCCATCTTGAACCTGGTTTTATATAGAGAGAGAAAGGGGGGCTATGTTTAAAGAAATAACAGCAGTATGGAGGCCTATATTGGGAGTCGCAGCATATTCTCCCAATATGCTGTTTTCTCACCCAAAATTGCCCCCCTAGATACTGTTTGCCCTCAAAGGTGACATTTGCTGTTTGACATTGGGGCAAAAGAAACTTGTGGGGGGGGGAGGTGATTTTTGATGGGGAGACACTGTAGGGAGGCATAACATGCATAACAGTCCCAGTCACAATAGAAGCGGGATCCCTTCATTTGCTGAGCCAGCAGAAGAACCGCTTACCATATCATTGGCAGTAGCAATTGCAGCCCAGCCTGGCCATGAGGGAGGGAGGATCTTCTCCTGCACAACCAATGGTGGCATTATTGGCCTCAGCCAGTCGCAGGGTCTCCTGGGCCATCCCACCAAAATTCAAATTCAAATTCAAATTGGGCAATCGCGACCGGAGGCCTCTAAACTATATTGGGAGTTCCAGGGGCATGGTTGAGGAAGCGGACCTGAGGGACCTTCAGATCTTATATTCTGGCAGCACAGCCAGCAACAGATGTCCAACCCACTCGCAGTGTATATCTTGGTCCTGCCTGGAGTGGACAGTGCTCTTGTTTTTTTGGAAGCCGCCCAGAGTGGCTGGGGGAACCTGGCCAGATGGGCGGGGTATAAATAATAAATTATTATTATTATTATTATTATTATTATTATTATTATTATTATTATTATTGCTGTGGACTGTATTCGGGGGCCAGGGAAGAATTTGCCTGCAGACAAAATTGGGCCTGTCTGGAGGGGGGGGGAGGTTTGCTTACCTCATAGCAACTGTCACTGTTAGGAAAGGCATTGGGTTGGATCCTTAGTCAAAGCTGGAAGAGTGTCAGTAAGTTTGAACTCGCTGGTGTTATTCTATGCACACTGCAGCAGCATGGAATTACACTGTGTGCAAAAGGCTCCTGTTAGCTTTATTTATTCAGCTGATAAGCTAACCACAAGCCTTCTTCATCCATCTGCCATTATAGAAGCTTGGAGGTTTGGGGCTGCAATTCTAAGCGCACTTATGAATAAATATGTCTCACTGGGACTTGCATAGGTTTGGATGCAACTGTCTTGAGTGAGGAAATAATTTATGGATAGTAACATTGTTCCTCCCAAAATTGCAGTGGTCAGCAAAGGAATTCTGCAGTTCAACTCTGTTCTGGACGTCACATAATAATTAACTTTCATTGCCTGACCTCCACATACGCCCCAAGCCTCATTGCCTGGCTTCCCATTCCACGAAAGCTTCTATATACACCAGTTATCTTGGCTTTTCTCAGCAAGTTTTGCATGTAATTTACAGCCTAATAATTCACAGGTGATAAAACTGTGGGATGAACATAACTAACAGATTTAATGGGTTCCTTGATTAATAGATTCTTATATCTCTGACAATATTTAGCAGACAGAATATAATATAGTGTTTTAAAATTAGGGACTCGGGGAAAGAGAAATTTCTTTTTCTTGCCAAGTGGCCAAGAATGTTATTTGTTTCGTATTTAGCTCTTGGGCAATCCCCCAAAGGCCCAGAGATTTCATACCATTTCCATGGGTGCATTAACATACGCTTTCTTTGTGATGGTGATGCTGGTGATAATGCCCGTTGTCTTCATTAAATTCACATGTATGTCTCATCTGCCCCATCTCAAATTGTTGGGGGCTTAGCGTTGAATGCAGTTGTTCCTGCTGACAGAAGAGACTTAGATCCAGCAGTATTGGTGATTCCAATATTGGTGATTCTCTCTGTGATCTGCTACACTCCCCAATCTGCTTCAGAGAGTTGGGGGACCTTTTGGAACTGTGCAAAGTGGCATTGTTTGCTGTTTAGGGCAGGCCTCCACCAGATCACTCACCCTAGCCTAGTGGTAGAGCATCTACTTTCCATGCAGAAGGTCCCAGGTTCAATTACTGTCATTGCCAGTAGGTCTGGGAAGTGCTCCCTGCCTGAAAAATCTGGAAACATACTTCCAGTCAGTGTAGACACCAGTGAGCTAGGTAGACAAGCGGTCTGATTCAGTGTAAAGCAGGGTCCTGTGCTCCAATGGCAGTCAGCAAAGGGATCCCATTGCATACATCCCTAGCCTTAAAAAAAGCCCTATAAAACATAATGCACATACTAAATCACACTTTTTAAAGCATCCTCACCACTCTACCAGTGTAATCCGAAGCCCCAAGAGTTTAGTTCCTGATAATGTCTTCCCATATCCTCTTGCTTGACTCCATGCCAAGACTCCATCCATGCATCTCTGAACTTCTCCCTTGACTGACAACTTTTGCTCCATTGCTTACTCTCCCACACTCTTCAGCACCCTCTGCACATGTGCTGTCAGTAGTATTATTATTTTTGCCTTGCTCCTTGTTTTGTAGTGGGGAGATGCTTTGTTCTCCTGCTCTCTGTTTTAGATAGATTTGTCTTGATTCCATAGTTGTGGTTTTGCACCATTATAATTGCATTTTAAGCCATTGCCCATTTTAGTTTTGGATGCAATGCTAACAGCACCTACCTGGAAACAAGCCCCACTGAATACAAAGGAACTGAGTAGGGATGTCAGAGAATTCTGACAAAAATGGAAAGGAGTTGAAATTGCCAATGTTTGCTTATTCACTCCATGTCTGAAACAGAAATCAACCCAGTGAATACAATGAGTATTTGCTGTTGTTACTTTGTCTACAAAGATACATGAATGATTGTGCCTCTCCCCTTTGCATCCCATTTCCTTTTCACTGAAATGAATGAAATGAAATGGGGTGAAAACACATAATGACAATGTCATTACGTAATTTATGTAATTAATTGTGTAAATTGTGTAAGTTATATAATTTCACCGTAGACAGCAAGAGAAATAACATAGTTTTTGGCAGAAGATGAACTGCAGCGGAAAGGAAACATGCCTGCATGTGGCAAAGGCAAGGTGGAATAATAAAAAGCCTTCTTACATCCTGACTTTTGAGTTCACATGGTTGGGATTGTGCTGTTTGTCAGTGTTTAAACTCGTTTTACCCTACTATTATAGGGCAGCTTATAAACTGAATGATCAAAGCTAATAGGTGCCTTTTACTTGCTGCAGGGATGTGCACAGAATAAAACTGCCAAGTTTGTGGAGGCAAATGTATGACACTCTTCCTCCCAGTGGAACTGAACCACCTGATTGGCACCCATCCTCCCAGTCGAAATACACATTTGTGAATTCCCAAAATTCAAGGAAACACAGAAAGGACAAAATTTCAACAGCCCAATTCAGCTATCACCTATGGCTTATCAATCCTAGTATTAGCCTTGTGTTCTTCTGTACCCTTTCACCCCTCACTCTCCCAGCATTAGCAGTGATAGTGCTACAAGTTTTAACAATAGTTTCGTATTATAGCCAAACGGGGAAACTCTGATTTAATCCCTGCTTTCTACCTAGGATGTGTTCTGGTTCAAAGGGGAGGAGTGTGGGAAATGTTTGTTGACACACAGATTATTCTCAGGGTGAAGATCTAGGCAGGGCCGTTTCAAGCCGGTCGGGTGCCCTGGCTTCGTCGCGCAGTGCCCTCCTGCCGGCCCTAGCGCCCTACGCCACCAAGACTACCCCTAGAGCCGGGCCTAGATCTAGGCCCAATATCTTCATTATAGATGCGTGTGCTTCTGTGCTGTTTTTGTAAGCATAGAGTACATATAGCATTGTCTACCACTAGTGACGTGCTGGTGTTGTCCTGCTCTTTTAATTTATGGAGTAAACACTTCCTAAACTTAGGAAACCCTTTCCTATGCCTTTTTCTGCTGCAACACTCCTTTGCAGAATATACTCCCAGGAAGCAAAGCATTCTCAATAGAAATTAGAATAATAATAAAATGGCAAATATAATTCTTTGTGGTATGGATTTTCTGTTCAAAACTAAACATATTTCCTACCGGGGAGCATGGAAAACGGTAGTTTCCTCTACCTCCCAATTCAGTTTCAGATCCACTGGAAAGCAACTGAAACTACAAATCATATTCTTCCTGGTAGGGAGTTAAGTTAAGGAAACCAATAAGGCCTTTCCTGTCTGTAGTGTGTCCCCTTGATTATAGGTCACAGATTTATGTTGTGATTTTTTGGGAAAGAGCTGGGCTAAACTGAGAAGGGTGGTTGACAAGTGCTAGAAGTGAACCCATTTTGAACTGGAAGGGTCTAAGTCCAGTTCAACATTGAGTGATGCTTTTTGAACGTGTGTGTGTGTGTGTTACAGGTAGGTAGTCGTGTTGGTCTGATGCAGTCGAAACAAAATTTAAAAATTCCTTCCAGCAGCACCTTAAAGACCAACTCAGTTTTTTATTTTGGTATGAGCTTTCATGTGCATGTGTGTGGTACGGTACATAGCTGTCAAGTTCTCCCTTTTTTAAGGGAAATTCCCTTATGCTGAATAGGCTTCCTTGCAAGAAAAGGGAAAACTTGACAGCTATGGTGTGGTATTTCAAAGTCACCTGATTTCTACCAGTAGTAGAATCAGAGAATCATAGAGTTGGAAGGGACCATGAGGATCATCTAGTCCAACCCCCTACAATTGCCAGATGGAATATCAGTAGCTTTCCAGGGACTTGGGGAGTGGCCCATCTCAGTCACAGAATGATAATTTTTAACTATGGCCATAATGGATTAAAACTGGAATCCTAAATACTGTTCCTTCACCACTGAACACAGTGGGACTTACTAGTTTAGAGTAAACACATAGAAAATTGCACTGCATAGCTTTTATGTTCTTCATACAATCCAAATGCTCTGCTATTGATTTGTCACCCCACTAGATGAGATTGTTGATGAATGCTGATGCACAGCTATCATTTAGAACTCTCTTAACAGCGGTGTTGCCAAAGTTCAGAATTACTTGGATTGGAATACAAATCTGCCCAGCCTCTAATGTTTGGCCCTATTATGCACCAAGTGCTGCTCTCCTCTCAAACGGTTCTCGTGTTCAAAATGTAAATTGGGAATTTGTGAGATTCTGGCCATGTGCGATCAGCAGACCAGGTATCCAAAGCAAAGTTGCTTTGCAGATTCTTGTGATTCTACCATAACGCAGAGTGAGCCTACTGTGCCATGACAGGGCAGAAAATTGTTAACTGTTAAATTTATTATTAGTCTTTTTACTGACAGGGAGGAGGCGTTCTGCCTTGGGTGCCAAAATAACTTTTGGATAATATGCACCTTGGAGGGTGGGTGTGTCATTTGCTGCTGTGTCTGGAACTTGTCAATCAATGTATAATCTGGGCTGAAACACCTGTGGTCCTCCAGAAATTGTTAGGCTACAATTCTCATCACCCCTGACCATTGGCCATGCTGATTGGGCAGGATGAATTGGAATCCAATGGCGCCTGGGCAGCCACAGGTTCCCCTATCTCTGCTGCAATCTACGTCTACCTCAAGGCTGGGTCCTTTGCGAAACTACGAAAATATTGGTTTCCCCTTATTCTACATGACACCTGTTGATAGTTGTTAACTACAACTCAAGCAAGCAATATTCTGTTTTTTTCTCTGTTTTTATTAAATCTCTGGGTTTTTGTTTGTTTGTTTGCAGATGTTTTACGCAGCTGCTGTCTGCCATCCTCATCTACACCCCTCTGATTTCAGAGGTGTGGGGGGGGTTGAATTTCTAAGCCCCTCTCTGCCATAACCAGTGCTGGGAACTATACAATAGTCAGACTGTAATACAATAAGAAACATGCTTGTGGTACCATCAAGGCACTGTACACAGTGCTTTTTTTCTGGGGGGGGGACGCAGGGGGACGCATACCCCTAAACATTTTGTGAATCTAAGTTTGGCCTCCTTGAGGGGCAGTATTTCAATATGAGCAGGAAAATGAGAGTACCCCTAAACACTTTTTAAAGAAAAAAAGCATTGACTGTCAGCACCCATAGCAAATGACAGTTCCTGGCATCCTATGGGGGAAGCCATGGCTATTTGAAGTGGTATGATACTGCTTTAAACGTATAGTGCAGATGGGGCCTGAGTTTTACAAATGCTCAGTGAGGAAGCTTGCTCTTTCCTAAGTTGATTCCAAATGAAGGTCAAGCAAGGTCATTCACCACAACTAGAAGCCAGCCATGTGAGCTATTGTGCTGGTACAGTGACTTGTAGGTGCAGGCTGTAAGATATAATTGCAAGGATGCATATGTATTTTTCCTTTTTATTAGTGCAATTTAATTTATATTACTTTGCAATCTAATTTTTGAGCTTGCATTTTAAAAGGCATTTTAAAAGAAGGACATGACAATGGGTGACCATTCCAATTTACTCTGGCTTTTTACCAAACCACCTTTGCTAATTACTATTTAAAGATTGTTGCCCACTTAGGAGCAATGGATTATGCAGGCTGGTGTTATCCCCTTTCAATAATAATTCATAGAAAAGGCCCTCATAAAATGGCAATTATTTTCTTCATGGATAAAGCACGGGGTTCCATTGTCTACCTTAAAAGTCAGGCAAAATTTACTCCCATTTTTTAATTCCCGCATAACAATGACATATTTTTCTCCCTTTTAAAGATTAAAGTTTCATTTGACCTTCTATTTTATGAAAAAGGGCCTTTAAAAATGGTACGCTCTTGATATCATTATGGCTCGAAATGTGTTGATTGATATCCACCGGGATATGCATGTGAGGCTGAAAGCTAGTTAAAATAATAAAGTGCCCCCTTATCCTTGGGTGGCAGTAGAGAAAATAGCAGGTGGTCATTGTTTACTGTGCCACTTCTATTCAAGATAGCTCATTTTGGACCCAGGCTGAGTGCTGTGCTTGAATGATTCTACTCTTAACAAAGCGGCCAAGAATATTACTTGCATTGTTTCATTTGAATGAGAACTAGCTGCTTGCGTGCCCAGGACGGGCTATTATAAAATAATTCTCCAGATGTATTTACTGGAGGCGAGCAGGCAGAGAATTTGGAGGACAGCCTCTTAATAGGACCATGCTTTTTTGCATCTAACTTTACTACCAAGAGTGAAAGTCAAGCAGGGGCTTTGATGAAAGAAGTGGGGGGGGGGGAGAGACAGCTTTCTCAGTTAGCCTTCGGCAATGGTAGCCTTACTGTCTGGGATGCTCGGTTAATGTGCAGCGCAGAAACTGTAGGCCCATATATTTTCATTAGGGAAAGGGAATGCAACTGCTCTGTGTGATAGTGAAGAAATTGACAGGAGACTGTGCTTCAACACCCCCGTGTCAGCACAATCCCAATGTAAACCATGGAGATTACTACCAAAATCTTAGGCCAAGAGTAAAAACAAAATGAGGAGTGAAATATATAAGTACAGCACGTTACACCACATGCTTTTCAAAATGGTTGCCTGCAAGAACAGCAAACTTTGTTTTACCTGGAGCCAGGGCTGCACCCGCCTGCCCGCCCACCGCGGTGAGAAATGGAGTGGGGTGGCGGAGCGATCATCGCACCAGGGCGCCCTATATCCTTGAGACGGCCCTGCCTGGAGCTGTACAGAATGTCCTCCCATTTCAGTTTTTGGGTAGTATGAGGTTTTTTTAAAAAAAATTAATAATAATTAAAAAATCACAAAGTAGCGCAATCAATCATTGGGCTGCATTATGATGTCACTGAAGGTGAATGAAGGCAATCGAGAAAGAAGGGCACTGTCAACATGTCCACAAGGAACGCCAAAAATTGTGTAAAGAAGAATTCCACACTGCTGGAAAAGTTTACAAAAATCAAAGTAGCCTTGGCTCAGTTCTGCTTTCCTGGTTCAGAACCAAAGGCACATCATAATCCACAGAATATTCAGGATTAAAATAGTACTGCAGCTCAAATATATATTGTGCCATAAACCACAAATTATTTGTGCAAGCGTATTTCCAAGGAAGGATGTGGTCTAGCCTCTCAATGGAACATTCAACCATATAAAACATAAAGGTAAAGTTTACTGACAGTTAAGTCCAGTCCCAGATGACTCTGGGGTTGCAGCACTCATCTTGCTTTACAGGCCGAGGGAGCCGGTGTTTGTCCGTAGGCAGTTTTTCCGGGTCATGTGGTCAGCATGACTAAGCTGCTTCTGGTGCAACGGAACACCGAAACCAGAGCAGCACATGGAAATGCCGTTTACCTATTTATCTACTTGCACTTTTTGGCGTGCTTTTGAACAGCTAGGTTGGCAGAAAGCAGGAAATCTGGTTACAAATACTGTATAATGCCACAGACCAATTTTTCTTCCTCTCTGTGGCATCAGCAGTCCAGTTTTTACATTTCAGCAAACCAAAGTTTACAGTTTACCAAGCTGATCCAAAAACTTTGGAGTATGTGTCAGGTTGTTGCTGTTTTGTAGCTAATACTTACATATTTATATGGGAGGTCTTTTCAATATCAAAACCGGAAAGAAACCAAGAAGCAGTGCAGCCCCAGTTTGGGGACATGTTTGCCTGAACAAATCAATGTCTATATAAGAGGTCTTCTTCAACGAGATTAGAGGAGAACTGAGGTTCCTCATATGCAATTAGGTAAAGTTCACAAAGTCAAGATATATTAACTTGTTAGCTACAATGACCATATCCCATAAAAACTTTACAACCATTCCACGTAGTCATGTTCTTCCTATCTCATGTGGATAACCAAGTCCTTATGGTTAAATCTAGTGTTGTGTAGTGGTTTTAGCACTGGGCTAGGACTGAGGAGATCAAGATTCAAATCCCAACTCAGTCATGAAGCTCACTGGGTGACCTTGGGCCTGTCCCTCAGCCTAACCTACCTCATGAGGTTGCTGTAAAGATAAAATGGGGGATATAAATGTGATGTAATGATTAAACATAAAATAAAAATATGCCTGTCAGGGCTTTTGGCAACTTCTCCCTCAAATAGCACCCCCTCACCCCGTCGCATAGCACATCACTTTTGAAACTTGGGGAATTTCAAAAAGCAATTTGTGTGGCATGGGATGCTGCTCTTAAAGGAGAGCAGAAATTAACAGTCCCAGTGGGTCTTTATACATCCTCTTGTGCATAGCTAAATGTGATCTCTGGATGAAAGCCAGTATCTGATAATACAACTCTGAGATGGTAGGCACTTTTAAAATCCAGCAGTAGGGTAGATATGAAGTATTATTTACCACATAGTGGCTACTTTTAAATTTACCATGGGGTACAAGTTGCCATCTCAGGAGATGGTTGACTAACATTCAGAATTTTTGAGGAAAAAACTGTCACATTTCCACAATGAATGGGAAATGTGAGGACATGATAAAATTCACGTCGTCTTCTTCGCCTTCTTTTGCAAATTATTTCTTCAGCAGTGTATTATGCTTTTTACATGTTTTCTTACACTATAGAAAGCAAGCCTGCCTTATCAGCAAGCTGTTGGCTGCCATGTTGCAATCTCATCAATCAACAGCAGACAATGGAATCTCTGTTCTCTGTGGGAATTTTTCATCTAACATTTGTGGTAAGTTCTCCTGAATCTCACATCCCTTCTAACAGCTTAGTTAGTTCCAAAACCTATGTACCATATTCTGAACAGTTTAAGAAAAATCTCACATATTATCCCACCAAATCCCTCCATTGGCTTCTAGTTAAAACCTTCATGAGGTTGCAGAGTTTCCTGGTAAATTAGAAGTTCTGACCCCTGCTTGAGTGTCTTCAAATGTTTCTGAAATGCTGAGGTGATACACTTCACTTCTCTAAACTGCTGGCTGTTTGTTTCCTTTCCAATGAAGATAAGAAGTTGACTGCAGGATTAGAGGATTTTTTTTTTATTGCTCATGCCCTATCCTGCATCCTTCCTAAAAAGATTAGACCCGTCTGTTGGCTTTTAAGTAATAAACCAAACACTTTACCAAGGGAGGAGGGACTGTTTGTTGACTAAACATCAAGCTTAGGTACAATAAAAAAATCTCCACTCTTTATTGTTTGTTGTATTCAAACGGAACTGTTGCCTCTTCAATTTACCTTTGAAATGATACAAGCCAACCATGCCTTTAACTTCTTAGAAATTTCCTTTCCTATTCCTAGTGGAGATTTTTTCCTTTATTTCCTTACATTTACCTATGATAAACTTAACATGCATCATGGATGGGTCACATTATCAGTTTATTTTTTATACACTTGAAATTTTCTCACAGGTTAAATAAGCTGGTTGTATTAAACATACACTCACCCATCTGTTTGAACATTTTACAGTCTGGCTGCAATAACACGTTTAACTACGGAGCAAGGCCCACTGAATATGGGAAGCATCTATACAGTAGCACTTTTAAGGCTGCAATGTTATGCACAGTACTGAGAAAAATTATTATTGAGAGAAATGGAAATTACTTCTGAGTCAACATGGCTCAGGCTGCAAAGAGCTTGGAATGTTTTTGGATAATGGTTGGAGATGCCACTGAGAGTCCTTATTGACATTTATTAATTAAATGTATATCACTACCCATTTTATACAATACAGTATAGAACACACAGTAGAATAAAAATTATCAACACACACAAAAAAAATTGCAAAAATGTATTGGTACCCATTAATCATAATAAATTTGGCAGGGACTTAAAATATGTTTAAAATGTTATAAAACATATTTAAAAGATGTTTAAAATACTGAAGGAATAGAAACCTTGTTACTTACTGCATAAAATACATTAACCTTGCAAGGTGGGCTGCAATACAACTTAAAAATAGGTGTAAAGAACAATAATAAACATCATTATAAAAAAAATAAAAGAAAGCAACCACCTGCTCTGAGCCTTCAAAGACGTTGGGTAAGTAAATTAAATTAAATTAAATTGTTCTCTTATCATGCAAATTTTATCTTGCAATGTTTTAAATGCTATGTTATAAATTGGTGTTAACGTTGCCACCTGCTCTCAGCTGTCGGAGTCAGGGCAGGTTAAACATCTAAATAAAGCAAATTAAATTAAATTGTCCTACAGGAATCTCTAGCCTACTACCTGCTGTTCATTTACGGCATACTATATTTTGAGATATCCTAAATGGTATTGGAAGAAGTGTGCATGCACATGAAAACTTATACCAAGAACCAACTTAGTTGGTCTCTAAGGTGCTACTGGATAATTTTTTAAATATTTTTAAATATATTTGGATAGCTCCTATTATGCTTGCTAATCTAATAGGAATTTTTGGATGCAGCTGTTTTTTTTAACTCAATGGATTCCGGTTCCTTTTGTCTCATACTGTACCGTTCTTTGTTATGAAAGGATCTGAAGAGGAACACTTCAGTTGCAAAATTGCTTAGCCAAAGTCTTGTGACTTAATTTGCCATTTTAAAAAAAGTTTGCAGTGGGGGATATGACTGATACATTTCTTTTAGCACAAGTAGCCTTTAGGAATGCTTTAGCCTAGTAGCATTAAGATAGAAATACAGCACACTATATCTATATTTATATACTTTTGCAGTGTTTCGGAATTCTATGGTGATTTTGCCACAATGGCATCTGCTCAGCAGTTAAGCAGGTGCAATCCCATAAGGGGAAAAAAAGGAAGGAAATGGAAACTTATGTGTTTGCCATTGTTTTACAGAAGGAACCTCACATGTTCCTCTTCCTGTCCTCAGTGAAGGAGTTGGACTAGCAGAGGAGAAGAAAATCTGCATTTCATCAGTGAATTTAGGGATGTTACAGTAAGATCGACCCCTTTCACCATATACATTCTGTTAAGCAAACCCTTCTGGGTTTACTGAGTTTGCTGTATGTCTGTTGGGTTCATGGCAATCACAGCAGCTGCCAATAGTCTAATTCTCTTTTGGAATCAGCTTTTTGAGCTGACTCTGAGCCCAGACATGAAGACAAAGAAAGATGAAAGAAAGACTTCGCAAAAGTGGAACAAAAATAGCATCGTTGAGAAAGGGCTCCCCCCCCCACGCCCCGTTGATTTGACTTTAATTAGACTTTCCCTGGTTTCCAAAGCACAATGTGTTTTTACATATCAGAAAAATAAAAAAGTGTGTTGTGTGGAGGTTTCGTTTGCAAAACATATGCTCAGGAGATATAACCTCATTTTCACATCGGCCTCAGGAGACAGCAGGTGCTTTTGTGGCTTTCCACGCTTGCATCTGGTAAATTCAAATCACCAGAATAGTCCAAGTTATACTTAATCTACCAATCAAATTTCCAAGATGCTTGGATTTCACACTTTGCAGCATAGTGCATAGGACAGAGAAGGTTGCTGTGTTTTACCAGTGCCCCCAGGAAGAGTGTTATTCATTGGGCTGATTAAATTGTACTTTTATTTGCCTCCAAGGCGCTCTCTCCTCTTGTTTCCAATTGCAGGCTGCCTAATGGTCCTTCTTTACCTGACCTGGCTATAAATTAGCTAGGGGAGGTCTCTGAAGCAGTGGCAGAGTCAACTCTAAATAAACAGACAAAACTGAGCTAGATATGCCAGGGGTCTGACTAAGGCAGGCTCCTGTTCCTCTTGGTTTTCGACTGACTTTTGCCCTGACTTTCTGTGCTGTGCATCTCCAACCTTCCTACCTAGCCTGCATTAAAAATAGCTGCATCCATATTTCGGCATCCTTGGATGGCTTGACCTTGGCTTGACCTTCCTTTAGATCAGTGATGGGGAACCTGTTGGCCTGCAGATGTTGCTGGACTTCAACTCCCAGAGGCCAGCATGGCCAATGGCCAGGGATGTTGGGAGTTGTAGTTCAACATCGTCCCTTAGGGCCACAGCTTTCCAATTCCTGCTGTAGATCATGATTCTTGGATCTTCTTGTAAATTGTTCCTGGAGCTCATTTTCAATACTGGCCCGGTGGTTACTGATACTGCCAGTACATGGTCCATAACCATACCCTACAAGTGTCCCAGAAAAACTGGGACAGCCCATTTTGTTCTCCTGAGAGAACGATGGCAGTTTTGGGCCCTGTGATCTTGTGTGATTTCGTGCCATTATCCCCCCCCCCCAAAAAAACCTCTTTATTCAGGGATGCGTTCTTCCACAGCATCCCAAAGCACTGTTTTTGGTGGGAAATTGTGGCATGAAATTGCACAGGATCACAGTTCCCAAAATGGCTGTTGTGCTCCCAGGAGAAAAAAATGGAAAGATGGTGTCTGGGAAGATTTTGATGATGTGGTGTTGGAGGGTATGCCAAACCAGTTTTGACTACCCCAGCCCAGGGCTAATACATGCAAAATTGTGCTGGGCAAGGGTGTATAGAGGAACCAGCAGGGGGACGTGACATGGAGAGCTGAGCAGCGACTGAACTAGAGACCAATTTCATGTTATTTTTCTTCTGTAAACTTTAATTGTGAATTTGCAGCAAGATTGTTCTATATGCTGTGAACTTTCATTCTCTTAGAAGGAAAACAAGCCTGATTGATTTAATGAGGTTCTCAAGGCCTCTTTAATGTCTGCTCTTACAAGTTTTGCATGTTGATGTTCTTTCGATGTTGTTTGTTCATCATATATTTTATTGAATACCCCAATAAATATACACTTTTAAATGAATTGCCTACATGTGGCAAATAGTCTTGCTAAGATTCTGAACTGAAATCATATGCCACAGGATAAAAAGATGGAGGCTGATGGAGTAAAATCTATTTCAACAATGTTAATAAACAGAAAGGCAACAAACATTTCACCAAACATTTATAGTTCTACTTAGAATCATAGAATCATAGAATCATAGAGTTGGAAGAGACCACAAGGGCCATCCAGTCCAACCCCCTGCCAAGCAGGAAACACCATCAAAGCATTCCTGACAGATGGCTGTCAAGCCTCTGCTTAAAGACCTCCAAAGAAGGAGACTCCACCACACTCCTTGGCAGCAAATTCCACTGCCGAACAGCTCTTACTGTCAGGAAGTTCTTCCTAATGTTTAGGTGGAATCTTCTTTCTTGTAGTTTGAATCCGTTGCTCCGTGTCCGCTTCTCTGGAGCACCAGAAAACAACCTTTCTCCCTCCTCCATATGACATCCTTTTATATATTTGAACATGGCTATCATATCACCCCTTAACCTTCTCTTCTCCAGGCTAAACATACCCAGCTCCCTAAGCCGTTCCTCATAAGGCATCGTTTCCAGGCCTTTGACCATTTTGGTTGCCCTCTTCTGGACACGTTCCAGCTTGTCAGTATCCTTCTTGAACTGTGGTGCCCAGAACTGGACACAGTACTCCAGGTGAGGTCTGACCAGAGCAGAATACAGTGGTACTATTACTTCCCTTGATCTAGATGCTATACTCCTATTGATGCAGCCCAGAATTGCATTGGCTTTTTTAGCTGCTGCATCACACTGCTGACTCATGTCAAGTTTGTGGTCTACCAAGACTCCTAGATCCTTTTCACATGTACTGCTCTCAAGCCAGGTGTCTCCCATCCTGTATTTGTGCCTTTCATTTTTTTTTTTTTTGCCCAAGTGTAGTACTTTACATTTCTCCTTGTTAAAATTCATATTGTTTGCTTTGGCCCAGTTGTCTAATCTGTTAAGGTCATTCTGAAGTGTGATCCTGTCCTCTGGGGTGTTAGCCACCCCTCCCAATTTGGTGTCATCTGCAAACTTGCTCAGGATGCCCTCAAGCCCATCGTCCAAGTCATTGATAAAGATGTTGAACAAGACTCGGCCCAAGACAGAACCCTGTGGCACCCCACTAGTCACTACTCTCCAGGATGAGGATGAGCCATTGATGAGCACCCTTTGGGTTCGGTCAGTAAGCCAGTTACAAATCCACTGAATGGTAGCATTGTCTAGCCCACATTTTACCAGCTTCTTTACAAGAATATCATGGGGCACCTTGTCAAAGGCCTTGCTGAAATCAAGATAGGCTACATCCACAGCGTTCCCTTCATCTACCAGGCTTGTAATTCTGTCAAAAAATGAGATCAGATTAGTCTGACATGACTTATTTTTCAGAAACCCATGCTGACTTTTAGTGATCACAGAGTTTCTTTCTAGGTGCTCACAGACTGTTTGCTTAATGATCTGCTCTAGAATCTTTCCTGGTATTGATGTCAGGCTGACTGGGCGGTAATTGTTTGGGTCCTCTCTTTCCCCCTTTTTGAAAATAGGGACAACATTTGCCCTCCTCCAGTCTGCTGGAACTTCGCCTGTTCTCCAGGAATTTTCAAAGATTATTGCCAGTGGTTCTGAAATCACCTCTACCAGTTCTTTTAATACTCTTGGGTGTAGTTCATCTGGCCCTGGAGACTTGAATACATCTAAACTAGCCAAGTATTCTTGTACTACCTCCTTACTTATTCTGGGCTGTGTTTCCCCTGCTGAATCATCTGCTCCATATTCTTCAGGTCGGGCGTTGTTTACTTTCTTGGAGAAGACTGAGGCAAAGAAGGCATTGAGGAGTTCTGCCCTTTCTCTGTCCCCTGTTTGCATTTCACCATCTTCTCCTCTGAGTGACCCCACTGTTTCCTTGTTCTTCCTTTTGCTACGGACATACCCATAAAAGCCCTTTTTGTTGCTTTTAACGTCTCTGGCGAGCCTGAGTTCATTCTGTGCTTTAGCTTTTCTGACTTTGTCTCTACACGTGCTGGCTATATGTTTGAATTCCTCTCTGGAGATTTCCCCCCTTTTCCATTTTTTGTACATATCCCTTTTAAATCTTAACTCAGTCAAAAGTTCTTTAGATAGCCAGCCTGGCTTCTTTAGGCACCTTCCATGTTTCCGTCTCATTGGTATTGCCTGAAGTTGTGCTTTTAATATCTCCCTTTTAACAAACTCCCAACCATCATGAACTCCCTTCCCTTTTAGTATTACTGTCCATGGGATTTCACCCAGCTTTTCCCTTCAAGAAGTTTCAAGAATACGGTCCTATCAGTGCAGATGCCATTATTAATACCATTTCACCCTTGGTAGTAACCTTATTAGGGCAAAGAGTTAAAAAAATATTTAAATGCAGGCGTGGGAGTTACATTCTGAGGCACCACACACATCAGTGAAATCGTGTATATTTGGAACACAATTGAAAAAGCCTGCAAACATTCCATTCCATTCCATTCCGCCTCCACCCCACCCCTTTCTGCCCCCTTTTTGTAATGTTTTTGTGTTGTTCTTGAGTCACTTCTGGTTTCCACACATATGTGCAATCCCGTACATATTGAGCACATGTAAATAGGGGGTTGCCTGTATGTTCTATGCATCAGTACTGAAGATCTGGTCTGTGCACATACCATACATCTAAAGGACACATGCCCCCCCTCAAACTCCAGGAACTGTAATTTGTTAAGGGTGCTGGGAATTATAGTTCTGTGAGGGGTAAAATGCAGTTTCCATTATTCTTGGGGGGAGGGGATAATGTGCTCCCAATGTGGTTAAAATGTATGGTGTGTGTACACAGCCATAGAAAGCTGGGTGCAATCTACACTTTAGAAAAGCTCAGTTTTCTAGCCTTCATAGGACTGTTTTGCAACAAAGTAAGGGAATCACAAAATTAAATGCTCCACCAAAAAAGAAAACACTCTGTCATGGGATGCACATTCCAGTTTTCATGTGCAAAAAAGTGCAAATACTTTTTTTTGGGGGGGGGGCTTGATGGGAACTTATTTTAACCCTGGTGATAGATAGGGCAGCAGCCCCCTTAGGCCAGCAGGTGATCTTAGAGAGCAAAAGGCAGGCTGAATGATTCACACAGCCGTGTCCTCTGTGTTGCCAACTTCCCAACCCACCAGTATCTGTTGCCTGAGGCAGTTGCCTCACTTTGCCTTATGGTAGGACTGGCCCTGATTATGTGGATATATTTCCCATCTGAGCACATTATGGCTGCACCCCTAAACATACTTATGATAGAGTACGTAAGTCCCACTTAACTCAGCTTTTTTTCTCTTGTAGAAACATGCACAGGACTGTACTATTACAGAGCCAAATGACAGGATGGAATTGTCACCACAAGTGCTGCTTTCTTCAAAAGGGAGAAGTGAAAGCAACTGATGTTGATGCTTCATTCTGCCCTGGGAAGCAGAAAGTGAACTTTTTGTTATGACGATAATCCTTTAAAATTAGGTTGCTATAATAAAAGATAATTAATTGTTTCATTCTTATGATCATTGTGAAACATCTATGGGGAAATATCGGAATGAAACCATTGATGTGGTTTGTAGAAGTAGCCAAGGTTACTGTCATAAGGCTGTGACTGGAACGGTCAAACCACGTTCCATAGAAATTCCAGAATCATGAGCTTCTTTAATAATGACATATTCCCTCCTCATTTTACTTACTTACTTACACTGTTCATAAATATATATATGTATTTGGGGCAGTTTACAACAGTTTACAACAGTGCAGCTATTATGGAAATATATATTCATAATATATCTGAATATATATATGGCCACCTCATGAGAAGAGAAGACTCCCTGGAAAAGACCTTGATGCTGGGAAAGATTGAGGGCACAAGGAGAAGGGGACGACAGAGGACGAGATGGTTGGAGTGTTCTCGAAGCCACCAACATGAGTCTGACCAAACTGCGTGTGCTGGTCCAAGGGTAAACCGAGAGGCCATGTCCAGGGCCAGTCCGAAGCCTAAAGAATCCATGATAGGATTCCAATGAAGCTGAGGCAGGGTGCAGGGCAGGTGACTAGGCAAGGTCAGGAGCAGGAACACAGGCAAGAATCCAAGGCAGGTCAGGAGCAGGAACACAGGCAGGTCAGGTTCTGGAGCACAGGCAGGATCTGACAATCAGCAATGTTGCTCCCGCAACCTGGGACGGGGTCTGACCGCCTTTCATCTCTGACGAGGTAATGGCCGGTCCCGATCCCCCGATGACTCACCACCCTGCCTCGCCTGAAGACGAGCATTCCTCCTGCGAGTACTCTTTTTTTATATATATATATATAAATTTTTATTGATTTTCCAACATACAAACATACAAGAAAAAAAAAACATTATATACATCAAGATTGACAGCACGACTTCCTTCCTTCCAGTAGATGGTAAGTTATTTCAATCTCATATCGTATTATTTAATTCATTATATATGTATCATTGTGGGAGTTATGTTATTACCACTAACGTTTTCATACCTTTATAATTAATTTTTGCATATTCAACAAATTTACTCCATTGCAATTTGAGTTTTCCTTCATCCTGATCCCGGATTCTGTTGGTGAGTACGGCCATTTCCATATATTCTAGAAGTTTCGACTGCCACTCATTAATTGATGGCATTTCGTTATTTTTCCATTTCTGGGCTATTAAAATTCTCGCCGCCGTAGTGGCGTACAAAAAGAAATTTTTGTCAGTTTTTGCTATTTCTTTATCTAAAAGTCCCAACAAAAAAATCTCCGGCTTTTTGGGAAAGGTGTATCTCAGAATTTTCTTTAATTCATTGTAAACCAAATCCCAAAACTTTTTAACCTTTTTGCACTCCCACCACATGTGGTAAAATTCTCCCACCGATGTTTCGCATTTCCAGCACCACTTATTTTGATTTCTATATATTTTAGATAGTTTTACTGGTGTTAGGTACCAACGGTGTACTAACTTCATTGCATTTTCTTTAAGAGAAGTACATGCCGTAAAGTTTAGATGTTCTTTCCATAATTTGATCCAGCTATCGGTGGGTATATTGTGCCCGAAATCTCTCGCCCATTTGATCATACAATCCTTTGTCAACTCATCCAGCGTGTACCAATCCAGTAGTAAATTGTACATTTTTGATAATAATTTTTGACTATTTTCCAATAATTCGATTTGAAATTTCGACTTTTTTGCTTCGAAACCAATTTCTCTTCTATCCTTATTAAATAAATCATTAACTTGATAATATTGTAGCCAACCGGCGAATTTATCCTTAATCTGGTCATAAATTTTTAATTTAAAATCATCTTTCGTTTTTACAACAATATCCTCATACATAATTCCTTTCTTATCCATGTTCACTTTTCGTATAGCTAAAACATTTAAGGGAGCAACCCACCATGGTGTTTTCCTTTCTAATAGAGCTTTATTGCGGTTCCATACTTCCAAAATTGGACCCCTAAATACATGACTTTTAAAGCCAGTATGGATTTTGTTATAGCACAGATAGGCATGCCAGCCGAATCTATTTGTATATCCCTCAAGGTCTAACAAATCTGTATTTTGTAACATAATCCAATCCTTGATCCATACAAGGCAAGCTGCCTCATAGTATAGCTTTAACTCAGGCATGGCAAACCCTCCTCTCTCTTTTTTATCTACAAGAATTTTTTGCTTAATTCTGGGCTTCTTTCCTAGCCACACAAATTTAGATAGGGCTCTTTGCCACTCCTTAAATTGGGAAGTCCCTTTTATTATAGGAATATTTTGGAATAGGAATAAGAGCCGTGGCAGAACATTCATTTTCACCGCCGCAATCCTTCCCCAGAAAGATAATTTAAGTTTCTTCCAGCATTCCATATCTTTGTTGATTTCTTTCCAGACTGCTTTGTAATTGTCGTTGAACAGATTAATATTTTTCGCCGTTAGCCACACTCCTAAATATTTTATCTTTTTGGCACATGAAATTCCTAATTGTTCTTCTAATCTCTCACTTTCTTCTTTTTTTAGATTTTTCAGAATCATCTTGGTCTTTGTTTTATTGAGCTTGAAACCCGCCACCTTGCCGAATTCTTCCAAAATTTTCAAGACTTCCGGTAAGCTTGTGTCTGGTTGTTCTACAGTTACTGCGAGGTCATCGGCGAAAGCCTTGACTTTATATTCTTTTTTCCCTAATTTAATGCCCTTTACTTCTGTATCATTTCTCAAACGATTATTCAAGATTTCCATAACCATGATAAATAACAAGGGGGAGATAGGGCAGCCCTGTCTAGTCCCCTTAGAGATATCGAATTTTTCTGTCAAGTTGTTATTTATTATTAGCCTTGCGGTCTGCTCTGTGTAGATTGCTTCAATGCCTCTCCTAAATTGTTCTCCTATTTCCATCTTTTTTAGGTTGTACGACATAAATTGCCAAGAGACATTGTCAAACGCCTTTTCAGCGTCGACGAATAAAAGCGCCGCTTGCTTTTCGTTTCTCACCTCAAGATAATCGATTATGTTGACAATATTTCTCACATTTTCCCGCATCTGACGACCTGGAAGGAACCCCGCCTGATCTTTATGAATTATTGTGTTTAGAACTTGTTTTAATCTGTCTGCCAAAATATCTGTGAATAATTTGTAATCATTGTTAAGTAAAGAGATTGGCCGAAAATTTTTAACATTTTGTGTGTCAGTATCTTTTTTGGGGATCAGGGTAATGTGGGCTTCCTTCCAGGTATTAGGGATTATCCCTTCTTTAAGGATGTTATTCATAACTTCACAGAGTACGGGTGTGATTTCTTTTACTAGGACCTTATAGTACTTTGCGGATATACCATCTGGCCCAGGGGCCTTGCCCAGTTTCATTTTGTTAATGGCTTTCTCAATTTCCTGATTAGTAATATCTTTGTTAAGGAGGTCTTTTTGGTCTGGAGATATTTTCTGGAGGCCATATTTTTGAATGTATGTTTCAATTTTGATCTTGTCTTCTTTTCCCTTCTTATATAACTCTCGATAGTATCTTAAGAAGACCTTCCTTATCTCTTTAGGATCTTCTATTTCTAATCCTTCATCCTTAATTTTAGTGATTGTACTCTGTTTTTGCCGTGCTTTTAGCTGCCAGGCCAAAAATCTACCCGATTTGTTTGCAAATTCAAAGTTTTTTTGTCTTAGCCATTTGATTTTCCATTCGACCTCGTAGTTTACTTGTATGGAAAGCTGTGTCTGGAGTCTTTTGATAGTTTGTTTCAGAGTTTCGTCTGTCGGCATTGATGTTAACTGTTTTTCACAATCCATTATTTGTGTCAAGATTTCTTCTTTTATTTTCCCTCTTTCTTTTCTTTTGTGACTATTTTTTTGTATGAGGAACCCCCTCATGACGGCTTTGCTAGCGTCCCATACAATATGGGTTGATGTCTCCTTATGCATATTTAAATTGAAATATTCCTGAATTGTATCTTTAGCTTTCCCAATTATCTGCTTATCATAGAAGAGATTCTCATTCATTCTCCATCTAAAATTGACTTTATCTTTTAGTTTCAATTCCAAATACACTGCGTTATGATCAGAGAAAGTTCTGGGGAGGATGTCTATTTTCGCAACTCTGGGGATTAGATCATTAGAAGCCCAAATATAGTCAATTCTTCCCCAGCTATTATTGGATCCTGAGAAGAAGGTATACTGTTTAGTAGTGGGATATTTAAATCTCCATAAATCTGTAACTCCTATGTCTTCTACCAAATCGAAAAAGGATCTCGGGAGTTTGCCTTCGTTTCTATCTTTTCTTCTTTCCGATCGATCGATTTCTGGCATCACTACCCCGTTACAGTCTCCCATAAGAATAATTCTAGCATCAAGGTGGTCTAGCATAATTTCTTTTAATTTAGAATAAAATTCGGCCTTTCTTTCATTAGGTGCATAAATACCTACAAGAATTATCCTTTCCCCTTGTAAAGTAACTTGTACAATCAAAATTCTACCTTCTTCATCTTTGTAAATTAATTCAGATTCATACTTATTTTTAACATAGATAACCACTCCCCTTTTTTTACTCTGATCCGATGCTATGAATTCATTGCCCAATCTTTTGTTACTCAGAATTTTTTTATGTTTGTTTGCAATATGAGTTTCCTGTAAACAAATTACATCGAGATTTTTCTTTTTCAGAACATGTTCAATTTTATTTCTCTTGTTTTTGTCATTAAGGCCATTTACATTCCAAGATATTACTTTTAATGTCATTTCGGTAGTTGAGTTTAAAATCAATTTAAGATTGCGTTTCGGTGTTAATGTCTATGGGTGGTTCGGTTTCTTCTTCTTGCTCTCCCTCTTCTTCGTCTGTACCTTCCTTCTTTTCCTCTTCTTGGTCTTGGTCTGTTCTTGGATTCGACGATTCTGGTTTTCCAAGGAATTTATAATATTTCCTGGCAAATTTATCTACATCATTTTCATTAGTCAACGTAAATCTTTTGTTCTTGTAATAGAAGATCAGCCCTCGTGGGTACTCCCACCTATAGGAGATCCCATTTTTATTTAGCAAGCCAGCGAGTTCCTTAAACGGTTCTCTTTTTTTCAAAAATCTAGTCGGGACCTCTTTAAAAAGGATGATCGTCTTTCCCTCTATCTTAAGGTTGTTACTATAACTCTCTCGCATGATCCTGTTCTTAAAATCCATCGAGGTAAATGATACTAAGCAGTCCCCAGGTAATTTTTTGGCTTTTGCCTTAACTGATCTTACTTTTATCCTGAAGGCATTGCTTATTTTGCTATCTACTTCTTCCTCTTGCAAGCCAAGCCACATTGCTAGATTTGTCACTATTTTCGGCCGGATGTTTTCGTTGATCTCTTCTGGGATCCCCCTGAACTTCAAATTTAGTTGTTTTTGTCTCATTTCTAGCATAGCGATGCTATCCAGTATGTCTTCTTGTAGTTTACTCATATCAGACATGTCTTCCCTCATTTTTTCCGTCTCCTTCATGATTTCTTTGAAGTCTTTTTGAGTTTTTTTAATATTGTCTTCCATTGTTTTAGACCTTACTGTTAGGTCATTTACTTCTGTTACTAAGCCTTCGAGTTTTTTATCCAGTGTCTCTTGGACTTCTGATAGCTTCTTGTCAATGTAGTGTTCATTATGCTTAAATTCCTTTCTGATCTCTGCCATTAAGGTGTCATAGTCTTTAATCTCTTTGCTCTCCTTTCCATTCTCCTGTCTTGAAGAGCGTCTCTCAGTAGACCCTGCCGCTCCTTTCTTTCCCGTTCCTGACATAGCTTCAACCTGTAGAAAAGGGGGGAAAAAAGGAAGAAAAAAGAAGAAAAAAAAAAAGAAGAAGAAAGGGGAGGGAAAGACAAACCAGACAAACAAGCAAAAAGAAGGGGGGAAGGGGGTAAGGGAAAACAGGGGAAAATAATTTCACGGAGGAGTGGAAAAAAATTCAGCTTTTGTAAATTTAAATCTTTCCTTTAGGGGGGAGAAACACTTTGGGGCTGGTTAGGCACCGCAATAAACCAATGTATCAGTATATCAAAATATCAATATGTCAATGTCTATTAAGAGTCAACAATCTATGTTCTCAGGCCAAGCCTGGACCCCAACTCAAACCCCAGAGTATAAATCAAATCAGAGTTCTTCTTGCGTTTGGAAGAGTTCTTATACAGAGTCTGGTTCCCCTCTAAGATTGATACTACGTTACTTTAAAATAGGGTACTGCAGTTCATTCTTCCACCGCACGTCAGCTCCAGTCCTTTTAGAGTATACGGAAAATGAACTCTTCCAGCTTTCCTCCTTTTTGAAATGGAGTCTCAAAACTCTGCTCCTCTGCTCTGGTCTCCTCTAGGGAGACAAGACACTGGATCCCCCTGGGCGTTTAACACAGTACTTTCAAAACGTCTATGGCTCTGAGGCTACCGTTGTTAAGATCTAAAAGTCCAAAATCGTCAAGAAGTTAGTCGTTGCACTGCTGTAGCCAGCGGTGGAGAAGAAGGGGGAGGGTTTATTTTCTAATGCTGGCGAAGATAGTCACAAGCCTTTCTTCTTCTCCTCAAACGCAGAGTGTCCCAGAATATTCGAAATATCCAGAAAATATATAAAATAAAATAAAACCAGATAGAAAAGCGTTGAGAGATAGACAGTCCCAAACCTTTAGTTGCCAAGTATTGAAATCTAGGTCAGTACGTTTTCTTTTACTCAAAATGGAGGAGCGCAGCGAAAATGCAAGTCATGCCTCCCCTTCCAAAAAGAATCGCGGGCAGCACGAAGTGGAAACTCCCACCTTTCCACCAGCTAAGTCAAATAAAGTCCAACAAATAAACTCTGCCTCAGCTCTCTGCTAGAAAATTTACAAAGTAGCTGAGGTCTTTTGCGTTCTCTCGTTAGATGGATACTTTCTTACCAGCTTCTCCCTCTCACAGTGAGTCGTCATACGCCATGATCTCCCATCTGCTGGAGCGGACTCCCTTTTTGCACTCGCAGCAGTCCGAGTCTAAGGATCTTTTAACTTTAGGTGTTCTTAATAGTCCAATGCGTCTAAAAGAGATCCTGGCTCGTTTTTTCTTCCTTGGAAGCCTGCCGCTTTCATCAGAGGCTTGAGACTTCGCGCTGAGGGGGTTGCGTTACCTCCCCTTTGCGCCCACAGCTCCGATCCTTCTCCGGGATTTACGAACAAAATCCTGAGTTAAGGAGAACTTCTAGGGCGCCGCTGGGTACACCTCCCTCAGGGTAACCCCCCCTGAGGTACCGGGGTTTGTGTAGCCTTCACAAAACCCCTAAAAAAACCCCCGCAACGTTCGAGACTCCCGGAACGGTCGTCTCGCGCCTCCGGAGCGATGGCCGCGGCAAACCGGAAGTCTCCTGCGAGTACTCAGGTCTCTCCTCCTCTCAGCCCCGAGTCTCTGCAGCTCAGGAGACGCCAGAGGGTTACTGGACCCAGGAGCTGCCTCAGCCTCTCCTGACCCAGCCGGTTGTAGGTCAGCTGTCGGCAATGAGGTATTCTCAGCACCTGGAGCTAGGACAGGCTCAGGCCCCTGATTCGGCCCAGCTGGTGCTTGTTGCAGGGGAACCTGAGCAGACTGAGGCTCTTCAGGAACAGGCCCCAGACTAGGTTCAGTCGATGTCCCAGGCAGAGGGTCCAGTACAGGCTGTGATTCCACCGGCTTCGAGCCCGAGCCCGAGCCCCAGGCCATCACACTGCGGGAGGCAGTGGAAGACAGGAGTGCATGGCATGCTCTGGTCCATGGGGTCACGAAGAGTCGGACACGACCGAACGACTAAACAACAACAACAACAATATTCATAATAAGCTAGACAGAATAGCAGAGTTTTCAGTAGGCATTTAAAAGCTGAAACAGGAGGTGCCTGAGTAAGCTTTGTTGGCAGAGTATTCCATAAGCTTGGGCTAGTAATACTGAAGGCTCAGTTTCTTGTTGCCGTCAAATGAGCCTTGCTAGATTGGGAAACAACCAATGACGCACCTGCAGATTATCTCAGTGATCAAGTCGGGGCTATAAGGGCTCTGTATAGATTTGGGGACACAGCCACACTATGCATTTAAAGCAAATTCAAGCACAAGACTTCCCCCCAGGGAATCCTGGGAACTGTAGTTTCCCCTTCACAGAGCTATCATATCCAGTAAAGGTAAAGGTAAAGGGACCCCTGACCATTAGGTCCAGTCGTGACCGACTCTGGGGTTGCGCGCTCATCTCGCATTATTGGCCGAGGGAGCTGGCGTATAGCTTCCAGGTCATGTGGCCAGCATGACAAAGCCGCTTCTGGCAAACCAGAGCAGCACATGGAAACGCCGTTTACCTTCCCGCTGTAGCGGTTCCTATTTATCTACTTGCATTTTGACATATCCAGTACCCTTACCAAATACAGTCCTCAGAAAGTCATCTGTTTTTAAATGGATGCTCAGTATGCTTTAAATATCTACATTTGGTAGATCTACATTTGTAGATCTACATTTGGTCAGAATAAAAGTTGTGGGTTGGGATATGGTACATTCCATTGCTGGGTTGGAAATTCCTGCCAATGAGCCCTCTGCTCCACTGCTGTTAATATTCTTTTTGATTCACCATTTACAAATTATCCTTCTCCATGTGATCTTGGGCATTATGGATAGATTGGGACTGCTGTCAGGAGCTGTGCGTTTCAGCCCTTGCTATTAAAGCAAAATAACTAACTGGGGTTCCTATTTCATCGAGAAATAAAGCTAACATTGGTCCTTACTTTATTCAGACCATTTCCCCTATTAACTGTGCAGTTACTTTATGCCTTGGAGAAATAAATCAGGTGACCGTGCTTACAAAAAGAGTCTTGGTCCAACTAATGGAAGTGGGAAGCACTACAAAGATTTCCTCCTCTTCCACTGCACTCTGCTGAGTCTGTGAGATTTCTCTCTGCAGGGAATAATAGGCCCTAATTGGCTGGATTTCCTTTGCCGGTACAAAGTGTTGTTTCTCTCTCTTGCTTTTTGCTCTTTAGATTTTGGACCTCATTAAAGATGTCAAGGCAGGTGTCTTTGGGGACTTGTCTTCTCTATATTCCAATGCGAAGGAGCAGTGTGAAATTTCACACACCGCCTTGTCAGTGTTCTCTAGTCTTAGGGAGAGGATGCAGACCAAGGAGTAAGGGATAAGTTCAGCTTCTGTGCCCTCTGAGTTGTTGGGCTCACATCTTTCATTAGTAACCAGAGTGCCAATTAGTGATGCTTGTTCCTGTAATGTTGACACATGTCCACTCGGAACTGAACTAATGCCATCTAGGTCGCCGATCAAAGCTATTAGATGAGCTGGATGTGAAAACAGTGACCTCACGAAAGGGTTTTTATCCTATTTCCAGTCCCTAGAGCCATTTGGTCTTTCCAGTACAGCACTCTCTAATGTATGTGCTTTCCTTCCAACTTCTCCCCCCCCCCAGGGTATACCCTACACAGCTGACAATGGTGACACCTGTGGTCTTGTTCAAAGATGGGACTGTGACAGGTTCACAGGAAAATGAACTGATTTGTTGCTTTGTGGCTGGAAGCTCATTCTCCCATAAAACAGGAGTATTATATTCAAGAATTATGGATTTAAAGCACTGGCAAGTTTTCCTGAGACTATAAACACTGCCACACTTTCCCTTCAATATTTTTGAAAGTTTAGGAAAGCATTTCCATAATTATTGCACACAACCCATACAAAACAGAAGAAGGAACCAACTCTGTAGTCATCTAAATAAATAATACTAATCATATTGATGGCCGTCATAATTCCCCTGTCAGTTTGCACACCAAGAGAGCAGGGTACAAAAGCTGGACACCCATTCACGCAAGGGCACTGGGGGCGGAGTGGGGAAGGGAATTGCTACACACAATTCCTGGCACCCTGACCCAATGATCATCTAGGTAACGGTAGACAAATCTGAAAATTTCAACTTCTCATTTTTCCACTCTTAAGTTCAATTCTCCACACTTCCGCATCAAGTTACATTTTTAAATAAAGAAAGCAAGTCCACCTGAAAAATCGTAAAATGAGAACTAGGTAGGTTCATCTATACATCTAAACTGAATTAAATTTCACCCCCATCATCACATCCAGCCCTTGAGAGCAGTCTGTGTATGCCCTAGTCAAGGCAAGATCCTTTACCTGTCCCCATCATTTCAGTTTATTGATTGTACACCACCATGGTGGTTTGCAGAAAGACTGTATAAAAATATATAAAATACACACAATCAATCAATCAATAAATTCCAGGACTCTGCTTGTTCTCCTTCGCACATGTACAACTTGGGCTGAAGTAAGGTGAGCATCCTGGGGTATCTGAGTTACTGGAAGCATGTAATGGAAAGGAGGAGGGCTTTGGCAAGTGACGGGCTGTGGGCACAAGGGACATGATTGTACTTCAATCTGCTTGTCAGGGACTGGCTAGATGATGAGGAGTGGTGTGAGGTACCAGCTGGGAAACCCCCAGTACAGAGGAGGAAGGTTGGTGGTGGGACACTGAGTAGAGGTCAGAGGGAGAATGGGGGTGGGTGGTTGGATGCTGAAGAAGCAACAGGCTTTAGTGAGCAAGGAGAGCATGTGACAGTGAGCAGCTCATACTAAAAGGCTGAAGAAGAGGAAGGGGGCAAGAGTTGAAGTGCTGGGAAACCAGCACAGATTGGCTCTCCCATTCCCTTGCTCGGTTCAGAAACTGTTTATGTGGACTGTCTTTCAAGTTTGGGCCTGTGCAAAAACTCTTCTGCTACCTTTGGTACCAACAGCCTCTTAGAAGTTGAGGTTTTAGATCATTAACGCTTTGAAATCCACACAAGCATGTCAATGACACACACACCCCGCCACACTTATCTGCCAAATCTGAATTTAAACACAAGAAAGACTGAAATTAATAAAACACAGAATGCAAAACATTTCTACAGAAAGAGAAACGAATCTAAATAAATTTGCTCTTTCCTGCTTGGAATTTCCTCCCCTCGTTCATTCCTTCAAAGGGCGAAGGAAACCACCCATTCTGTATATATGTCAGAACAGTTCAATGTTTCCTCAGCCCAATTTTGTTTGAAAGCTCACTACATGAAAAATGTGCAGAGCCCCCTAATAAAAAGCTGGCCATATCACCGTCGGTGTAACTTTGTCCGTGTCAAAGAACTATGGAGGAAGTCAAGAAATGTAGCTTGTTATACATTGTAAACGTGCAGATGAAATGGGATTCGATGCAATTTTCCTGCAAGTAATATGGAATATGCTCTAATTTCAGTGCTGTGATCCAGCAATTAAATGCAATGTGCTAACTGGATCCAGATGGCAGATCACCTATGGACGGCAAAGTTAGAGTGTGCCATGTTTTGAGATGATGTCAGAGGAAATTATGTCCTGTTTTGTTCTCCGTCTTGGAAAGATTGCTAAAACATAAGCATTTGGTATCCTAGGCTAGTTGGCATTAATCCCCAAAGTCAACAACAATATCCATTCCAACTTTTCGGAGAGCATAATGAACAGATGTGTTACTGTGTGCGCACCAGCCTTGTGGCAAAGTGCAAATCACTTTAATTTTCATCTCACACAGGTTGCAACCCAAGGACTGCCTTTTTGCCTTTGATGGGGAAAGGGAATGTTACTGGATTTAAAGTCATTCATCTATAAAGGAGAGAGAGAGAGAGAGAGAGAGAGAGAGAGAGAGAGAGAGAGAGAGAGAGAGAGATCATTTATACAGGTGTTCTGTTAAGAGTAGGCAGCCATGCTTTGTTCAAGTCCAAAAAATGCGCTGAGTTTGTTCTTCCCCCAAGTGTCCATTTGAATTCATTTTGATTCAATTAAATACATTTGCAAAGCTGAGGGAAGTGCAGTGTTCCATGGAACTGACCTCAGGCCAAATTTAAATCTCGATTTCAGCAAAAGTTGGATCAGGTCCTAGACCCTATCTATCCAGAATGAGAAGTGTGGGACCTATCTGAAGTCTTTAGCGAGTTAAAGAACTGGGTTCTATAAAGGCCATTAAATGGCAATTGAAAGAAAGACCCGGTGCAACTACAGTAATGCACCGAGCAGGTACTTTGCATTCATTATAACAGCAGACAACCTTTTTCCTATCTCTTGCCTTGTTATGAGAGGAGTTCCCAGAAGAGAGAAATCAATTAACTCTTTCTTTTGGCAATGAGCATGCTAGGTGTTCTTTTAATGCGCATTATTTGTGCTCAATTATACATGAGCTCTATTGTAAGACAAATGCCATTATCGAAGTTTATTTATTCATGGGACGTCATCTGTAATACACCCAGCACCAGTTTTTCTCAAAGTTGAGTATTGATCATGGGCTTTAATCAGACGTACCAAGGGATCCGACTCCAGTATTCAGCAACTGGAGTGTTTGAGCATCAGAGAATCAGCACATCTCTCTGGGTCTCTGCCAGGCTAAAAGGGAACACTGAGACTGCGTCAAGCAGTACTAAGTGGAGACTGGCTTTCCGTACATTAAGATAAGTGGCCTCCCTGCCCCATCTGTGATTGAATGATGATTAATCTGCCCGATTTGGCATGTCATTACATTGTTTTCCAACTCATTCTGAAGACTCTTCCTACAACGTCTTTTGCAGAAATGTAGCAAGAAGATAGCTTGAGGGACTCAGAGCAGACGCCTGCTTACCTTAATGATATCGACCTGGAGACTCTTTGCGTCTGCAGGTAAAATTTTTATAAACAGAGAATAAGTACCTTCTGTTCTATTCTAGATACATGACTTGGAGCTTAGTCCATAAACAGCACTCTGTCGGGGTGCAATTTATAATGGCAGATACTTCTCTCTTATTATTTATTCTGTTTAATGAGGGCCTGGATGATAAAAGTTTTAGCATACTGCAGTTCAGAAAATTCACCATACCCCCCCCCAGTTGCCTGCATCAGGATATAAATTCATAATTTTGACCTTTTCTGTATTATCTTATGCAGATTGCTAATACCAAGAGCAAGAAACAATGCCCAAAGAGACCCAAGTATTCCACAGATAAGGAGTGAGTTTTTCTACAAATTTTGCATCCCTTCCTTATTTCTCCTATATACTTATTATTGGGAATTCAAACTTAAGCATACTTGATGTAAGTTGACAAAATTCCATTCCCTGGGTAAACCTGGACTTCATTTCTCAATAGGTGCAGTTGTTGAGAAATTTAGGACTATATAGGATTGATTAAAACCCTCCACAGGAATCCATTACTACTTGCATTTATTTGCTTTTTACATTTTGACAATTGAGGAGAAACTGAGAATTAAAGCAAAAATGAGGACAGTATTTCCTACCCTCTCTCTAAATTGGCTTTGGGATGTTATGTAGCAAAATCTGTTTATCTACATAGTGCCATCACAATGACATTTCCAAACGAGAGGAGGAAGGATTGGCTTGAATCTGAATTTGCTTTGTGACATCACCATGCACAAACAAATGTGAATTGCTATGTGGTGTCCTGCCAGTAAGCACAATTCCTAACTGGCTTCGAATCATTAGTCTGAAAGGTTTTGTTTTTTTATTTAATGGTGCTGAGACAGCAACTGACTGGTGGTTGTGACCACGGCCAAAGAAAGTGTCCAAGCAGACATTTCTGGGAACATTTTGCACTACTTTTGTAGTGAAAATATTTGCTTTTGAAAATTTAGCACAACATTAAACTTGGCTCTCTGCCTCCAGATATTCAAAACTTCAACAAACCATGTGAATCTTTCTCTTAGATGAGAAATCCACAGTGAAAGAACTTGTGGTGCTTCTATTGCTCTCATACCTTTTTTGGAACTGTGTTTCGTTCCATTAAATAACCCTGTTGTGGTGAAACTGCTGTTTTGGTTTGGGAGGACTGGTAAGGCCTGCAGGTAAAGGCTGTCAATGTCACTGGTTAATCAGCTGGAGAGGCTACTATCCAGTGCCCATGACAGCTTGGGGAAAAAGAGTATTGGAACAGAACTGTGTTCTCTTGAATGCTAGTCAAAATTGCACACCACTCACACATTCAATTACAAGCTCCCACCTGCCTTTGAGGCTTCACAATTGTACACCCTTCAGAGCAGACAGCGATGATGAAAAAAATGAATTCAAGTTTAGTAGGAATGACTTTCTCTTGAGTGCATCAAAACAGCAGGTCTAATGAAAGTCTTTGGGGTAAGCCTTGTTTTTATTTCAGTGGGACAATTTTTCATCCTATCCTGCATTTGTCACAATCAGCTCAGTTGCTGTTCCACTACAGTTCAGCTTCCGCTAAAACCTACATTGTTCATCTCACTCTTTGCAGTGGTTGAAACTAATGTATTTAATTACACAATCAATTTCAATGGAAGGGAAACATAAAAAATGAAGAAAATTGTAACATTATTTACATGGTGTTTGCAGACTTTAAAATGCTGGTAGTGAATAATGATAATATTTGTTTTTGTGATTTCCATTCCTGATCTCCAATGAACATGCAAATTATGGCAATGTCCATTCCCAGTTCCATGGACTTCTCCAACAGCCATACTCCCATCCAATCAATCTTTGAGAATTGTGAGCTTCGGTAGTCTTGTTAAACTTTTACACATGAACCTTAGAAAGAGTCCGCCCCCTGAGGAAACCATTCCTGTGAAACGGGGAAGAAGCTAGCCGCCCATCGGATGAGATAAGAATGCATGGGAAGAGATAAGAACGTGCGATACATCGTAGCACTTTATTATCGGACTTTATTATTGGACTTAATTATTGCACCTTATACTGGACTTTTAAGACTTCAAGCATGAGATTTTGTACACATTTTTGAATCTTTTTGTATATGTGAAGGTTGTTGGTGCATATACATTTAAATATTTGCACTTCACGGTTGTTTACCTTTTCATTGTTTTGCTAACATTACCGTGTTGTCTGTTTGTTGCTGATACTTCCATCCATAGTTACTAAGTAAGCCTTTTAAGGTTGCAGTCTTAAACATATTTTTAGCTAAGAAGACAGCAGTCCTGTGAAGCTGCATGTGATGGGCAGACGTCTCTCTGCTCAAATCAGAATTGGCCCAGCCTTTATGAGGTTACCTGGGAAAAGCTACTACTAGTTCTTTTTGAGCTTGTACGCCTACCCCCCCCCCCCCGGTTGGAACTGCATCCCCCAGCACCAGCCATGGCAGAGATCTACTTGGGAATTGAACCTCCCCTCCCACTCAAGTGCCCAGAAACACCCCTGGGTTTTAGCTGTGGAAGGGGGACAGCAGTCACATACAATGTCTGCAAGAATTAAGTAAGGGAATTCACTGAACCAAACTGAGAAGGAAAAGAAGCCACCACACAAAAGGCTGCAGGGTTGGATAGTCTGCTCACATAAGCCCAGTTCACGTACTACTCATACAATAGTACAACACATATACAAGAAAGCAGTGGTGCTACACTTTTAAGTTCCACTGTTGAAATCATGTGATTCCTGGCCCTTCAGATATTGAGCATTAAATTTTGAATTTAGTCTTTTCTATTCATGTAGGAGGCTCCTCACACAGTTTGGAATCACAGAGGAAACCTAGATGCATAGAAATGGTTCCTCACTTCAGAAGTTCACTCTCAATGCATGAGGGGCTGGAAGGAGCTGCGCAATCTTGATGGTGGGGCTATCAAAACAATCCCTTGGTTTTCATGTAGCCCCATTTGTGGCTAACACATGTAGATGACTATAAAAAGGTAAAGGTACCGCTGACCGTTAGGTCCAGTCGTGGACGACTCTGGGGTGGTGCACTCATCTCACTCTGTAGGCCGAGGGAGCCGGCGTTTGTTTGCAGACAGCTTCTGGGTCATGTGGCCAGCATGGCTAAGCCACTTCTGGTGAACCAGAGCTTTGCACGGAAACACCATTTACATTCCCGCTGGAGCGGTAGCTATTTATCTACTTGATGTGCTTTCGAACTGCTAGGTTGGCAGGAGCTGGGACCGAACAACAGGATTCGAACCGCCGACCTTCTGATGGGCAACCCTAGGCTCCGTGGTTTAGACCCTTATGGAGATGACTATAGTTTCTCAGAAACCAATAAGCAGTTCACCGAGACAAAGTGATTGACTGTTACAAGAATTGTTTGTGAGTCTACAAAACTATGGGTTGTATACAATGCTAGTCCTACTCAGATCAGACCCATTGAAAATAATGGCATAATTAACTTAGGTCCATTAATTTCAATGGGTATACTCAGTAGTGCATACAGTAATTACACCTGGGACAAATTGTTCTGAATTCAAGCATCATGAGCTGGATGAATTGCCACCAGGTGAGGACGAACTTTGGCTGACATAATGGAGCATGCATTAAAATGGCCTTGTTCTACGTGATGTGGTTCATTCCCGCCACCCTATTACTATCAACAAGAGCCTCTTCTCCTTTTCCCCAGCATTTTGTTAACACTGTGACTGTCTTCTTTGCACTATAAGGGTGAAGGTCTCATTACGTAGGTCTCCTATTTGACAACAGTTACCTGTTGTTATGGAAATGCACTCAAATATCACTCTCTTTCTATTAGATACAATCTGTACACTTTACAATAGCGGTTGACCATTCTTTTGTAGCCTACATCAAAATCCTACCCCCTCGCCTCCACCCCTCGCTTACCTTTCTGCATGCTAATCTGCACCCACTCGCAGGCCATCACAAACAAGTTGCAAGCCATTTACAATTTTATTCATAAATGGTCTGCATACATTACTGCTCCTCTGTGTTTTGAAGAGGTAAAGTGCTGCATAGCTGTGAAGTATTAATGCTACATTATTACTAGTATCATGGGACCAATCCCTTCTTTTGATTGTTCACTGTGCTTTGTCAGGCAAACTGCCCTCCCAAAGAATATGCCCCATTTGGATGTTTATTAAGCATTGTATCTGGGCTTCTTATATGACTGACACTTGCTTGGATGGCTAAGTTATAGTGGGAAGTGAGTCCTTTCGACTGGTCCTTGCAAACCATGGATTTTTTAAGAGGTGCTTTGGGATCGGAGCGGAAAGTGTGCAAGGGTGTGGCTGCCACGTATTGTGTATTGACTTATTGAATAGGATGCATGGTTTCCACCCCCCTTTTCTGATCATTGCTCTGTATCACTGTCTACTCTTGTTGGAAGCAGCTGTCCATGGTTGCAGACCAAGATCATTCCCAGACCCATTACATGAGAACCTTTTCGATAGGATATGCCAGGAATTGAATCTGAGACCTTCTGCATGCAAAATATCCCTCTGCTGCTAGGCCAAAGTCTTCCTCCTCCTTACTGTATGCATGAACAGTGCAGGGATGAGACATATAGAGGAGGCAAAATGCGAGCTTCGTCCTTGGAAGCAGGGTTAGGGCAAACATCTGTTTGGAACCCTTGACAAAGCAGAGCCCATTTTGCTCAGAGCAAGCTGCTTATTTGACTCTTGTATTTATATTGTAATGTACATGATACATGCTGCTTTATGCCCTCACTGACAACACAGCAGCCCTCATGTTTAATGAAGATGTTTGTGCGGCAAGTATACTGCCTGTGTGGCTAGCTTCTTACTGTGATTACAGGATATCCCCAAGCAGGGGGCAGGGACACTTTTCCTGAGAAACTTTCTGAGCTTCTTCTTCTTCTTCTTCTTCTTCTTCTTCTTCTTCTTCTTCTTCTTCTTCTTCTTCTTCTTCTTCTTCTTCTTCTTCTTCTTCTTCTTCTTCTTCTTCTTCTTCTTCTCACCATCATTATTATCATTATTATATTGAATTTATATACCACCCTATATCCAGCAGTCTCAGGGTGGTTCACATAATAAAATCAAAATATATAACCACAAAATACATAATCAACATTTAAAAACAACCCAATAACACCAACCCCCAAACCCACATTTTAAAAGGGCATAGGATGTCAATCAAATCAACCAAAGACCTGGTTAACAAGGAATGCTTTTGCCTGGTGCCTAAAGGTGTATAAAGAAGGTGCCAGGCGAAATTACCTGGAGAGAACATTCCACAGATGGGGAGCCACTGCAGACAAGGCCCATTCTCGTGTTGTCACCCAGGAGGCACACAAAGAAGGGCCTCAGATGATTTCAGAGTCTGGGTAGGTTCATATGGAAAGAGGCGGTCCTTGAGGTATTGTGGTCCTTAACCATTTAAGGCTTTATAGCTCAAAATCTGGGCCCTGGAAACTAATTGGTAGCCAGTGCAGTCAGGCCAGGATCGGTGTAATATGCTCAAACCGTCTTGCTCCGGTGAGCAACCTGCCGCTGAATTCTGCACTAGCTGAAGTTTCCGAACCATCTTCAGAGGCAGCCCTATGTATAACACATTGCAGTAATCTCCTAAACAGGGCTGCCTTCAGATGTCCTCTAAAAGTCTGGTAGTTGTTTTTCTCTTTGACATCTGGTGGGAGGGCGTTCCACAGGGTGGGTGCCACTACCGAGAAGACCCTCTGCCTGGTTCCCTATAACTTGGCTTTTTGCAGCGAGGGAACCACCAGAAGGCCCTTGGTACTGGATCTCAGTGTCTGGGCAGAACGATGGAGGTGGAGACGCTCCTTCAGGTATACTGGACTGAGGCCATTTAGGGCTTTAAAGGTCAGCACCAACACTTTGAACTGTGCTCGGAAACATACTGGGAGCCAATGTAGGTCTTTCAAGACCGGTGTTATGTTGACTCGGCGGCTGCTCCCAGTCACCAGTCTAGCTGCCATCTAACTACAACAGTAGTTAGGCTATCCCTGTCTAGATAGGGGCATAGCTGGGCCACCAACCAAAGCTGATGGAAGGCATTCCGGGCCACTGAGGCTACGAGAGCCACAACCTGGGCCAGGTGGTGAGAGATTATGTTCTCTAATGCTCAACTAGCAATGTGAGATGCTGCCAGCTGAGCATGTCCAAGGAGCATGACTTGATGTATAAAGCCCTTGTTTTATATGGAAAGATACACACCAAATACGTTGCATCAGTATGAAGCTACATGTTGCAGTACAGCTACAGCAAGTGGCTCTGTGATCACCACGGTGCCTTTGGGACAGACAAGGTGCTTTCCTCTTCAATAAGTGTGATGGAGCAGGTCCACCTTGCCCTCCTGATTTAATGTGCCAGGACAGCTTACTGTACCACAACAGTGGAACACAATAGTTCACCAGCCTTTTGGACTGAGCTTCAACATGCAGATTTATCTTCAAGCAGAACTGTTAGGTCTTTAATAGCCCCACCACAGCCCCACTGCAGCAACAGCATCCCATATATGATCAGTGAGCATGAAGCAACACATTCATATTTAAGCATTTGCTTAGCTCTGGTATTGAATTCAGCGACGCTTAGGGTGGTAGCCGTAGTAGCTGGAGGGCCGATGGTAACTGGAGGGCCAAGTTTGGGGGTGCCTGATTTAAGCTGATGTACAGATTGGGAAGTACTTCTGAGTGAACATGCACAGGATTATACATTAACTTTGGTTGGATCACGCCCATTCTTCTTCCCCCATCTTTTCTTTGAAGTAAAAATAGCAAGCGCTGGATTAAGTTTTGAGGAAGCAAGAAAAATAAGAAACAAGCCGCATAAATGATTTTGCATGCTTCTATTCCCAGCTGTAGCAAGAATATACCCTTGGGTTTTTGTTGAGTAGTCTTTATCTTCAATAATAATTTCATATGCCTTCTCTAATTCTGCCCACCCTAGCCCCCCAGATTTTTATCAGTCTTTATCAAGGACATTAGTTGATAAATGCTTGAGAAGTGTAGACGGTGAGGAAAGATGCAGTGAGTCATGCGGTCTCCTAGAAACCAGGCAGCAAATAGCTTTCAACAACTATTTCAGACTCCCAAAGTACTCTTCAGCCCAGCACTCTCTCAAGATGTAATATACTGCAATGTTACCTGTAGTTTTCAACTGCCCAGGAAGACCTGCAAGACACAGACAAGAAGCCAGTTTTTTTCCCCGGCAGGCCTTCTTGGCAACAACTATTGAGCAGCGAGAGAGCTGAAAATGACTGGCAGGGGGACAATGTGGAGGAGAGAACATTGTTAGTTTAGCGAAGAGTGGATTGTTTGCTCTCTGCAAATATATTTTTATGACTCTATCAGGGCCAGATCGACTCCTCGGAAACAACAGCCCATTCTACGGAGAAAAGAAAATTATAACATTTCTGCCTTGAGCCAGCTCCAGAATCCCTCAGGGAGCTGCTCACTCTTATGAGTTTCGAAGAGTAGAATGGGCCCATCCGTCACTTGCTTGGTGAACATCAACATAGGAAGCTGCCTTTTGCTTAGTCAGGCTATTGCTCCATTTAGATCCTGGTGATTGAACCCTGGACTTTTTTCAGGGGGTATTCAAAGGCATGCAGTACCGGTACTTTCTGTGTATATACAAATCCTTTCTGTCCTATGTAGTCTTTTTAAAGCTATGTCGCATTAGGGTTATCTCCAGAACTTCTTTTTAATGCCAGGCCCATTTCCTAGATCATATGCAGAGCAACCTTTCCTCTATAGTTACTGAGCGCTTTGCTTCTAGACCTCCCTCCTCGGAGGCAGTCCCCTTCCCTGACCATGACTGGAACTTGAAGAAGACCTTTGGAAGATTATAGGTATTGCTAGGCACTGGAGTTTTATGACTTCTTAAAATTATTGTCTACTGCATCTTTTTTATTTGATTTCATGTCGCTAACTGCCCCAGGCACCCTTCAGGGAGGCAGGGTGGGATGTAACTTTACCAAACACATAAATAAGGCCGCATAGAATCATAGAATTGTAGAGTTGGAAGGGACTCTGAGAGTCAATTAGTCAACCTCCTGCAATGCATGAATCTCAACAAGATCATACATAACGGTTGGCCATCTAACCTCTGTCTAAAAACCTCCACCACCTCTTGTGGGAGTCTGTTCCACTGTCAAACGGCTCTTACTGTCAGAAAGTTATTGCTGATGGCTAGCTGGAGTCTCCTTTCTTATAACTCGAATCCATTACTGTAGTTAAAGTCCTGCCTTCTGGAGCAGGAGAAAACAAGCTTGCTCCATATTCCATGTAACAACCCTTTAGATATTTGAAGATGGCTATCATATCTCCTCTCTGTCTCCTCTTTCCCAGGCTAAACATACCCAACTCCCTCATCTGTTCCTCATAAGGCTTGGTTTCCAGACTCTTGATAATCTTGGCCACCTTCCTCTGCACAGATTCCAGCTTGTCAATACCCTTCTTAAATTGTGGTGCCCAGAACTGGCACATACAAATGTTCAGCTTGCTAAAAGGTATATGGTGTCATTATAATTTGGTTCCTCCAAAAGCAAGAATCAAATGCATCCTGTTTTAACAACAGGGCTCTGAAAGCTCACACTTCCCCTCAGTGATTTTTTATTTTTTTTTGTAAAGGCAAAGTTGACTTTCTTGGCTGTGAATGAGGTTACTCTGACATATCAAGAAGGAATCTGATCCTGGTTTTATAAGATGTGAGCAACCCTGATCTTGAAAGGTTTTGGGGGGATGATCTATTCATCCTCCGTGGGGATGGCATTTTATCTTGCTGAGCCAATCTCTTCTTTCCGTTTACTCCAAAGTTGAGGTTGTAATCCTCTTTTTGTGATACCACAAGCATTCCCACAGCAACAGATTATGATGTCACGAGCAAAGATTTATAGTTCTACAGCACTGACGGATAGGAAGAACTCCATTGTGAGATACTCCAGCCTGCAAATGCTTCCCTGCAATAATTGCCCTGCTGGGAGGAAATCGGTTTCAGAGAACTTCCATTTTAACAGCCCAAAGAATGTGTTGATAAAGTGTGGTTGAACTTGAGATATTCATCATGAGCTCTGAAAGTTATTTGTAAATCCAGCAAAGAGATTTCAACAAGTGTCTCCAGAGGATGTAACAAATGCCTAGTGTGAATAAGAGCATTGCCATCTCCTATGCAACCAACACCAGCCACCAAATCAACTTTATCTCGCCTTAGTGGCCCGAGACATTTTTAATCAAGGCATGGCAAAACAATTTTGCTCAGACAATTGCACCTGTAGGGAAAAGAAGCAGTGGTGGTGAAATCTGATGCACATTAGTTCAAAAGAAAGTCCCACTGTTTTCAGTTCCTTCAGTATGCAGAAATGCAAACGATGGGATATACCGTAGCTATCTTCCCTCGCCAGGGAATGGCACTGCATTTTGACATTGCAATGGGTCTGTGAACTTAATGGGACTTCTGTGTAGACATGGGTAAAGTACTGCACTATTGATCTGCAATTGTGCACCTGCTTACTTGGTAGTAAGTTCCATTCAAAAAGGTGAAGGTAAAGGACCCCTGGATGGTTAAATCCAGTCGAATTCACCTATGGGGTGCAGTGCTCATCTCCGCTTTCAAGTCGAGGGAGCCGGCGCTTGTCCAGAGACAGCTTTTCCAGGTCATGTGGCCAGCATGACTAAACCACTTTGGGTGCAATGGGACACCATGATGGAAGCCAGAGCACACAGAAACACGGTTTACCTTCCCACCACAGTGATACCTATTTATCTAATCGCACTGGTATGCTTTTGAACTGCTAGGTTGGCAGGAGCTGGGACAAAACAATGGGAACTCACCATGTCAAATGGATTCAAACTGCTAACCTTCAGATCAGCAAGCCCAAGAGGCTCAGTGGTTTAGACCACAGTGCCACCTGCATCCCTTCCATCCAACATGTATGACACCCACCCAATTAATTATATTTGCAAAGGCATTCTCAAGCACTCTGTTGTACCAGCTCTGAATATCTGGAATCAAGGCCGTCTTTAGCATATGCATCGCTGGGGTACAAAGATCCCCCAGCACCCCCAAATTTAGTTTAGCTCCGGCGCCATTGAGAATGACAAGCGCCGTCGTTGAGTCTGACGAGTCCCGCCGTTGTGAATGACAAGCACCGCCACTGGTGCTGTGCCTCTTTGAAAGCCAGCGTGGTGTAGTGGTTAAGAGCAGCGGACTCGTAATCTGGTGAACCGGGTTCGCTTCCCCGCTCCTCCACATGCAGCTGCTGGGTGACCTTGGGCTAGTCACACTTCTCTGAAGTCTCTCAGCCTCACTCACCTCACAGAGTGTTGTGGGGGAAGAAGGGAAAGGAGATTGTTAGCTGCTTTGAGACTCCTTAAGGGGAGTGAAAGGCAGGATATCAAGTCCAAACTCTTCATCTTCTTTGGTAAATGAGCGCACAAAGTTGAAAGTCTTTTAGTGAAACAGTAGGTATACATTTCTGTAATACCTAGGTATATATGCATTTTGTTTTTCTAGCTTGATCAAAATTATTTATTATTTCATAACAGATAGATAGTTAAGAGTTTAGGCGGCTTCAGCGGTGGGTGCCCAGCGCCTCCCAGAATTCAGCGCCCGGGTGCCCCACACCCCGTGCACCCCGGGTAAAGACGGCCCTGTCTGGAATATTATTTTTTTGGTTACCTTACTGTTTTACTGTAGTGAAGTTCTGACAATCAGACGATCAGCTGATTGTTGGGGCTTCAAAGCATTGAACATGGCTCTCTGCAGCCACTGATGATCAGCTGATCTTTGAAATTTGCAAAAAGCTGTACAGGGTGGTATATGCAAAGTTCTGCATGCATCTATGGGGTCTGCAAACACCTCATTGGCCTAGCTTTGACTTCCACACCAGATGTGATATCAGTTTTAGGACAGGTGCTAGAATGTGCAAAATGGGGAGGTCTGGTGGGCTCAATTAGGTGCATGGGCTGAAGGTTCCCCACTGTTGCTTTAAATTGCTCACTTGATTTCTCAATTGCTGGCCTCACACATAAATGCAAAGTGCCCATGTGTACATTGATTGACAAAATTCTTGCCTTCTGAGACCTCTTCTCCTTACATAACACAGTGGTAATCCATGCCAGTGTAAAGCACACACAGAAGATAACAGTTTATCAGTGCCACCACTGCTGAAATATTTTACAGGTAGTAATGTGTAAAACCAGCAATATATTCATGAATGAGAGCTTAAAACAAGAAAATCCTGTTTTTATCATGGAGACGAGAGCACAGCCTTCCATGATATGATGGCATGTCTGGATTGGCTTTCTGTAATAGTCAAAATTTGTTTTGTTTTGTTTTGTTTTTGTCTAATAATTCAAGAACTTTACATTTGGGTAAATTCTCTAGATCCAGTATCAGCTAAGAGCACAGGGTGGTAGCCATCAATGCCCTGGCATTGGATTGAGAACACAATAGAGTCCTGCAGAAAGTCTCTCTCACACACCCAATACAGACATGCAGACATTCATTACAGTCAGTTTCCTTTTTGTCTAGGGTGACTCCAGCATAGGCAGGATCAAATCTCACATCTGGATTGTGGAACTGAGTGTGCTAAAAGCACGCTCCCTGTCTCTAAATTTAGAGTTGTCCAGGATGCCTCAAGATAGATAATTTTCTCAAGCAAAATCCCATGCTTTTAAAGAAGGGTTTGTTTGATCGTTGTTTTGGGCCTTACAAACATGACTGGTTATGGCACTTTGATTTATTACCAGTTTCAGAAGTAATATGGACATTTCTTACAGTGACTAGCATCTAGATGGTTGAGGCAATCTATCAGAGTTCTCTTGAGACGAAAACAGAGCACAGCTGAGTCTGGATACAATTTCAAAGACTTGTCAGAGGCATCTTCTAATACACACACACACACACACACACATGAAGGAGCAAGGCAAATTCTGGGTAGGTGGATGCAGGACAAGCTTTGTCTCACACATGACAATCTTCTATAAAAGAAGCAAATGTGTGTGTGTGGATGAGGGATAAGTTTTATTCAAATTGTGTTTAAAAGTGCACCCCCCTAATTAACACTTTCTCAAACTGTATGCAAACCAAAACACAGTTGTCCTTCAAAATTTGCACTTTCATGAATTTTGCTGTGTAGTTCTCCAGCCAAGTAATTTGTACAAATATGCATATACTAGGGTGAAGCATGTACAGTGGTACTGAATTCGTTCTGGAGGTCTGTTCTTAACCTGAAACTGTTCTTAACCTGAGGTACCACGTTAGCTAATGGGGCCTCCCACTGCTGTGCGATTTCTGTTCTCATCCTGAAGCAAAGTTCTTAACCCGAGGTACTATTTCTGGGTTAGCAGAGTCTGTAACCTGAAGCGTCTGTAACCTGAAGCGTCTGTAACCTGAAATGTCTGTAACCCGAGGTACCACTGTATGATGAAAATACATTTGTGAATACAAATACAAAAATGAATCATATTAGGGGAATTTTTTAAAATATACAAATATACTGTTTTATTCTAGGGAAAATTGTTTTGAAAGATGTGTATATTAGGCAAAGCTGCATACAAAAATGTGAATAATTTGCAGAAATTCTTCTCAGAATTCAATATATGCCCATAGCTGTTGTACACCGTGATATCTATCCATCTGATGGCAAAGATATGCTATTGGGAGATCTCTTCTCCTCCAGCAGGGTCTGCACATGATTTAGTACTTTGCACAATGGAGGTTTTAAATTGCGCAAGTGCGTTCATGAGCTGAGAAGACTCCTGCTGAGTCCTCCACCCTCAAACTTATACATGGAATAAAGATCACTGAACAGAACTCCCTTTGATGGGATTTTACATTAGGGATGTCGGAGCATTCTGATAAAGTCGGAGTAGAAATTGCCAGTGCTTGCTTATTCATCCCATGTCTGGAACAGAAATCAATCCAGTGAATATGATTGATATTTCTATAGTTGTTTCTTTCAGCCCGCAAACAAGGCTATTGATTTTTGCTCCCCCTCAAAAAATTTTTGCATTGTGTTTCCTTTGCATTGAAATGAAATGAATGAGGTGGAATCTTGTAACGGCAAAGGAATTTACCCAACCTACCTAATGTATTAATGAATTACATAAATTATGTAAGTTACATAATTTTACCACAGTGGACAGTGAGTCGAATAACAAAGCTTTTGCAGAAGAGGAACTGCAGTGGACAAGAACCAGTGTTGCATGTGACAAATACAGGAAGAAACAGAAAACAGTGCCTTCTTACATCCCTGCTAGTGTGGTCAACACCAGAACAGGACTTAGACCTCTTTGGAGTTAGTAAAGCTTCTGTTGCTGGCAGTCACAGGAGGGAAGAGTGCATCAGGTTAACCACTGCGAGAACAGGATATTGTGCTAGATGGGCCATTGGCCTGATCTGGCAAGTCCTTCTTAAGTTGTGAAGGGAAGCCACCAGAATGGTGGGGCCCAAGATTAGAAGCACTTTGCTTTGCTCCTTCCTCCCTGATTTGGCTGGGCCCTTATTTTCTTTTCTGAAACTTTTCCCCAGCAGAGTTTTCCCTCCCTGTGAACCATTGTGCAATGTACTAAATCACGTGCAACCATATGTTGCTCACAGTTCCTGTTGCTTAATCCCCCCCTGCATGTTCCTGCTTTTGTTCAAGGTTTCTGCAAGCCTTTCCTTGGTTTCCCAGCCCTGAGTACTCCACCTTCTGCTCCTCTCCCTACACCTGCCTGACAGAAGGAAGAGAAGCAGGAACATGGTCTTGCTGTTTGCTGTGAGCAGTCCTTTTTGTTTTCCAGGGGGTATTCAAGGGTACACAGTACGGGAAGCTCTTTTTTGTGGTTAAAAAGTGTGACACTTACTATAACAACTTCATGGTGAGAAAAAAGGCACTGAGTGTGAGCATCTGTATCTCTGAAGTCACTGGAAATGGAGATCATGTTCCCAAGCACTATTCTTTTTTTAACTGAGCATATGAAAAGAAAACATTGACTGCTCCACAAAGCACCTGCACACTATTTATTATGTCACTAAAGGTGTCAGATGTTTCTGGGGTTTCGCCTTGAATGCTACTCCTTTCAATCCATCACCAGTGAGACCTCACCTCGCATTGGCTTTACAGGGCTAAGAGGTGTCTGGCAATTAAAAGAAATCATTTAATATTGCAGTTTCTTCCATGTAATTTACTGCACCCCAGACCCAGACCTCCCCATCCCACAGAAATATAACTCTTCTGCATCCATTTCTACACCATAGGCATGTGGTATCGCTACCAAAGTTCAGCTAGGGAAGAAAGAGATCAAGTTAGGCATTAATATGGATCCTATGCTTAGCTGTAGAATAAAACAGTGAGATGAAAGGGATAGATAAGGAAGTGCTGTGGGGCCTTTCCATAGACGGAGCTTGGAATAATTTATATTTCTGGCAGTCACGCTGTAAAAACATGATATACAAAGTATATAAGAAAGTTGTCTGTCAACAGACTACTACACAACAGAGTTCACACAGAGGTGATCAGATGGTGGAATTAAAGATGATTGATAGAAATGTGTTTTTCTGGAATCTCCTCCTCATCCTTCCCATTCGAAAAAAGCATATGTGAAGATTACAGTCATATATTAAAGAAATGAGAAGCATGGTACTCTGCAGATGTAAATGGATTGAATTCTCGTGGTTTCCCTGTAGGGTTCTTGGAATGATGAGGATGATAATGATGATGCTACAACAACAAAATAAGGACAGCCCTGCTGGATCAGGCCAGAAGCCCACCTAACCCAGCATCCTGTTCCCACAGTCCCTGCGTGGTGGTGGTGGTGGGGACTGTACCTGATTGCACAAAAATTCTCCTCACTTGTGATGCCCAGTGACTGATATGCAGAGATATACTGCCTCCGAAAGTGGAAGCAGAACATAGTCATCATAGTTCTCCAGATTGTGCCTCTCTTTTGTGATTCTGTATTGCTCCTTTATGTCATCTGTTGTCTGTTTATTATATTATTGCATAGCTGTCAACTTTTGGATTTGAAAATAAGGGATCAGCAGCCGCCTCACCTGTCCCGGGAACAGTCTATGGTATATCCAACAATCCAAGATGACAGTGGGAAACTGCACTGGAATAAGGGAGTTTCCTGCAAAAAAAGGGAGGGTTGACAGCTATCTATTATTGCATTATATGGGTGCCACCCCAAAGCCCATTAGCTGCCATGTCTTGGCCTTTCACCTGGGTCTTTGAAATAGGCACCTGTACCCTGCTGAGAATTTCCTCCCTGATCTGAGAAGAAAGAAGTGTGGTTGTAGGGTTGCCACCTGTCCAAGGGAAAATGGGATTGTCCATTTTTTGGACAAAAGTATCCCCTGTCCCTTTTTCCGTATTCATGCCCGTCTTCTTCCTTCTTTCCTCAAAACTGTGGGCAGAGGGTGGGTTTGGTGGGAGGAGGAGAGCAAGAGCCTGAGAGGGAGCTTGTGAATGGGAGTTATCAAGGGATACTGGCAGAGGGGGGCGGGCAGGCAAAGGAGTTTGAGAGTGTTCTTGCATGGGGTGGTTTTTTGCCACAGCAGCACGGGCCTGCTATGGTGGAGTCTTGGGTTTTGCATGGGCAGGGGGTTTAGGTGATCATTTTCATCACCCTCAACTCATGGAGGATGACTGTGTGAAGAGAGGAACCTCCTGTATCTTTGGAGAATCCCTCAACACTGAAAAATGAGGGTTACAAGAGATGCAGAGAGCCTCAACAGATACAGAAGGCTCCCACCCCCCTCTTCAAACAGTCACCCTCCATGAGTTGAGGGAAATGGTAACGGCATAGTAGAGGGGTGGAGCAAGGACACATCCGTTGTCACTTCTTCATATGCATGCTGAACACCGAATCCTAATGCTTCCATAAGGTTAGTGAATCAGTCACAACTGGGCCCTTCTCTGCAGTGGTGCCAACTCTCAGGCTGGGCCTTTCCTCCTGGGGTTCTCACTTTGCAGAACTCCTTCTCCCTCAGGAGATTAGGTCACACCCACATTTCTATGGAGCTTCCATTGACAAGTTGAAACATTTTTGTTCTCAAATACTGTTGCTGGATCCTGATGAGCATACCAGTCTGTTTTATTGCTCTGATTATCTCTGATTGTTTTATTATTTTCACTTTTTTTAGATGGTTTGCTCATAGCTGAGAGCACTTTTTTATTCTTGTTCTTGTTGGGAAGCTGACTACTAGTACAGGTTCAAAACAAACCACAAATATGTGTGTATTCCCTATAATAGCTCACCCATTTATTCATTCCCCTACCCAACATCGCACACACACACACACACACACACACACACACACACACACACACACAAACAGATATAATCTGGCTGCTCACTAATACAAAGAACTACCGATTATGCTGCCAAATGTTGCATTATGAATTGATGGCATGGAAGACAATGTACAAAAGGACCACAAGGCTGGACTAGCCTTCGGGGTTATTGGTCTGCTTGGTCTGCCTAAGATGAGACGGTGCCTCGGAACTGCTAGGTTAATATTTGTTTCCAATTAATTAGAATTTAAGGGAGGCATGAAATCCTGGCTTGTGCAGAGCAGCATTTGACTAAAGGCCAAGCAAGCCTGGGAGCTGCAGAAGGCTCTTGGCTCTGTGGGAGGCCAAACTGTTCAGGAGCAAACATGTTGTCCTCCCACAGCCTACGATGCTCAATTCAATTCCCCCCCCCCATCTCCACCTGTGGCCATGAAAGAGGCTTGACAGATGGGCCTGTCATGCACGAGGCATTAGTTTACATGTAACAGAAACACTTGGGACGTATACTTAAGAGCAATCTTGCATGGCTATTGTGATTGAGGTGGACATCAGGAGAACCGCTGCGTGCCTCGAGTCCTGCCTTAAATTCTCAGTACTGAAGAATTCTTGTTCCCTACTGGTGGTAAGCCAACATGGCAAACTCAGAGAGTAAGGGATATCATGCAATTCTGAGACAAATGGCCAGATGCTGGAATAGTTGAAGTAGCATCCAGAAAGTTGATACATGTGCAGTAGGAATAGCCAACCCAGAGCAGCGTGCATAGGGTCACCTGATCTTATGTTCATTTTTGTCGCATGCTGAAAGATCCCAAGGTGGCTGAAGATCACTTGCCCAAGATGACTCAAGGAGCACCAAGACTTTTCTGAGAACCAAATCCCAGTGGTAGGTGGGGCAGAGCAATGGATATAAAGTTGGCAGAGCAAAGGCAGAGGCTACCTTTGTACAGTATGTTTATTTCCACCCACACTCACACATCCATCTCTTTTTCCCCATCCAGGTAAACAAGAGTCATTATCAAAGACACATTCGAGCCAGACTAGGCTGTTTAGGGCTTTATATACCAACAGTGAAACATTAAACTTGGCCTGGTAGTTAATTGGCAGCCAATAAAGATCCCTTAACAGTGGTGTTATACTTTAGGATTGTTTCTCATCTGCTTTTAAATGCAGCCAAAGCAACATGTATGATTCCCAGGGGAAGCCTTCATTTTGCCTCAGTTATACCCATTGAGAAGTAGTTGCATGCATCAGCTTCCTCATTTATATATCCAAGGGAAAAATATATCCTTTCTGGTATTTATGCATTATGAGCTTCTTCCTCCAGACACAGAGACTAGCTTTTAAGGTGTGAAGTTGCCCTTGGATGCAGTAGGATATTTCTTTTTGGAAAGGAAGACTCATCGTGTGGAAGTGGGGCATGTGATTTCTCTGTTCATTCTGCCAGAATGAGATTCTGATTTTCTTACAGCCTTGTAAAACACAAATCACTCCCTGAGCAAAACTGTCTGTCTCCAACGGGCAGATTGTGTTTGCTAATTTAAAGGGTGGGCTCAGGTGCTTTGTTTCCATCAACTCAAAAGGTGGCATTCTGCAAGCATCTTTTTGACGTATATGAATAATTGTTCTGATCATGGGCCAACATGAGTTGAGAGGACTCATTTTCAAGGCTAATGTGATTTGTATCAGCCAAACCATTCACAATACAAGGCAGCAACCATGTTATTTAAACAGCACAGTCAGTCACTTTAGGGTGAAAAGATACTTGGTTCAATATGGGAGACATTATGCTGCCTGAAGCAAAGGACAAGATGGAGCCCTTCTATTCCACCTACAGAAGTCTACCAGACTAGTATTTGAATCTTGCTTTAACACTGATGATAAGACAGCATCCTCCAAATTTTTGAGGGCAGCAAGCTAGCCTAGAGGAGGTGCAAGGTTGGCTGTGTGGCATACACAGCTCGGCCCTCCAAAATCTTGTTAGCACCTTAGTCTGCCCAATGGTAGAGCTGGTCTTGAAGTGAAGGACAATAGCCTAGGAACAGAACACATGGTCTGCATGAGGACCATCACAGGTTCAGTCCTTGACATCTCCATTCAAACCTTTAAAGCCCTAAACGGCCTCGGCCCAGTATACCTGAAGGAGCATCTCCACCCCCATCGTTCTGCCTGGACACTGAGGTCCAGCACCGAGGGCCTTCTGGCGGTTCCCTCACTGCGAGAAGCAAAGCTACAGGGAACCAGGCAGAGGGCCTCCTCGGTAGTGGCACCCGCCCTGTGGAATGCCCTCCCATCAGAGGTCAGAGAGATAAACAACTACCTGACATTTAGAAAATACGTAAAGGCAGCCCTGTTTAGGGAAGTTTTTAATCTGTGATATTTGATGTCTTTTAATGTTTGTTGGAAGCCGCCCAGAGTGGCAGGGGAAGCCCAGCCAGATGGGCGGGGTAAAAATAATAAATTATTCTTATTCTTATTCTTATTATTCAGATGATGGGGAAAGGCTTCTGCTTCAGTTACTGCCACTCAGAGATGATGAAGCGGACTAGTTCAGGGTGTGTGCAAAATGTTCAGTAGGATCTACTTGGTAGATCCCTAGCTGATTTGTAGCAGATCATCAGCAAGGGTTTCTTAATCCCAATTGTTTTAACAGCAGCAGCAACAACAAAAAAGGCTGCAGTCCTGTGCAAACCTATTTGCCTGATCCATGGGCAATTTTTTTTATTTTGGAGCCTCACTGTTAGCCAGCTGTAAAATTGTTGTCTTTCTGAATTGGTTTGATCAGATTTCAGTGCAGCTCTGCTGGATGGTTTTAAAGTTTTGTGCAGGAATCTGTTATCTGCAGTTACTCATATGGCAGGTCACATCCACACCATATATCTAAAGCAGTGTTTTTCAACCTTTTTTGGGCAAAGGCACACTTGTTTCATGAAAAAAATCACGAGGCACACCACCATTAGAAAATGTTATAAAATTTAACTCTGTGCCTATATTGACTATATATAAAGTAATTCTCCCACGGCACACCAGGCAACATCTCGCGGCACACAACAGTGGTTGAAAAACACTGATCTAAAGCACAGTTAAAGCACATGATTTCTCCCAAATAATAACAGGAACTGTAGTTTGTTAAGAGTGCTGGGAATTGTAGCTTTAAACTACAGCTCCCGGGGTTCTTTTTGGGGGGGTTGGGAGGAAGCATGTGTTTTATATGTATGGTGTGAAGCTGTCACACCCACTCTTTATTCTAAGGAAACAATTGAAGAATGCCAGTGGAAGGAGGGGATATGTTCCCTGCCACTTGGATTCTTCCTCAGAGCTTGGCTGGCAGAAACTATCTTAGACTGGAATGTGCCCACTTAGCTTTTCTATGCTACTTCAGGGAAGCATGTAACTTGAAGCGGAATAAATTAAAGGCAAGCTACTGTTCGTTGGATGTAGAAGACATAAAGTTAAAGTCCCGTTTCTAATGCCCTGTTGGCACTTGTCAGGTTTGCTCTTAAAAAAAAAAAAGGTTTCTATTTTGGCAAGGTTTTATATTATGACATGACATTGCCTCACAGCCTGATGTATGAGGTACATGAAAGCATTAAAAAAACAAAAAACCTTGCCTTCAAAATAAGCATTTCCCAAGCTCCTGGAAAGCACTTCTCAAATATGTAGACACCACAGATCAGCTGAAAATTTGACAGAGTGTAGCCAAAGGGAAAATGTTGCTCAGGTACAGCTTCAAATATACCAAAATACCCTCCAACAAAGAACAACCTCTTTTTCTTTAAACATAACTACTTATCAAGCAGTTTGTGCCTCCTAAATATGCAAAAGTGCTGAGTATTTCCTTCTCCACTCCTTTCCTCTCGTCTTCCATTTCCAGTCTTCGTTCAATTGTTAATAATCATGTTGTCATTTTCTGAAGAGTTGGCACCAAAACTTTGTTCTTTCCACAAAGAAACTGCTGCAACCAAATGATTACAAAAACTGTCATTATATCACAAAGTTACAGCCTTGACGTCTGTTAAGTAAAGGTTTATTTTACACTTCAGAAGTCAATCTGCACAGATGACTAAATTCTTTCAGAAGTGTACAGTGTGCTCCTGTCAAATATATTGGGGAGGGGGGGAGAAAAAGAAGTTGATTTCAGACAAATATTTACTTTTTTGGTTGCAAAAATTAGTTGCCCCTTTTCTGTATGTGGGAAAACATCTCTCTGTCTCTTGTCTCTCATAAAAGCTACTTCTCCCAATTGCTGTATCATTTCAGCTACATCAGGCAATGGCCACTGGGCCGGTTTCCTATACCTTTCATTTCCAACCAAAATGCTATCTCTTATTTTCTGTCTATAACAACCCATGAAGGTTGATGGAGGTCACTGAAGCACCTGAGAGTTTGCAAAGAAAAATTCTAGAGACAATTTGGTTCACAGTGTGTGTAATTTGCTGTCTGAAATCTAGTACACATGCTGCTCGTCTGTTTGATCGTGGCTCTTGGGCAAGGGCCCATTAAATCTAATCCAGGCACAAGAATCTCTTCAATCGATGTAATCAAAGACGTAGGCTACAAAAGTTAGAAAGAAACTGGATGAAGTGTGCTGAATTTATCCCACAGGCAATCTGAGTCATTGGTCCCCTTTTCCTTTTTCATCACTATAATGTGAAAAGGTATTTGGTGTAGCCTTTATCTGTTACAAATCCTTGCCCTCATTTGCAAGAAATGGCGCAAGTGCTAGTCTAGGCTGTGCTTAAGAACATTTGACACTGACACCTCGGAAGGGGCCTTTGATTGGCCAAAACTAGTCCTGACTCCTTACCCTGATGAACTTGGGCTGCTCTGGCTGAATGGGAAGCCATGTGGAATGCTACAGAAGGGTCTGATTTCCCTCAAGAGTAGCCTTTACTCAATAAAGGATAGGGCTTCCTTCTTAAGTTGGACAAGGGATGAGAAACAGATGGCCACTTAACAGTGTGGCCACTTGCTTAGAAATCTCCCACTTAGCTATAACTGCATGGGGAGCCAGCTGTCTGCAGATGTTGACCACACAGCAAGCCCAACTTAATCATGACTCTTGCTTCCTTGGAGCATGGTGCTACTCAGCTTGCCATATAAGTTGATGGGCTACTGGCTGCCCATGAGGGTATAGAGCCAACACTACCTAGAACATTTTTTTTAAAGGTGGCCCTGCAGTAAGAAATTTTTCACTCAAGGTTGGAGCTAAATGAGTGTGCTGGGACAACCCTTTATGGCAGGAAAGAACTTTATGTCACTATACCATTCCAAATTTCGTCACTTTACTTCCATGATTTTCCAGGATAAGGGGGCTGCACACAGATTTCGTCGTCTTCTGGAATCACATAACACAGAAATGAGCACTAAACATATGCTATTCCATTACTTTTCTGAAAGTGGCCATTACATTGTGTGAAAGCTCAGCTATATAGTGGTACCTCAAGTTACAGACGCTTCAGGTTACACTCTGCTAACCCAGAAATAGTACCTAGGGTTAAGAACTTTGCTTCAGGATGAGAACAGAAATTGTGTGGCGGCGGCACAGCGACAGTGGGAGGCCCCCATTAGCTAAAGTGGTACCTCAGGTTAAGAACAGTTTCAGGTTAAGAACGGACCTCCGGAATGAATTAAGTTCTTAACCAGAGGTACCACTGTAATGTGGAAACAGTAAGGAAAAACAGAAAACAGAATGAACTGCTGTGTGACTGCAGCCTGTGCACGACTTACTTATAAGTAAACATGCATGGAATTGCTATGCAGAAATGTAAACATCTGCAATCTAATTCCATTTAGGTGAATCTGCTCCTCTCCTCTGCTTGCTCCTGATCTTCTTTAAGCTGCTGTCTATCTGTGAGCTGCTTTCCAAGGTGACAACGCAGTGAGTAATCTTTTCCCACTCAGTGGAGGCTGCAGGTATGTGGCAACAAGAGGAAGATACCCAGCTGAAACATATGCGTCTGTGATGCTACACCACATCTCCCATGCATGCTGAGTCTTGGCACATGCTGTTCAAACATAAATAGTTTATAATGCAAACTCATATTGTCAGAGAAGGTGTGGGTTTGGGGGGAGGGAGAAAGAAATTGTGTAGGCTAAATATAGCTCTTTGATCGAGAGAAGGGGAGGTCTCTTTTTGAAAAAAGCTACCACAATGAAAGTGTCATTGTCTGTTGTCAGTGTGTATAGCTTTACCAGCCTCCGCAAGGAATGCAGGCCTTGGCAGCACAGATGGCAAGATGTCAAAGGAGAGTATCTAATGCTATGCCAAGGGAGACTGATGGATAAACTGACATTCTTCCTTTCAAGTGAGTGTCGACCCAGTGACCCAGGATACTGCTTGGAGATTACATGCAAAGTCATTTGTGATAGGCTCAAAGAACCTGTGCCATGTGTTTCAAGATTATCTCTGGGCACGCTGCGGTTTGGGTTACTGCACTGTTTGTTTTTGCTTTCGTTCATGCAGGAGTCTCCATCTTTTCTCTCCCACCCGTCCATCACATTCCCTTCATAGTATAGTGCAAAGTAAGAAGTTGCCTTATCATGAGTTAGACCTTTGGTCCATCTAACTCAGTATTGTCTACACCGGGGGTTGGGAAGCTCAGGCCCAAGGGCCAAAGGCACCCTTAGGTTTTTCTCTCTTTGGCCCTCAGGACTCTCCCAGGCCACAATCCCCACTGGCTCTGCTCTGGGCACTCCTCACATGCTTTGGCCTTGGAATGTGTCCTTGATTGGTGAGAATGGCTTCTGCTTGTGTGGATAGAGGATAAAGAGGTCAGGAGGTAGGGATGTTTGGCTGAAACAATACCTACTATACAAAGGTCACTTTTATTACCCCACCCAATTTTTGCCTTGAGGATCTGGCCACTGGAAAGTCTCCCAATGAGGAAATGTGGCCCTTGGGCTCAAAACAGCCCCCACCACCCCCGTCTACACGGACTGGCAGCAAATCTCCAGTCCTACCACAAGGCAGAATGAAGCGGCTGCTTCAGGTAGTTGGTTTTGGTGTCACAAAAGGGAAGGGATGGTCAGTTGCTTTTGTTCTTATTGTATTTTTACTCCTGATTCAACAGGCCGTCCTGTCAGCTTCTGTTTGTGGAATGGGGTTAGGAATGACATTTCCTTCACTTCAGGCATCTTGGACCAGCCCCAGGTGTCTGAAAATAAGATGATACAAGCAAACCTGTTTAGGGAGTGGGAACTTACTTCTTTCTCCTAGGGGTAGAACTTGAAAGACAAGGCCCAGGACTGAAAGCCTTACTTTTATGACTATCTGGAGAAAGGTGAGGACAGATTAAACAACTGATCTCTTCTCTATCTGTTGAAAGAATAACTTTCTCAGCTGTCTAAAAATGTTGTGGTGGGCAAAGGATGTGGATGTATACAAATTGCCACACTGCATCTGTCTCTAAGGGGACATGATATGCAATAGGTTCCCAAAGATCTTCAGCTAATTGGCATACAGATAGTGGGGTTCTACTGTATATTGTACATGGAAATTCATCCCTCATTGGTTCTTCATTTTTGCACAACTCGGAGAGTTATCCAGCATCCTCTGAAACATCTGGCACTGGTTCCATTAATCTGTTCCAATGTGTCAAATCTTGTATTCTTTTCCAGCATGGCTATGACATTCAAACAGCTGTTGCCTTCTACGTCAGACAGGATGGCCAGATGTCCTCCACGTTATTATTATTATTTTACAACCGTTCCATTTTATATATATCCAGTCCACATTTTAAGAGGAGGACGTTGGAGTGTCATGACCACCTATATCTCCAACCTTTGAATATGAAGCACACAGAGTTATTCTGTGCAAATGAGTCAATATGCACAGTTCAGAATTTGCATTCAAATCAAGTATTTATTGAGACAGACTTCAGTCCTATGTACAACCTGGCAATAAATCATATTGAACTCAGCAAGATTTACTTCTGAATAAGATGCATAGGAATAGACTATAATTATTATTTTTAAAAACAGCAGTCTAAACTCAATAGAGTGCAGCAATTTATTATTATTTCTGTACACTGTTTGTAGGCCTCTGGAGTCGGAAATTTTACCGGCAACCTCCTGCTTATGCTTGGTTTGTGAGTGTGCAATGCTTGCTCAATTATCTCATTACTTTTTTAAACAGAAATTTGATACAGAATTTTGATATACTGTATCCTTTTAGTGCTGGTATGAAAAACCTTGGCAATATTCTTAAATTATACAAAGGTTTTTACTCTGCAGCAAGGATGGGAAGCTATAGTCACATACCTTGTAGTACATATAAATTGCATTCATATAGAAACTGAAGAATGCAGACAATAAGAGGAATTATTTAAGTGAACATTTTTATTTTTTATTAAAGTCTTTAAGCACTAGGACATCATATGCAAATGATTACAGAGCTGTTTTTTGACTTCTTCAGAAAAAAAAGGCCAATGTGTGACTGTAAATTGCTCTTACAAGTTCCTGGAACCACAAAAAAGCATCAGGTCAAATCACTCAGCAATTCTGTTTTTGCAGCATTATTCCCAGAAATGCCAACTGCAGTGCACAATCTAGTTAACATGGAAGAGTCTCTGCATTTAAGAGGCTACTCTGAATTAAACCGATTTTCAGGTTTGAATGTGTTATGACTAGTGTTGCACTGGTAAACATATGTGAATGTATGGTGGTGGTGGTGGTGTGTGTGTGTGTGTGTGTGTGTGTGTGTGTAACCAGGAGTGGATTTTTGTGTGGAAAGACTGTGATTTCAGTTTAGTTAAGTTCCTGGACCCAGCATTCTTTAATTATGTGTACGTCCTTTGCACTTGATTCTGACTGGTGGAGTTTGGGCTAATAATAATAATAATAATAATAATAATAATAATAATAATAACAACAACAACATAACAGAGCCCATAAACTTGTTCTCCCCTAATCTAAACTATATAGATTTTTAAAAAAATTAAAATGAAAGAGTTCCTTTACTTAGATTTTCCTTAATATGTGGTAAGCATAGAAGAATTCTTGCTTTATTGAACCAGTGAAATAAATCTGAAACTCTGCTAACTCAACATTTTTTTTAAAAAAAAGGGTAACAGGAAGAGGAATGGGAAGCTACAGTTTTGCTCAAAGTTCAGCACTTTTGCTGCTCAGAACTTCCGGAGTGGTAAAATGGTTCAGCAACACAAGCAGCAAATCATAGGGCAGATTTTATAGAAAAGAAAAGAAAAAAATATATATTGTGCACAATTTTCTGGTTTCCTTGGGATATACATGTGGCCTCGTTGCATTTTGCAATATAAAGACTGACTGGTTTGCAGACATTGGGAGGCTGTTGCAATGAAGATCCAGGGTTTCCTTCAAATCTCTATATTAAACGCTTCCATTTGGGATGCAATTTTTATTTGCCTTGTATTGAAATTGCATTTATATAGGTTTCTGTTGTTTTATTGTTATATCGCTTTGAGAAGCTGTTTACAAATAAGATCAATACTAATGCAAATCTCTCTCTCTCTCTCTCTCTCTCTCTCTCTCTCTCTCTCACACACACACACACACACATGTTTCCAGCCAGTGACATTGGGATGTCCTTCCATCTTTCTTGGACTTCAAGATCCTACCCGGAAGCTAAATATAACCCAAAGTTTTTCATTGTTTTTTTTTTCCTTTTAGAAAAAGCTAAACACAACGGAAACCCCAAGGATCTTATAAACTAGGGCAAACCACATAGCACTTTATCAAAATGGCATTAAACATCTGACTAATACCCACAGAAAGAAAGAGATTTGTGTGTAAATATTAAGCACCATTTGCCCAGAGAGTTGAGTGGCTAAATCTTCAAATATTGTGTTGACTATTTACACCTCCCTGGAGTCATAACTCATCTTGTTTAGCCTGAGATTATAAAAGTTGATGCTGTAATGTCTGGACACAGCAAGATGTTATGGAGGAGGATGAATATGTGTGTGCATACACAAACACACACAACAAGGAAATCTATACACGACACAGAAAATGTTTATTTAATTAGTACATGGCTTGTGCAATTTCCATAATTTATTCTGCTTGTGATATTTTGGGCTTTGCAGAATTACCAGTTCCACAGAGAAGAAAACTCAAGAGTCTTTGGCCAGAATATAGAATGCAAATCAAAGCATACAAACTGGCTTCATTAGCAAAATTTTAATTACTTGTTGTCAAATTTGGTGGCCTGGACCAAGGTGCTGAAGGACATATTCAATTGAGGTTTATAGAGGGTGCAGGAAAAAGGGGTAGAATGCTGTTGGTGGAGAAATTCACTACATTGGGCAAAAGTGTATTCTGGAGCTGTGCTTATCATTTCCAAATGACTGTGTTATACATATTAATAGCATTTAAATACATTGCTGGTTATATAGCCATTCAGCATCTGTTCTCACTATTAAGTGACATATATTAACTATGGTGTTTTTCACACAATTGAATGACATTTATTAGCTTAAGTGGCCACTTAGAGATCTAATAGAAATGCGTATAACAAGAACTAGGACACAGATATTTAGTGCGCCTCAACAGTAACCATTTCATCAGTTTAGTTCAGGGGTGCCTAACAAGGTGTCCTCTGGATGTTTTGGGACTCTAACTCACATCAGCCGTAGCCAGTATGACTAATGGCTGTGGATTAAGGGAGCTGTGGTCCAACAACATCTGGCAGAAGCTCCATATATCTGCTTTAGTGAATATAGATCTCCTGTAAATGATGCACTTTCAAAAGTAAATTTGATTTGGAAACCGACATTTGGATCTATGCATTATGCAGACCAAGCCTGTGCATATCTACTCATGAATAAGTCCCACTGAGTTCAGAAAGGGGTATTTCTTGGATTGCAGCCCTACTTCATAAATGTGCTTCCCATCTCTGGAAACCAAAGGGAAATCATTGCTTCTCCTATTTGTAAGAGGACGTTCAGGATTTTTTTGATGTCAAATTATTCTCTGTTTCTGTTTGTGGAAACTGTTGCAATACTATATTCAATATTGGTTATGATGAAAATTTGAAAATACCCAGGACACGATCAATCACACTTAGGTGCACTACATTCAACTAATTTCAGATGTGAATTCCTGATGAGTGATGGTCAGTTTTTTCTTCTCTGTGCAGTTGCCCCATGTGGTCACATATTTTTCTCGCCCTATTTCCTCATTAATCTGTCACATATTTTTCTCGCCCTATTTCCTCATTAATCTGTATTTCTTCTTAAAAATGCACAAAAAAGATATTTGAATACATATTTAAGTATAGATAGATAGATAGAGAGATAGATAATTTATTACGGTCAGAGACCAGCTTCATATTTAAGTATGTATTTTCTCATCAAATTTGCACCTATACTCATATTTAATCTGAAAATACAGATTTCTAAGGATGCAATCCTGAAGGAGAGGGGGCAGGTGGTAAGATAATCAAAGACAGAGAAAACCCACTGTTTTCCAATGTACAGTGGTACCTCTACTTACAAATAACTCTACTTACGAATTTTTCTACTTACAAATGGAGCTCCGTCCGCCATCTTGGATGCGGTTTAGATAGGATTTTTTCTACTTACGAATTTTTAGATAGGGTTGCTTCGACTTACGAATTTTTTCTCCCAATGCATTCCTATGGGATTCGACTTACAAATTTTTTCGACTTACAAATGTGTGTTCGGAACGCATTAAATTCGTAAGTAGAGGTACCACTGTACTTACAAGCTCACACCACTGCTCTTGAGTTCCTCTGTCTTTTTCTTCCTTCCTTTCCTTTCCTTTCCTTTAACTATTTCCCTTCCTTTAGGAATAATGCTGTAGTTCATACCCTGGTTTGGGGAAATATTTAGGGACTTGTAAGGCTACAGATCTTTCCAAAGTGTGCTTTCCCTCAATCTCCCTATCGCATGTATCCAGTCTCTCCTGCCACACTCCTTTTTAGTCCAATCTTACCAACCTCTGTAGGGCTTGTAGGCTGCAGAGCTTTTCATGGTAATGGTGAAGATAATGAAGATGCGCCCAATGTCACATTTGCATCTCTGAGGTTGAACCTTTCTCTCCACCCTGAGACCAAAGGATTGCAGGGTTAAAGTACTGACATTGGATTCTTATCTCATTATACATGATAAAGCTATCTTTAGCCATCTCACCCCTTGCTTTTTCCTGTAAGACCAATTGCAGTTGTTAACATTCATCAACGAGTTTCCACACCTATCAGTCAAATACCCATTCCCACCACCCTTCTGAGTAATACCCCTCCCCACCCTCTCACTATAGATAAGGGTCTGGAGACTTCTGTTTCAGTGTATCTGAAGAAGTGTGCATGCACACAAAAGCTCATACCAATGACATAGTTGGTCCAGTATACCTGAAGGAGCGTCTCCACCCCCATCGTTCTGTCCGGACACTGAGGTCCAGTGCCAAGGGCCTTCTGGCGGTTCCCTCGTTGCGAGAAGCCAAGTTGCAGGGTACCAGGCAGAGGGCCTTCTCGGTGGTGGCGCCCGCCCTGTGGAACGCCCTCCCATCAGATGTCAAAGAAAAAAACAGCTACCAGATTTTTAGAAGACATCTGAAGGAAGCCCTGTTTAGGGAGGCTTTTAATGTTTAATAGATTATTTTATTTCATTTTTCTGTTGTAAGCCACCCAGAGTGGCTGGGGAAACCCAGCCAGATGGGCGGGGTATAAATAATAAATTATTTATTATTATTATTATTATTATTATTATTATTATTATTATTATTTTATTATCTAAGGTGCTACTGTATGGAATTTTTTTATTTTGATTTTAAATGGTTTTCAGTGCTGTTTCTAATAGGGTAACCTATTTAATTGTTTCTTAATATTCATATTTGTTGTATTTTTTGTTGTAATTTGTTACGGTTAAAGTATTTTATGGTATAGTTAAAGCTATGGTTTTCCCAGCAGTGATGTATAAAAGTGAGAGCTGGACCATAAAGAAGGCTGATTGCTGAAGAATTGATGCTTTTGAATTATGGTGCTGGAGGAGACTCTTGAGAGTCCCATGGACTACAAGAAGATCAAACCTATCCATTCTGAAGGAAATCAGCCCTGAGTGCTCACTGGAAGGACAGATCCTGAAGCTGAGGCTCCAATACTTTGGCCACCCCATGAGAAGAGAAGACTCCCTGGAAAAGACCCTGATGTTGGAAAAGATGGAGGGCACAAGGAGAAGGGGATGATAGAGGACGAGATGGTTGGACAGTGTTCTCGAAGCTACCAAAATGATTCTGACCAAACTGCGGGAGGCAGTGGAAGACAGGAGTGCCTGGTCCATGGGGTCACGAAGAGTCGGACACGACTAAATGACTAAACAACAACAACAAGAACAACAACAAATTTTATGGTAAAATAGGTGTTTTTGAATTTTTGTTGTTATTGTTGTTGTTGCTTTTAGCCAAGAAAAGCATCACAAAAATTCAGAGAAGTGAAAAATCAGAAGGAGAAATTGTGTTTCCCAGTCTCCACATTAGTTCAGGAGGTGTGGATCCATTTGCTTCATATCAGAATCCACAAGGAACAAATTCTTCAAGCATCCCTATTCCTAACACTGTTATGGGAGGTCAGACAAACTACATTTGCTTCTCTGAACCTGAAAGTGATTTTGGCAACAGGCTCATTGAAAACTTGTAATGGAGAGTGAACTTGTTGGATTACACACATCATGAGTACACCAGGAGATATTATAAAATATAAATGTAATCTGTGATAATGGGATCCTTAGGAGACAACCACACAGTTGGAGCCAAATGCCAAGTTTTGAATAAGTTAAGAAATTTTAACAGGAAATGGGAAGCAATCACAGTGCATTCCAATTAGGATCACATAGCTCATACTTAGAGGGTCAGATGTGGTGGGCTGATCAAATTAATCTGAAGTTTAACTTTTGGATTTGATCCCAGACAAATAGAGATTCAGAACCTAACATTACCATTTCGCCCGCACAATGCTATGAATCTTAAACTATATATATTGCAACGCCTCCGTTAACAGAGGCAGTTGCTGGGGCACGAACAGGAGAGTGCTATTGTGCTCCTGCCCTCCTGCTTGTGGACTTCGCAGAGGCATCTCATCGGCCACTGTGAAAACAGAATGCTGGACTAGCTAAGCCTTTGGTCTGATCCAGCAGGGGTCTTCTGATGAAAAAAACGACTCTTGGCATTTCCCAGGAACAATTGCCCTTGCAGGTTAAATTTGTCTTTGGCTCTGAAAAGTAATGGCCTCATGTTTCAAATGTGCTGGAGGCACATGCCGTGCACAAAGACAGGACAAACATTTGGTATGTTTTTATTTTGTTTAAAATACATGCAACTTGCTTTTAATTGAGGTATCTCAGATTTTGTGCGTATGCTTTTGTTGTTTAGTCGTTTAGTCGTGTCCGACTCTTTGTGACCCCATGGACCATAGCATGCCAGGCACTCCTGTCTTGCACTGCCTCCCGCAGTTTGGTCAAACTCATGTTCGTAGCTTCGAGAACACTGTCCAACCATCTTGTCCTCTGTCGTCCCCTTCTCCTAGTGCCCTCAATCTTTCCCAACATCAGGGTCTTTTCCAAGGATTCTTCTCTTCTCATGAGGTGGCCAAAGTATTGGAGCCTCAGCTTCACGATCTGTCCTTCCAGGGAGCACTCAGGGCTGATTTCCTTAAGAATTGATAGGTTTGATCTTCTAGCAGTCCATGGGACTCTCAAGAGTCTCCTCCAGCACCATAATTCAAAAGCATCAATTCTTCGGCGATCAGCCTTCTTTATGGTCCAGCTCTCACTTCCATACATCACTACTGGGAATAAGCGTATGCTTATTCGAAAAGAAAGATGAACATTCTAAAAATATCCAAAGCATCTTGCAAAAAACCCAAAAACCTTTCAATGTTTTTTTATAAAGCCCTTCAAGTTTTTTTTTAAAGCAATAAACAATAAAAACAATGGAGGAAAATAAAGCAGGGGGGGGGGGAAGCAGCAGGTAAGAACAAATAACAGAAGCAGGGAATCTATCACTCGGTTAAAAGCCCCAGAGGATAAAGTGGTCAGTTTGATGCACATAGGACTTCAGTGCTGGTGGATCCTGGACATTCTGGGGAGAGCATTCCATGGGGAGGGTGTAGCTCAGTGAGAGTGCATCCACTTTGCATGCAGAAGGTACCACGTTTAATTCCTGGCATCTCTGCTGAGGACTGGGAAAGTTCCATGTCTGATATGTTGGCTAGTACTCACAGTATGGAGCTAGATGAGCTATGGGGCTAATGGGTTTGACTCAATGTAAAGCAATTACCTGTGTTCCTATGCATGGGGCACCCACACTGAAAAGTCGCTTTTCCTGGTCACCAATTGACAGTGCAATATGAAAAAGAAAACTGCAATGTTTCTCCATACAATCATGTGTTGGCACGCATGGCTGAATGGAGAAAATAAGTGGAACTTGCCTATACGAACGGGCACATAGTTATCAGGAAGACTTAATCTATAGCTCCATCCATCCAGAGTGAATCTAATCATTCAGGTATCAAAGTATCTAGCAGCAAATGGTGCCAACAATATGGTGTTACTGCCTGTCTCTAAAATGCCAGTAGATATTTTGCTTGTAGATGACGATGGACGACAATTCAGTCAGCTTGTTCAAGGGCAGAATGGTGGAATGGTTGCATTGCTAAATAATAGTGATGATTAGCCAGCTATAATGATGGTGACATGAGTCATTCTTGCTCCTCAGGCACCAATGAGACAAGCTGTTTGGAAACACACATGGACATAATAATACTGCTAAACAAAGAACGAGAAAAGCCAACTAATTCCCTCTTTATATTTCCACAACAGATTTTTCCTGTGGCAATCACTGCAAAAGGATTCAGTGCCATTAAATTTGGTCAAAAACTAGCTTGGGGATAATCTGATGAAGCTGAAATTTGCCCTACCCGGGGACATTTGCATGTTATTTATTCATATCGTTTGCATGTGCTTGGCCTGATAACGTGAACACAAATAAAACAGCTGTCAACAGCCACCCAAATCTGTTTGTTTGTTTGTTGCCCCTTTGGTAGGAGCCAAAAGCAACTGCCCAGAGTCTTTTCAGTAGCACAAAGTCATTTCACTCGAGCCAATTAGAAAATCATTTTAGGGAAGCTCAAAGAGTGGGAACAATGCAAGAAGATACAGTAAATGATAGCACCATGGACAAGGGCATGCCAAAGGGACAAAGAGATGCCCAGCTCTTGCTAAGAAATTTCCTGACATAGAACTGTGTTGTTTTTCATAGCCAATTAAAGGCACAGACCCCAATTCAATTAGCATTAATCACGACTAAGATTGCAGTCCTGTACACTTAGGAAATTGCCTTATACCAAGTTAGACCATTGGTCCATCTGGTGTAGTATTGTCTATGCAGACTGGCAGGACACGGGTGACGCTGTGGTCTAAACCACAGAGCCTAGGGCTTGCCGATCAGAAGGTTGGTGGTTCAAATCCCCGCGACAGGGTGAGCTCCCGTTGCTCGGTCCCAGCTCCTGCACACCTAGCAGTTCGAAAGCACATCAAAGTGCAAGTAGATAAATAGGTACCGCTTCGGCGGGAACAAAAATGCCATTTCCGTGAGCTGCTCTGGTTCGCCAGAAGCGGCTTAGTCATGCTGGCCACATGACCTGGAAGCTGTCTGAGGACAAATGCCAGCTCCCTCGGCCTATAGAGCGAGATGAGCGTACAACCCCAGAGTCGTCTGCGACTGGACCTAATGGTCAGGGGTACCTTTACCTTTATGCAGACTGGCAGTGACTCTCCCAGGTTTTAGGGGTTTCTCCTAGCCCTACCTTAGTGGCAAGGATCATAGTGGGGAGCTCACCCTGTTAACACAGAACCTGCTTATCAGAATGGTGGTCACTTTGCTAACATCTAAAGCAGGAGTAGGGAGCCTCAGGCCTGGGGCCCAAACACTGCTGCCTGGGCCTCTTCCTCTGGCCCTTTGGAACTTTGCCCTGGCCCCACATCCTCCTGAGTCACACTGTTCATGGACTTGGCTTTGTATCCACATGGAGAGATTCTGCCTGGCAGCAACATGTCCATGAGCTCCAATCATGCCTCTTGCTTACCTGCATGGAGGATGGAGAGGAGTGTGTGGGTGTTTGTAGAAACTAGCAAACTGCCCAAAGGTAGGATTCACATTAATTGCTTTGCCTGCTTTTGCCTCTGGCCCCACCCATCACCAGCATGCAGTCCTTGGATGGTTGCCTGCCCAGAAGGGAACATGGACCTTAGGCTGAAAAAAGTTCTCCACCCATGATTTAGAGAAACAGCTAGATCACATTGCACTATGACACTGCTCCTTCTGGGTTTTTAAAAAATCTTGCTTTCCTTTCAGATTGCTCAGGAAGCTATATGGGTTTTACTTTTTGTTGTCACAACAACCCTGTGAGACAGTATAGGCTGAGAGGAAAAGAGAGGGAATTGCCAAAAGGCAGCCAGTGAATTCTGTGTAGATTTGAACTCCGGACTTGGTAGTTAAAAACCAATATTTATCAGCTGGATAACACTACCTTTCATGGTTATGTCACAAGATGATGGCAAAAAGTACCACCACCTCTTCCTCTCCTAATTAAAGTTTCAGAAACTGTAACCTAATCTTGTATGATTCTGTGTGGACACCCACGTTATCTACAGATCCTTTGGATTTATAAGGAAATGCATTTGCTATATTCTGAAAAAAAATGTAAGTCTGCTTGAAGATTCTTGTTTAACTTACTTTTGAGAGCCATGCTTACATGAGTGAGCATGGGATTCCAAGGCTCTGCTCACATCATAATAAGTTTATGAGCATTCTGCTGTCAAGCCTAAGGCTGTCAAATGATATTCAAGATGAAACGGTATCTGATAACTGCAGATGTTTTGCCGGCTTAGCGGGTAGAAAAAGAGGCAGGATATTAAGGGATGAACAAAAATAAAATCAACTGAAGCCATTAAAACAAGCCGAATTCCTGCACAACTCAAGTTTGATCTGAACCCAACCCAATTGGTTATTTACGGCTGCGTACGCTTGTTGCGCCATTACATTTCAAAACATCTATTCCCCCATCAGTGCATACAGATGTAAATCAGTTCAAGTGAATTAAGTTTTGCTCAAGGCACTGTGTACAATTATGGCGTGGCTATTAAAAGCAGAGGAGGGTAAGATGGGGAAAATATTTCCCATGGCACCGGATTTAGCCTATTAACTAATCAAATCAAAAACCGTACTTGAAAGAATAAGCAGACCTATAACAAATACGAGAATTCGATTGCTCGGAAAAGCATCCAGTGGAGCTATAGTTACCATTAGCTCTTCTGTTAACCCTGCTCTCTTCGTTCCAAAAGTGAAGGCTGGCTTTGGAACTTTGGAAGCTCAGATATTCTCACCAGCCACTATTATGAGAATAAGCAAAACATTTTCTCTCTGTCCATTTTTGCACTTCAGTATCCTCACTTTCCTGCTCTTTCAGAATGGGGAGACTGGGTGTGTGTTGGGTAAGGGAGAGAAACCCTTTGCAGCAAAGATGTGCAGAGACCAGACTCTCATTTGGCCACAATGTCATGAGCTGCTAATGTACTAGCTGTTGGCTGCTTCACCAGAAAGTGCCTTCTGGCTTGCAGAGTGAGGCAATCTCCTCAAGTCCTTGACCTTGAGCACCATGAAAGGGCAGCAAACTCATTTATTACATTCATTAGTGTTGTATTTATACTGCCAGGAAAGGAGAGACGCACTTTGTGGGATTTTCAGCCTCTGGTGGCAAAATAACATGACCAGCCTTGCACTTGTGCGGCAAGCATGTTTGCTGCTGCACCTCAGATAGGTGGGACAGCCCTGTTTTCATAAGTGAAGGCCAAATGGTCCCCTTGTTGTCCTCCTCTCCACTCTGAGCCCGGTGTCTACTTTGAATGCTTGTATTGATGTGTCAGTGACAGGAGAGTGGAAGAAGGCAATGGGGAGTCCTGGCCTTGCTGAAGCTGGTTAGAAGAAGAATCCAGCCTGCTCCTCAGAATTCTGACCATGGTAGAACCCCTATGGCAGTGCTTCTCAAACCGTGCACCAGGTTGCACGAGAGTGTCTTGAAACATACTGGATGCAACCATCACACTACCAGCATGGGGAGCCCCATCCAGCACTGATTTCACCCCTCCTCTTTTGCCATCTTCCTGAGTTATATACACACCTGGTTTCTTTGGTGGAGTATTTGTTAAATCTTGTAGGCATAAGTCTACGAGTCATCACAGCATCACCATGCTCAGAGAGCATGGTCCCATCCATCTGAGCCTTGAATAACTGCATGAAGGCAGTGCCAGATTTAACCCTGTGGAGGCCTCTAGGCCCCCTTCACAAATTATCTCAAAGCTTCTACTTGGCTTGGTTGTAATTAACTTTCAAGTTCAAATCAAAATTATGTTGATCCATTGTCATGGGCCCCCTAAAAGGTGTGGTGCCCTTGGGTCGGTGCCTGCTAACCATTGTTCTTGGGCTGCCATACCCACCCACCTAGCTGTTCCCACAGACTTAAAAACACTGCAGTATAATAAGAGGTTGTGAGAACATCAAAGTCTTACAGCGACACAGACATGATGAATGCCCTTCATTTGTATAGAACATAATGGATGCCTGCATTTCTGATGCAGCTGTCCTCTATCACATATATAAAAACAGTAGTGGATAACACCAGTGGTATTCGCATAAACCACTGCAATTTGTCTAGGTATAGGAGACGTAAATAAGTAACCTTTGTTAAAGATGTGCATCATCAAAAGCCCAATTGCAGTGCTGCTGAATATGTTGTTTCTTTCTGACCTCACATTGTCCAGCCAGAACGACTAAAAGCCTCACTTTGTTATTTACTAGCTTTTAAGTGTGCAATTTTTTGACAGTCTTCATTACTCTTTAATAAGCTTCTTTTGTAGCCGAATTTGCTCTTTAGACATTCTGCTAGGAAATGGCATTCAGAGTTTTGTCTAGGGGAGGTTGATTGCAGTGCATTTAAAATATGCAAAGAGTTGCTTTGTTTTGAAAAGGAAACACTCAGGTTTCATTTCTTTCCAAATCTACCCCATTCAAATTCAGGATACCTCCAAGCCAAGTCTTTTAAAATTTCCAGTTATTAGGGAGGGGTGTGCCTCTTGGCAGATTAATTTATCACAAGGGGTTGGGGAGTCAATTTTCTGTTTCCTAATGCTAAGTTCCACCCCCTGCAACAATGATTACATTGTGGGAGGTATAAGTGAAGAGGAATCGGGGGGACCACAGGGTTGGGGTTAAATGGTATTTGAATGTGGGTGGGAAAGTATGTGGCAAAGAGATGGGGAAAGACATACAGAAGCTCTGTGTTCTCTGCAGGTCAGTGAATTGATGCTGCTCATCTGCCACAGAAAACATGGACCACGAAGTTCAAAGCTCATTGCCCCCCCCTCCCACACTGAAAGGACAGGATGCTGAATATAGGTTAAAGAAGCACAACTTTATTGATTAACAAAGAACAACAGTAAGACAAGATTAACTAGTTATATCCCCAAATGCATCCTTACAGTAGCCTGCATGTGAAAGTCAGATGGGAAAGGGTTTCAACTTTCAATGGAGGTTGGTGCTAAAGATTCCACCCTCAGACTTTTATTGTGTTTTATTGCGTGCCAAGGCCCCATGCCCCGCAGTTCCCTATTGATATTGATTAATAAACACACAGACATGAGTATTTAGGTTTATGGGCTAAAACAGGCCACAACTTTATTGGTTACAGATGTGAGCAGTTTGGCTTAGGCATTGGGTGAAACCAGACTATATCTTGACTCCTGCCCATCTGCAGGGAGTTGAACTAAGGGTTTAAAGGGGAAGCCCTGTGACTTACATCAAATAGGGGCACCCTGAGGGTCCCCATTGGGGTTGTGGCATGGCCCTAGCCCATGCCCAGGCTTCGGACAGTATCCATACCCTGGACATAGCTGTCAAGTTCTCCCTTTTTTTAAGGGCAATTCCCTTATGCTGAATAGGCTTCCTCGCGAGAAAAGGGAAAACTTGACAGCTATGACCCTGGATCCCTTTAATAGGACACCCTTATCGAGGCGCGGCAAGCAGAGGCTACAGCCTCCTGTCCCTTAAACAAAGGCTTACCCAATGCCTAACCGTACAAAGTTGTGACAATTGCTACAAGGTAGGCGAAAACCAAATGGCAGGTGCCAATTTGCCAAGTGGAAAAATTCCTACCCGGCCCCAACAATAAGGCGGCTGACGTTTTGTCCATAGCAAGGTCATGTCACACCAAAGCTTAAAAAGAGGGCGGGTAGGTTGGGAGATCCAGCGAGGAGGCGAGAGAGGGAACTTGCGGCATTGATTGGCCAGGTGGGCGTGATGTAACCGGGGTTGGCGCGAGGGGGGGCATCAATCTCCTGCCCCTGAGCTGGATCACTGCAAGGGCCCAGATGCCTGGCCGCAATGCTGCCCACTGTGAAAGGTGAGTGGTCCTTTCATTTTCCTATTCTGTGTGTGTTTGCTTGTTCTTCAATAAACAGTTAGCGCCTACACTACAAACAGTGAGTAGATTCTACATTCTTTAATAGTGAGGAACTGAACAGTGGCAATGAAAAAGATGTAACACATCCTCCTACAGGAAAGCTGAAGGGTTTAATTCAGACTAGCAGCAGTATGTGGACAGGCATAACCATGAATTTCTAGCAATGGGGACAAGATGAGGGTGGCACTTCTCAGTGTCTGTGTCAGTAAAAGTTATGCACTTAAAAAAAAGTTTGCTCAAACCACAAAACCCAAGGAATCCAAGATTGGCAGAGCAGTAAAAGATCTTGTCAGAACACTATTGTACAAAGTCAGGTATAATTGTGGGATGTGTCAAATTTCATAACATGATGAGGAAGTGAATCTGTATCGAAGTATACAGCTATCTCAAAAACAACAACTAAACGCTGGTGCTTTAGGAATGTTCTAGAGTAGCATTTCTAAAATGGTGGGCCTCCTGTGCTTGAACTATTGGATTCTACAGCGGGCCAGGGGCTGACTAACATTGTACCGTGGTACCTCGAGTTACAAACGCTTCAGGTTACAAACTCCACTCACCTGGAAGAGTTACCTCGAGTTGAGAACTTTGTCCCAGGATGAGAACGGAAATCGTGTGCCGGCAGCAGAGACAAGAGGCCCCATTAGCAGAAGCATGTCTCTAGTTAAGAACAGTTTCAGGTTAAGAATGGACCTCCAGAACGAATTAAGTTCGTAACTAGAGGTACCACTGTACTAGGTATCTTCCAGCTCCACATATTCTGTGTAACTACTCCTTCATTTTAGTTTGTTCAGAAAACACTGAACTTTCCTTAGCTCTTGCAAGGATGAATTTTTTTGCTTCATATGCATTAATTTATTTTAATTTTTGTTATCTAATGTTCTCAGCAGAATATTACCCAAGGCAATTTACTATTAAATCATAACTAAAACAGGAAAGAAATAATCTAGCTGGCACACAACCTTTCTAATGTATTTTTACTACAACTGCCCTGCAATTATATGTTGGTACAGAGATTAACCTTTGTTTTGAGAGGCGGGGCAAAATGTACTTGGCAATATATGCACTGCAAAATGATTTTATTTTTGTCTGCAATCATTTTTGGCTTCCATGTGTGTTTAGTTCTTGAACTGGGTACACACAGCCCTACGTTATAAGTTCCAAGTCCAAGGGCGTACCCACCATGCGGCAAGTTAGGGCAGCTGCCCTACTCTAGAAGCAGGGCTGGTGGGCAGAGGCGGAGCACAGCCCGGCGGAGCGCGAGTTCGCCATTCCCGCCGCACCGCGCCGCACCCTCCCTCCAGCTCCCCGGCGCGCCCTCAGGCAAGGCCAAGCGCGGCGGGGAACCAGGGAGCGCGGCGCGGTGGGCGGGAACGCCGAACTCGCGCTCCGCTGGGCTGGGCTCCGCCTCCGCCCACCAGCCCTGCTTCTAGGGAGGGGCACAGCCCGGCGGAGCGCGAGTTCACCGTTCCCGCCCGCCGCACTGCGCCCTCCCTCCAGCTCCCCGTCGCGCCCTCTGGCAAGGCCAAGCGCGGCGGGGAACCAGAGAGCGCGGCGCGGCGGGCGGGAACGCTGAACTCGCGCTCCGCTGGGCTGGGCTCCGCCTCCGCCCACCAGCCCTGCTTCTAGGGAGGGGCACAGCCCGGCGGAGCGCGAGTTCGCTGTTCCCGCCCACTTTGTGGCCCCTCCCCTTCCGTGCCTTGGCCCCTCCCCTTGCCCCCCCTAGTTTTGATCCTGGGTACGCCCATGTCCAAGTCACAAAATACTCATAGGTTCTTACAAAGAGATATTTGTGTGTGTCTCAGAAAAATAACATATAAAGCAACCCTTTAAGAGTTCCATTGTCTCGTGATGGCCTGGAAGGCCTACAGCTGGAAAGACAAGTAACAATGAAATGTGCCTGTGCTGGCATTTGTTCTTTAGCCCTCCCTCCCATTGGAGGTTCAGCTGGCAGTAGGGATGAGGAACAAATTTGATTCAGTTCACATTCAAAGGCCTCACTTTCTGAAGCAATACACGAACTGAAACGCAGCCACCCCTTGAAATTCACACGTCACCAATTTTTGCAATGCAGTTCTCCGGCCAAGTAATAATATGTACAAAAATGCATGTCAAACTGAGGCAAAGTGTGCTGAACAATAATCAATGAAACTATCAGTGAAAATGCATATCGACTGGAAGGAATGTTGCTTTGCAATGATGCGTATATTAGACAAAATTGCATACAGGAATGTGAATACCTGTATTCAGAGAAATTCAGACACAAAAATCACAAGTTGATGTGGAAATGCTTAGAACTAAAATCAAAATTGGAATAATGGAGACAAAGAGAAAGCAAAACGGACAGATCCCTAGCTGGCACCTTCACTGTACCATCAGAAATTAACTTAAGGGTGCAATCCAATCCCTAGGTGGCTGAGGAACCACAGAAGCAGCATCACTGTCACTCAGGCAACAAATATGGAGGCACACCTCACAGAGCTACAATTCCCAGAGTTCCCTGGGAAGAAGGATTGATTGAGAAACTACTATGAGAACTGTTACCAGGAGCTCTCCATGGACCAGTAATGTTTGGTCCACCTTGCCGCATTCTCCATTGGGTTCCATCCTCAGACCAGAACATGTCAAGCATTCTGTTTAAATATGGAGTGCCATGTTTGGGAATGTGGCATCAGTAGCTACTTCACTCTTTTATTATTTCATAGGCTTCAGGACAAAGTCCTTGTTACTCTAGGATGTGGGCCAGGAGGCCTTGACAACTCAGTAAAGTTATCTTTGGCGGGAATCATAAGTTGAAGCATGGCACTATAAATGTGTTCTAACAAACCCTGTACCAAATACAAGACACTGGAGACAGATTTTGCCAATATGCCACTGATGCAATTTAAAGAATTTTTTTCTCTTTTATTGAAGAACAAGATATTGTAATGACATCATCATCTCGGAGGTGTCTGTAGAGTGGATGTATTGATTGAAAATGTCTAGTAAACCAGACGGGAGTTGTGTTCCTATTGAGGGTATTTGGCGAGCCAACATAACAGGAATGAAGGACTGAGGGTTGGAGTGATCATTCTGTGGTATTATAGCAGTGGACAAAGCTGAATGGTAGCTTTTGAATAAATGTGTTTTCAGTAAGATTTACTTAAAGAAAGAAAATGTCCAATCACCCCTCAGTAATTTGATCCATTATTTGTAAGTTGCTTTGATGTTTTTATTGTACACCACCATGATTTTTAAAAATAAGTTGCAGACTTAGAAATACTCTTAAATAAATCAATAAGGTTATAAACATCACTTGTGATTTTAAATGGGATAAATCCACCAGTGCTTAAAATGCATTGTCACAAAAGTTTTGTATGATACTGTACTAAGTACTCTCCTCTATATGACCATGCTAAGCAACACAGACTCTCCATACTTTAAAGTCTTAAGCCTATGCACTTTAAAGGTTCTTAACATTTCTTAGTTCAGAGGGGCTTAAATCCTTTACATGATATTTCCAGGGATCACATTTCACAAATCCAGATTTTTGCATAGCCAGGCTTCCTTAGAAATCGCAAAGATTAATGAGTGAACTTTCACCCCAGCAGAAAGAGGCACGGCAAATAAAAGGAGATGAAAGTTTTAAGCAGAGGTGGGGGTTGAAAAAGAGATTTGCCTTAGCATGTAAATGTAATTGTTCAGGCTGAAAATTAAATTACATTTAGAGGGTAGTATCTTAAGCCCATTGCTAATTATACTTGTGTGAGTTTCAACTCATTAAATTTAGATAATAATTTTGCAAAAGAGGAAAAATATAACCAGTAAAACTGCCGGCTTTCCTGACTTGCTATCTTTCTAGTTCCATTATGGCACCTTGCCGTACTTTGAGTGAGATCCAATGTCAGCCTTACTCAGAAAGGATCCATTGAAATCCATGGACTTATTCTGTGTGTAACTGAATTGGATATTACCTTTGGTGATATCCAGTTGTGGCAGCCCACTCGTGCAAGAGCCATTTCACTAGCAGGAGTCCCATTCTTAGAATAGGACAACACAAACTCCAGTGGGTGCCTTGTAAAAGCTGTTGTGCAACCCCTAGTGCTTTTATATTCTCTTTTTATGTTGCGACTGAGATTTGTGGACGAAGGGTGGCATACAAATTCAACAAATAAATGGGAAATAACCAAGCTGCTTTGCTTGAACTTTGTGCACTACCTCTTGTACTACTGCTGGCACAACTGCTTGTGCCATTTCACCTTTTGCTAATGTTATACTTCCTATGTTTTCATAAGTGAGTGTGCCAAGTTTTAAACCGCAAAGACCAGGAACTCCCAGCCCTTCAGCTGTCCAGCAGTTGTAGCCAGAGGTTCTTACCAGAGAACAGTTGCATTGGCCACCCCTGGGGTCAGGCCTAATGTCTCTGCCTCCCACATCTCTTGTTCGAGGCTAAATATGGTGCCTGTGAAAAGCCAGTTGCTGACCACAGCATTAGTCAGACATGGAAACCATGAAAAGCTTGTCAGATGAGTTTGGTGGTTATTTCCCAGTCGAGGCAGCGACTGCCTTTAAAGAAAAAGAAAAAACCCCAAAAGCCAAGGACACCAATTTGGGGTTTCACAGAAGAGTTACTGGTACTTCCCAGAGTTGCCAAATTACACGTACAGCATTTCACAGTGGAAACAGTGCATCTCACATTTATTTATTTATTTTTTAAAAAAGAAATGCACATAGTCTTGCACATTTTGAGGGGTTTGAAATTCAGCCAGGACTTTAGCACAGCAACTTCATGACATTCGGCAAGTTTCTTTTGGTGGGAGTAAAGGGGGAAATTATTTCTCCTAAAATGTTTAGGCCTGAATAGCAATGCTTTAATTTAATTCTGGAAGAGAATCTGTTTTCTAACGAGAGCCAGAGAACTATGTTTTAATCAGGGGGATACACGAGCATTTCTTGTTAAAGCAATACACTGGTCAGTGGTAAACATGCAGTGGGCCAGAAACCATTTTGTTAGCCTTACATTAAAAGGAACATTTTGAAAATGCTTAGTGGGAGTTGGGAGGGTTTTTTCTTTTTTCTTTTAACAAAGCAGGAGGAGGAGGATTGGGAAACAAGAGAGCTGTAAACTCTTTCCATGAGGTTTTGTGTACAAAATCCTCCTTCTAAGGAGGAAAGCCTTGAGTGAGAGAGGCACAGGGAAGAAAGAGAGGGAAATTAATTTTCCCCATTTGCCATCAAATCTGTGTAGCTTTGCTCAACTGCTATTCCAACTTTCTACCTTCAGAGAATCCTTTACACATGTATTTCCCAAAGAAACTGTGACGCATGTGTGTCTACACAAAGAGGGAAGGAAAGTTCAATAGTCAGGGGTGTGCTTGGAATCAAAGCTTGGCTTGTATCTGTCCTTTTAAAGAGGCACCTTAAATTGAGATGCTCTGTGCACTCTCCACTTCGATTTGTGCTCGTTTCTGAGTTGTTCTGTATTGTTGCACAGCACCCCAATCCCCGAGCGGTGCAAGATTTAATATGTATGTATTTTATTGTTTAGTGGTAACAGAAATGTGACACTGTACCTTTAACCATGTAATGATTGATTCCATTCACCTGCAATGTATTTCATGCTTGAAGCAAGTTTGAAGATTAGTTGTGCCTGTGAACATTTTCCTATTTTGTGCAAACTGTTTTGTCTGACTGGGTAAGGTATAGCATGTTATTTGTACTTTACAATTTCTTTATATTAATATACATTGTAATTTTAGTAGGCCTATTATCTGTACTATGCGGCCTTTTGAACTGATGAAGCTTATGGCGAAACCTGTTGTATATCCAGAGGACAGGTCGTCCTTCACTTGCCCACCTGCGTTTACTTCATCGTGATGGTGCCTATATAAGACCTACTGAAGAACACTCATCCAGCTCTTTCTTCCATCCACCTGTGTTAACTTCATCAGGGTGATGGCAGCCTAAGACCAGCTGAAGTATTTTCTATCCAGTTCAGTTTTAACAAACTATCTTGAACATTCTTTATTTTTCTATTGGCATCAGGTTGCTGTTCATTGCATGGACCTTGCCCACTTGTTGAATGGTTCATTTATTCAGACTTAAAACGTTCACTGAGCATATTATTCATTCCATGTTTTTGGCAAAACTAGTACAGTATTGATCTGTGCATGGCATTGTAACATGTTTTTGTTTGTTTGAATGGTCATTAGTCTTTCTTTAGTCCAGTTGTTATCCCAGTAAATTCCCTTTTATATTTAGTAGCCAGTTTGTGGTGGTTTGTTTTGGTTTATTACATACCATACATGCACATGTATACACCCACCCACAATTTGAGCCTGCGTTGGAGGGGTTCACTGCATCAGCACCCCAAAAGTGTCCTGTTTCTCCCATAGAAGCAGGCTTGGATTTAAAAAGAAATCAAACGATGCTGTCAAATGTTGCTCCGACTCTCTTTCTCGCTTGCTGCTTTCCTTCTCAGTCACATCGCAGCAACTCAAGTCCAAACTCAGGCTTTGTCTTCTACTTCTGAGTTGAGGGAGGGGCCCTACCCATTTGCCGCCTCACACAGAGGCCCTTTCCTTTGTTTCCCTCGATCACCTCAACACAGGAAGCTAGCCTGGCTTATATTTTAACCTTTGCTGGATCCAGGGGTTAGAAGGGTCTTGCAGGCAACCTACTTCCTCCTGCCGCTGTGCAAACTCATAACAGTGTGAAACAAAGTTCTCTGTCCACCATTCACTGTTAAGGGGAAATCTGAAAACTACAAAGAGGCAGAAAAGCTATAGCCAAAGTGGATAAAATGTACAAGCACAGGAGCCCCATCACAGTAGATATTTGTCTGCCATATTGCAGGACTGAAAGTGATTAATTTTGAAAGATTTTTCAGGCAGAGGTGGCTGAGTGATATGTATTGCTATTTTTGCCTGTGTGTTTTTAAAAACTTTATAGCTTTATACTGGCCTTTACTTTTTTGGTGCTTCTTTGTGTTCTCTGATGTCTCCCAGCTCTCCCAGACCTTAAAATATGAGGCTGTCTAGAATGTTCCCTGTGGAATTATGAAGAGCTCTGGGTTTTTCTTAGCTCACGGAGAGTGTGTATATATAGAGAGAGGGGGGGGGAGGGAGGGGGGAGGGAGAGAAGCTTAGGTGTTGTTGTTTTTAAGACATAAATGAAACCTTTAACTTTTTTTTTCCAAGGATGCAGTCTCAGGATTGCTATCATGATGGTTCCTAAAAATAATACCGCTGTTCTTTGGTGAGTGAGTGTGTATTCGATTAAGAAAAAAAACTTTTAATTTAACATGCTGTGTTAAAGGTTTTTGATGTTCACTCAAGATCCAAAATACAGTGGAACCTCGGTTTATGAACACCTCGGTTTATGAATTTTCGGTTTACGAACGTCGCGGACCCATCTGGAACGGATTAATTCACTTTCCATTACTTTCAATGGGAAAGTTCGCTTCAGTTTATGAACGCTTCAGTTTATGAACTGACTTCCGGAACCAATTACACCCATGCTTCGGGTTAAGTACGCTTCAGGTTGAGTATTCTGCGGACCCGTCTGGAATGGATTAATCCACTTTACATTACTTTCAATGGGAAAGTTCGCTTCAGTTTATGAACGCTTCAGTTTAAGTACTCCGTGGACCGTCTGGAACGGATTAATTCACTTTCCATTACTTTCAATGGGAAAGTTTGCTTCAGTTTATGAACGCTTCAGTTTATGAACAGACTTCCGGAACCAATTGTGTTCATAAACCGAGGTACCACTGTACTGAGAAATTCCAGCTGTTCAGGATCATGCTCTTAAGAGTCCCATTATTTAGTTAATATGGATATGGTATTTTATCCTGTGGTTATTTCCAAATGTACTACTACTTTGGAGCTGGATGGCTGTCAGTGGCATAGTGGTGGGCCACTATTTTTTTCCTACTTGAAAATGATTGCATTTTGAGAATGACATGCTTAAAACTTTCTGATCAGGTAAACCTGAAGTTGAAAATGAGAAACTTCTTATATTTTAACTTCCCCCTCACATTTCTCAAATCAGTTTTACTCATCTCCTGTAGCTTCTCCTCCCCGTCTCCTTTCACACTTAACTAGTATCTTACGTTGTGTCCCAAACTTCCACTTTATCTCACCCCTTCTTTTGCATTTCCATTGACAGCTAACCCTTCTTTGGAAATTGTTTGCTACAGCATTTTCCTTGTGGCAAAGAGTTCCATGGTTCAGCATTCCTCAAGTTAGTTACAGACATTAGGTCTGGAGTTATTCTGTCTCAGCTTCCCATTTTTTGAATAATGTGCTGAGCCATGCACTCAAATTAGGCAGAACTTTTTAAAATCTAATATCACTCTCCCCCCTATGTCTCTCAGTAATCTGTCCTCCCCTTCTCCTTTCATAGTTAGCTTGAATCTTATCACCTCCCCCCACAAACTGCCACTTTCTCACATCCATCCTATTACATTCAGTTTTACTTTTTTAAAAAACAAACAAACCAAGCTTTTATCTCTTGTTTAATTTCCTTCAACACCTCCTCTAGTCTTCTCCCTCAGAGAAGTGAGAGATCTCTCCCCTGTCCCCTGGCATTGGTCCAAGTGAAAGGTTATACAGCGATGGGTGATTGCTTTCCTCTCAAGCCATTGCTAGGCAGGGCTGGTTCACATTGAGCACGCGTGTGAATATTCTTATCATCTCCATAGGCTAACATTGTTTGGGGAAAAGCCTTGTTAATTAAGACTACAAACATGTTACATTAATGGCACACACTAGGCATTCCCCCCTGTCAATCTAACAAAAAAACCTCAACCTAGTACAAATGGAGAAATGTTTTCCTAAAGTCCACCTCAGCAAAGCCAGTGGAAAAATGGATATTATCTGTCAAAATGCCAGTCACTCATCAAACCTTTAACTCATTCAGAATTAGTGATGTCAGATAATTCAGATGGAAACAGAAATGGGAGCAGCAATTGCCAATGATCACTTATTCATCCCATTTCTGGAATGGAAACTGATCGAGTTTTTACAGTTCTTACTCACTGCTGTTGTTGCTTTCAGTCTGCAGCTGATATGCAATTTATTTATTTCTCCCCATTTGCATTGTGTTCACTTTATACTGAAATCAATGGGGTGGAATAATGTAATGACAATCTAACTTAGGTGATTTGCATAATTAATTATATAAATTGTGTAAGTTATGTAATTTTGCCGCAGTAGACAGCGAGCCAAACAATGTAGTTTTTGGTGGACAACTAACTGCAGTGGAAAGCAAACAGTGCGGCGCTACAAGGCTGAATGGGAAATAATGCCTTCTTTCTTCCCTGTTCATAACAAGTCATTTCTTATTATTTCTACGCCAAATTCAGCATGGACTTTTCACATTATGGACTCCCTCTGGGACATCCTTGGAAGACTAGGTATAAGGGCTGTCATGCTGAGCTTCCGCACCTTAAAATTTACCACTACGTTACTGTTTACGAATATTTTTTTACTTATTCTTTCTCCGCATAGCTGCATTGCCCCATTCTGCAGAATGCAGGGAAACTTTAATGTAATCATGTAGTCAAAACAACACATGCATATCTCCCCAAAGAGGGCCTGAATTGTAGAAAGATTACACAGTAAGATAGCTCTGACAACTTACACCGAAGAACATATGTATAAATAGATTATAAAGCAAAATTCATATAAACATTAACATTCCATACACAGTATCCGGCTATCTATCTGAAAGAGCATAGGCCATGGGTAAAAGAAATGGAAAATGAGGGTGAAATCACTTAGTGGGGAACTTTAGAGGTAAGGCGCAGGAGCTTGTAATTGATGTTGAAAGAGACGGAAACCCAATGTTTTATTTGTATTCCAATCCATCCATTCAGTATTTGGAGAGTGCACTAACCTGCCTAAGTCAAAGTTCTTCAACCTTAGATTGAGGGATGTTTTGAGACTACAACCCCCATCACCCCTGGTCAGCTTAGTGAATGGGAATGGTTGATACAAATTGTAGTCCCACAGCATCCGAGAACCCAAGGTTGAAAAAGGCTGAAGTGTTTGTTTTTTTAAGAGAGAGAGAGAGACAGGCATGGGGTCAAGGCAATTGCTATAAAACGCTTCTCTTCCACCAGGTGCATGTGAAATTGTGTGGTATCTTCACGGTGTGTCAGAGTAAGAGTGGCACTCGCGTTGCGAGAAAACAGGTGTTGTTTTGCAGATCGAGACTCTAACCATTTTTTTCCACCTGCTTTCTGTGCACACATGCAGACGGTCGTATTTTGTCAGGAGAGTCTATTAACGGTGAAGGCCAAAGCGGACTTCAGAAAAAGAAAAGAAATGTTTCTGCCTAAGTAGCCCATTTTCTATTCCGCAGCCTCGGTGTATGGCATCCGTAATTGCAATCACCACCCAGGGGCTTTGGCAATAAATTTCAAGCAGGGCAGGACCTTCCATTATGAATGTGAAGATGGCTTTAATTTAAAAAAATCAATGTATTATTTCCAATCACTAGAATCCCGTGCCAGATGCAAAATCAATCCTTTCTTATTATAGTGCTTATATTCACCCTAAAATGCTATATTACACAGAGCGGTCATTATGGGAAAACTGGAGCCGGCTCTCAGCAAGCCAGAAAGTTGCATTGCAACAGCAAATTGCTCATAATAAATTGCTGTGTGAGTCACAACCTCTTGGATTCCTCAGACAGGCAGCTCTTTGTAGGGGTCACCTTTCCAGAAGAGGCTGGGGGGCTTGGACATTTGTAGACATGGAAAATGGGATCGGGGACAAGCAATTAGGATATTTGCAATTTGTTAACGGGGTGTCAGTTAGCAAAGCCTTTCGGAAAGAGCAGGGAGATAATGAAGATAAAGAGGGATGAGTTAGGGTTGGAGACAGAGAGTGCCCCCTCCTCACCTCCCCACTGAAGTCTCAATATGCAGACATCAGTAACGATGATGATGGAAATTAAGGGAGAACAATGCAACATCCGTCAGCGTTTCTTTTTCTGTTTTTCCGAATCAGTCAAATGAGCTTCAGGTGGATTTCCTGGCTCTTCTTTCATTCGACAAAATAAATTTAATTCAAGATAGCTGCAAAGGATACATCATGGCCAGAAAAAAAAATCAATACCATGAAATAAAAATTAAAGTTGCTTTTTATTTATTACATTCATAGCCAACCTTTCTTCCATGGGAAACTTCAGCTGGTGCAGAATTTGGTGGCCAGGTTGCTCACTGGAGCGAGGCCTAGATGAGGACCCCAAGCCCCTGCAAATCAGGGTATGTAGGCCTAGGAAACGAGTTCATTTCCAGAGTGTTCTTGAATATTGATTTTTTAAATCTTTTTAAGGCTGCTTACTAAATTTTTCCCAGCACTTTGGCAAAGTGAAATTCCCATGGGTGTCATATGTACAAACCATTAGCATAATGGTGTTATAAAGAAATGTTACTCTTATGAAAACTGTTTCTTTCTGTGAGGAGTCTGAAGTCTCACTCTGTAGTGCAGTGTGACAGACTCTGTAAAGCATTAGTATACCACTTTAACAGCCAGGGTTTCTCCCAAAGAATCCTGGGAAATGTAATTTGTTAAGACAGTGAGAGTACCGACAGTGACTAGCAACCTGGATTTGAATCTGTGGGACTTGTTGGATGTCCCTGGTCAGGCCACTATCTCTCAGCCTCAGTTGCCCACCTGCAAAATGAAAACAATAGTGATCTTTCTTACACAATTGCTGTAAAGTCAAATATAATTAAGTCTATAAGCTCTCTGCAATTAAAAAGGCACCATAAATGATGGAACTACAGAAAGTTTAATGTTTTTTTTAGTTCATTAATTGGGATATTTTAAGAGACACAAACTAATTACAATATTTAAAACCCTTAAAATTATATCATTTCTGCATGACTTCAGTTGTTCCACTTAGATCTTTTGGCTCATCAGAAATAAGGCTGTGCGGAAAGGTGAGCCGCATTTCACAGCAAACTTCTGAGAGGCATGAAAAGTGCCTCAGCTTTTAGCCGCTTTTCGTGCAGGGACGCCATATAAGGTGATGTCATCACATAGCCAAATTAGTTATGAGACATATGATCATGTGATCCCTGACTGCCTGGGAATCACTATTTGCAGGAAGAATAATGATGCTTCAGCATCAGTTGAGCAGAACAGCGAACAGCAGCAAACAGGCATGCATGAAGAAATATCACCCTTGATATGAATTGTATAAAAAATTGTTTTTGTTTATTTGGAAAAAGTTAATAAAATTATTATTATTATTTTAAAAATATCACCTTGGGGGGGGGAGGGTAACTGAAGACCGCCCCCACAAAACTTCTGCACGTAGTCTGAAATCAAACTACGTGAACATTTGGCGCAGCTCTAAACAAAAACAGAAACAACCACCATTGCTTGTCTGGATAAATATTAAAACTGTAATTAAGAAGGAGGGAGGGAAGGACGGAGGGAGGGGGAGGTCCTAATTGCCAAAAACAAGGTAATTATGTGTTGCGATAAACTGTTGTAATAAATAATCCTTTTGATTACTTTCTCCAAAGAACACTCTCCTAGGCAAGCTGCTTTTTCAGTTTACCAAAATATGAGAACTCACACATTCAGCTAGCAGCCAAACCCAAATATATTCCCATCATACTTTCAGTTGGAGAGAGAGAGATTATTGGCAGCAGGGGTTGGGGAACCACCAACCTAATAGGACACTTTGTGATCCCTGCTAGCAAAAAGTGATCCCTAGAGGCTATTATAATTATTATAATTTATATCCTGCCCCAGCAAGCAGTCGAATCGCTGCTTTTTGCTCCAGCTGCAACTTTTGGACAAAAGTCAAGGGCATACATAGCCCTCATTGGAGCAAGATGATGAGGGGGTCGAGAAGGGTCACTTGTGGGGGAGTGAGAAATGTCCCTATTTTCATTTGAGGAACATTGGAGGGCATGTCTTTGACTCAGTGGCCTTCTTCAAACTGCATTCTTATTCACATCACTTGGACTTTCTGAGAAGTCAGTGGTTAGGAAACCAGCCCTTCTTAACTGTTTTCACAATCACATTTTGAATACTTTGAATGTGAACCCCCCCCAAATCTATTACTTCCAAACCCAACTGCAGTCTTCCGACAGGCATCGAAAGCCTTGAAAGTCTGGAGGCTGCTTTAGAAAACTTCCTACTGCAGTTTAAGCCCATTTGTGAAATACTTGCATCTCATTATTGCCTGTTTACACTACTTAAAATAAATCATTTTAATTCAATACAATTACTGATTTATATCAGTTAAAGTAATTGTGGGCCCAGGCTCCAGTTTGCTCGAATTATTTTCTTTAGATATAGATCACAAGCCTTTAGATCTCAGAGGAAAAATCTGGCTACCAATAGAAAATACAGACAGCTTTAAAAACATCATTAGGGAGAGAAAATATATGCTATATCCTTCTATTTCAACTATATCCATGTTGAGTACACACACACACACAGAGAGAGAGAGAGAGAGAGAGAGAGAGAGAGAGAGAGAGAGAGAGCGCACTTCACCGCATGCACATTTACTCAGAAGTAGGTCCCACTGAGTAAACTTAAACATACTTCCAAGTAGGTATGTGTTGGATTGTAGCCTTAGATGTAAACCATGGCAGATTGAATAGGGGGCCATGTGTTCTATGTTACAGAGGACAGTCTGTTTGAAGGAATCCTCTATTTGAAGAGCTGACTGAATCCAAGATCAGTTGAAAAATGAACAATCTCAAGCAAGGAGAGTGGGGGGCATTGCAAAACCTAGTTCACAGAGGACAAACTGGGTAGGCAAACAAGTCTTGTATTGAGATGCATAGTCTTCCTATTAAAATAACAATAAATATTTCTAAATGTGTGCACGCATACATAATGTAAAGTAGCATTTTTAAAATGCAAATCCATGTCATGGGTTCAGGTTATTTGGTGTGTGTGTGATAGGCTTACTTTGCTTCCTTTCTTTTTGGGGGAGTGAAGGGCCTGCCCAACACATTTTGGCACCTGAGATGAACCACAAAACGGTGTCCCCTCCCTGCCAGGGAAGAAGGGGTGAGTGAAGATCTACATTAGGATCTACATCAGGAAAGATTGACATTGGCATCTGCTAACCCTGTAGATCCTGCTGTCGGAGGTGGGGGCCTCACCTTGTCTCATGGATGGGCCAGGCCTGCTTAAGTGCCACCCTAAGACTGGAATGTTATTGTGGATCAGGATAGGGCCATGGATGAGATGCACAGCTCAACCCATTCCAAACCCTGCACTGGATTAAACTCCATTCTTGGATCTAGGCTTTACATAGAAGAAGTCAAGTTTCTATGTTGATCTAGGCCTTACATGGGTCACCATTGTATAGGTCAGGCATATGCAGACTTGGCCCTCCAGATGTTTTGGGACCATAAAGAAGGCTGATTGCCGAAGAATTGATGCTTTTGTATTATGGTGCTGGAGGAGACTCTTGAGAGTCCCATGGACTGCAAGAAGATCAAACCTATCCATTCTTAAGGAAATCAGCCCCGAGTACTCACTGGAAGGACAGATCCTTAGAGACCAACTAAGTTTGTCATTGGTATGAGCTTTCGTGTGCATGCACACTGAGAGAAACGGGGGTCTAGCTGCTCACACGGAACTTCCATTGCAATCAGTTCCATTTGGGTATCCTTAATCTTAGGGGCAAGAAGCTGCCTTAGACTGAGCCAGACCATTGGTCAGTCTATCTCAGTATTGTCTACACTGACTGGTAATGGCTCTCTAGAGCTTCAGGGAAGAGTCTCTCCCAGCCATGCCTGGAGATGCTGGGGTTTGAAACTGGGGTCTTCTGAATGCAAAGCAGATGCTCCACCACTGAGCTACGGCCCTTAATTAGAAATGCGCTGCTCTCCCTTAAATAGGAAAAAAATAGGGCTCACAAGATGTATCAAGTGCTTTTCTTCTAGAAAACAAGGTGCCAGTATTGCATACCCTTGAGTAATATAATAATAATAATTTATTATTTATACCCCGCCCATCTGGCCGGGTTCCCCCAGCCACTCTGGGCGGCTTCCAACAAAACACTAAAATACAGAAATCCATCAAACATTAAAAGCTTCCCTAAACAGGGCCGCCTTGAGATGCCTTCTAAAGGTCTGGTAATTGTTGTTCTCTTTGACCTCTAGTGGGAGGGCATTCCACAGGGTGGGTGCCACTACCGAGAAGGCCCTGAGTACCCCCAGAAAACCCCCAGAAAACAGCAGTGGATCATTTTCAAGCAAATTTAGAACTCTACCCCGAGAGCAGTGGATAAGCTTTTTGAGAGTATTCTCTACTTGTGCTTGCATTCATTACTGCCCCAATCTATCTGTTCAACTACTCATGTGTCCTCACATAACTAAGGATGGGCGTTCCAGAACAAAGTCTGCTCTGTGTCAGTTTCAATGGCTTTCAAGCATAAGGCCATCACATCCCATTTTTTAATAATTGACTTTCTGAAAGAATATACAACAAGTAAGACATGTATGCATTTTGTGCACTCTCTTTCTGCATAATATGCCTTGTGGTGCTTTTCAGTATATTTTGTACACATTTTCAATGATGCGTGTTTGTGTTTTTTATTCACACTTTTGGAGACTGAAACTACTCCCCCAAATCTAGAGGAGTGGACAATCTGAAAGCTGCATTCCAATCTGTAAGCAAGGATGCCATATTGAGTCAGTGAAGAGCAGACCAAATGAATTCTTTCTCCATCCCTATGCTTAAATAATTAAATCTTCTTTTAAAGTTAGCAAGAAGGAAACGGAAGGAGACCCAGTGCTTACAACTTGCAAACTCTTCTAAGAATATGCATAAATTAAAGAAGTGATTAAACCTAATTACTGAAAGAGAAAAAAAGAGCACATGTGTTACAAGGAGCTGGGCCTGCTTATGAAATTCCAGCCAGAAACCTGCCTTTGCCTCTGAGCAATGAGCTTCTGTGTAAAAGGGATTTCGAACGGGAAGACTGATAGAGGTCCAACTGCAGGAGTGCCATGAGCTGCTTTTTTCTAATTCCTTTCATCCTCAACAGGTGCTTGTAGCATCTGTAACAAGGCCATCCTTGATAAAAGAGCCTCATAACTTAATCCAAAGTATATTACATTCATAAACATATTTCCATCCTCTCCTATCCTCTTCCCCCGAGACACAGAAATAATGTGCTATTAAACTTGCATTGCTGCTTTCTGGCAGGAGAACATTAATAGTGTGGAAATAAATAGCTCCCTCCTCTGTAGGATTCCCAGAGGAATAAAATGTATGTATGTGTAATACATATATAGATATAGCTTCCCCGGAATGTGCCTGAGTATTATATTTGCATGTGATAGTGGATTTATCCGTTCAGTGTCTAGGCCCAAGTCCAGAAAGTGTCTTAAGCAAGTTCTAGACCTCCACTGCTGTCACACGGCATTATTAGCATGAGTTGGGCTATGCATATATTGAAAGCATACTTTCCAAGTGTCTTGATTTTCCCAGGACAGTCCCGGAATTACAAAAGCCATCTGAATGTCCTGATTCCCCCTGCCATCCCCACACTTTGAGAGGAGGAAGAGCAGGTGCTTGTCCCGATCAAAATGACAATGGTGGTAGCAGCTGCAATGGAGCATCTTATTGTGAGCTCATGGCTGCCGCCAGGCTCTTTCCTTAGGCAGCTTGTAGCAATTGCTGGAGAACAAGCCCTTCTTTCTCTTCCTCTCCCTCCTCTTGAAGATGTTGTACATCAGGGACGTCCAACTCCCAATAGACTGCAATCTACTCTCGGGGGGGGGGGCTGACGGTATTCTACCCACAAAGTTGTTAGTTGTTGAGCTTTTTTTAGGGGACCAGGCCAAAGCTGTTGAGATTATTTTAGGGTAAATGTGCAAAATTGAGATAAATTGCAGTGCTACAGCAGACAAGGCGTGTTCTCCTTCATGAAGAGCACGTGTTGCGGTGGAGGCTAGCAAAAAAAACCCTCCTCTTGCTGTTGGGCGAGATCGTTTGGATGGCCACAACTGTAATAGGAGATTTTGGGTTGTTAGGGAGATTTTTATGTTGCAATTTTTAATTGACAGCCTACTGGCTTTATATTCAAGGCTCGCAGAGTGGGCTTTCTCTTTTGCTGCGAGCTTCGGATCACCTGCCCACCCCCCTTTATTTAGGCTGTTGCATTTGACCTTGCTATGCCTGTCATGGGGTCGTCTGCTTTTGGGGCAGGGGCCTGGTAGGAATTTTCCCATTTGGTGCCACTTGGTTTTCGCCTACTGCGTAGCAATTCATCACAACTTGTAAGGTTGCGGTTAGGTATTGGTTAATAAATTGGTTGGTAGAGGGGCCAGGATTGGCTGTGCTTTATGGAAGGGAGTCATGGGCAACTTACCACCATCAGGAGCAACTCCTCAGCGCCTTCCAGATGTGTTGGGTCAGGAGGATTCTGGCTTGAATAGAGGTCCCTTGATAGCATTTAGCAGGCATCCCATTGGTCAGATTGCACCCAGCATCAAGGGACCTCCTATAGGGTGTTGTGGCCATCCAAACGTTCCCACCCACAGCACAGGGTTTGGTTGCCAGGTTGCACCGCAACAGGTTCCCTCTTGTTAGGGAGGACCCGATTTGCATAGAAGATGTTTTGTTCTTCGCTCTTCAGGTGAAAATGTCCCAGGGAGACTAAAAGTGCCATAAAAACAAAGACACAACCACGGTAACATGAACACTGCCTAGAAACAGCAGCTGCAAAACAACAGCAACAACCACTTTACTTTGCATGCCTAGGCATAACCACTCAAAAGTTAGTCCCACTGAGTCAATGGAGTTTGCTACCATGGAAGCAGCAATAAAGTGGCAGGCTCAGAGAGCAATCTAGCCTCCTGGGGAGTAAGCCCCATTGAACACAGCAAAACTTGCTTCTGAGTAAACATGCTTGAGGATTGTGCTGTGTGGCTGCATTTTAATAGCCTGCAGGCCAGTGAGTAAGTGCCACTGAACTTAATGAGGCTTACTTTTGAGTTCATAGACACAGGATTGTGCTGTGAAATGTTGTAGAAATCAGCACTTAACAAGGTCAGAGAGAATTATCTGGTACTGAAATGACATCAAGTTTGGTGACAGGTGAATTTCACTGGGAAGATTATTCTAAAGTTTGGATTCATGTTTTACAACTATCTTTGGTTTTCCCCTCCCCTACATTTCAACCAATGGCCCACAAAACAGCTATATGAGAATATTAGAGTGAAACAGTGTCCAGAAACTTCTGATTAGCGCATGTAGAAATCTCTGTGTGCATGTGTATTCCTTCTGTTCATTCATTTCGTGCAGTAAGCACTAAAACACAGACACCCAGAGAAATCAAGTCAGGGATATGTCAAAGGCAATAAATGGCAGCTCAATTAATGGAATTCATCAATACATAGATTTTTAAAGTTAAGACAATTAGGTAATTTCAAATCGCTACTTGCTCATTTTCTAATTCATTAACTCTGGTAGCAGCATCCATCTACGATAGGTCTTATGATAATAAAGCTGAGCTTTAGAAAGGATTTGTTTTCAGCAACACTAGGGAGATAAAGGGAGAGATTTTTGAAGAATAATAAAAAATGGATTAAAGGAAACAGAAATAATTTATCAAGCACAGTTTGGGGGGGGGGGGAGAGAAAGAAAGAGGAGTGTGACCTTACAGCATATCCTTTCTTTTCCTAAGGGGGAAAAACGCATTATCTCTCACACATCCAAAAATAAATTAATGGATATTTGCCACTATTTTAGATAACCCAAATGCAGTTTGGTTTGACATGATATCTCAGAATATAAGTAATATCAGACAATGTGAAGGCTGCACTTGGAATCTCTCTCTCTCTCTCTCTCTCTCTCTCTCTCTCTCTCTCTCTCTCTCTCTCTCTCTCTCTCATCTCCAGGCATGATTAAAATATAAGAACAGCATCCATCAGATTCCTTCTACTCAGTGAGAAGCTCTAGAGGAAACACACAAAAGTCCAATCATATCTTCAACAGATTTGAAAGAGCTACCCTGAAAATGTGGGGAGGGGAAAGCAATTTCTCTGAAATTTTTGAGAGAGGCTTTCCGCTTACCTGAAAAAAACCTTACAATGTGGCCAAGGGAATTCCTTATTTAAGAAAGTGGTCCTTGCTGTTCACAGTGCTTCAGGTTCTCTGCAACTCCCCCTTGGCTGCAGGTCCTGGGAGCCTCAAGACCAGCACCATGCCAGCCTTCATCCCAGGGCCATGAGGGTCTCTCCATAGCTTCCCACCAGCTGCACTTCCTGGTGAGATCCAGTAAGGCAAGCAAACCCCACAGCCTGCCTCAGGCTAACTAATTCATCTTGCTGTCCTCAATTGTGGTGGAGGTTGCCTTCCCATCGTCACTGTTGAAAGTAAGGCTCAGTTGCCTCCCTGCTTGGTTTCTGTGTGTGGAATGGAGCAAGCACCCTTTGGGCCTTTGTGTCAAGCAGCAGAAAGATCTTGGGCAGGGGCTTCTAAATGCCATTAAAATTCCAGTTCCTGGCATGCAGCCATGATTAATGTCCTCCCCTGCATCCGAGTCATCTCACTTCTGTCATTGTCAGGGCGCACAGAAAGGCTTCCTCCAGTGATGTTAGTGGGCGACATGTTTTGTGTATGAAGAGAGTGTTGCACTGGTTGCAACCACCAGGAAGTGTCCATTCAGTGTTGGGGGTCCAATTTTGTGGAACTTCCACCCAACCAAGATTAGACAACCCATCACCCTTGACTAAGCAGTTGACAGGACTTTCCTTTTTCAGCAGGTGTTGCAAAGTAGTTTTCTGTTTTTGCATGGATTTCAATTGTCCTTATTCTTTGTAGTTTTAAAAAATACATTTTATGTACACTGCTTAGAAATTCCGACTAGTAAGTGGTAAATAAATAAAATAATAATATGCAATGGAATCGAAGCTTTACATCTTGGGTTAGATCTCTTCTTTCTCTATATCGTATTTATATCCCAGTAAATTTCTGTAGATCTTTTTTTAGAATGCAGTAATTAGCCATCTATTAAAAGCCAGGGAAGAAAAGCCCACATATCATTTCTGTGATCTGCAGACTGTCATGAATTTCAGTTGTAAATGTGACATGTGTTATTAGACTGCAGCACAACACTTGCTGAGGACTCTGTCAAAGCCTTTAAAAAATAAACATATGCTTCCTGACATCGTAGAAATTAGATAGAATTGCAAGGCATAGGCCTGTGCTGAATATTATCTACTTTCCAATTAGGGGCCGAAGCTAGTGATGAAAATTTCTCCTGGAAGATAGTGTAAGACTGTGTGAATACCACACCTATTTGGCACCTGTGTTGCTGCTCTGGTGCCATTTTTTTAAATTTATTGACTGTTTCCTTCTTTTTCCTTCTTTCAGAATTAGTCACATGAGTAGGGATGGACAATTTTGATTTCTCTGTTTCTCTTTTTTCCATTTGTGAGTCCAGTCTGCCACATTTCCACATCAGTTTGCATTTTGTTAATTAAGAAGTCATCACCACAAATCGCCATCATTTCACCATCAGTTTGCAGTTTTCCTAATACAGTCTACATATTTGGTATGCAATTTCTCTAACGCAAAACATTATTGTATGTTATTTTTAGCTTTATATGAAATTTAAAGCACACTTCCCCCCAATAGACTCATCTTGATACACAGTTTTTGATTGGAGAAGTGCATCAAAAAGTTTGGAGATGTGGAAATGCTAAAGTGTAGCTCTGTTTCAGTTTGCGATGTTTGGGGTAGGGGTTGGGAAAGTGTGAATTAGGTAGGCTTGAAATCTTCATAGTCAATAAGATTTGCTGCATGGTGGCATCACTAAAGACAAGTGAGGGCAATTTCAATCCATAAGAAAACATTTTCACAAGGAAAATTGGGAACAACCATTGAAAATGTGAGAGCTATATATTTAGCATCATTAAAAACATTTACACAAAAAATAGTGCGTACTTTTGATTCTGTGTTGGTGAGGTATAATTTCCCTTTACATAGCTCAGCTGAGTTACAGAGCTCGGTTGGGCTTTGAATTCTCCAGCATCCTTGCTGGATGCAAAGCTCTTGGCTTTCACTTACAATGAACGAATTAACCAGGCTCCCAAAACATTTTATGCCTTGGGAAGTTGAACCACCACAATTATATGCTTTGGAAGCACTGTGTCACTCGACAGTTCCTCTGTGCAACTAGACATATCAGATGATCCTTTACAAATAATCCAGAGAACCTAATGCAGTACAGGGCATAGTTTGTATAATTCAAGGCTCCCTCCTAACCATGTTAGGTGAAGGATCTTGGGAACAATAGATGAAGACACTGGTTTGGCTAAAGAAACAGAAATAAGTGGTTTGGCAAGCCTTACTATGAGTGCTGTAAAACGGAAAAGAGCATGAAAAATGTGTGGTGAATGAATAGCAGAACAATACTTTCAGGGTGTAAATAATTGTATTTTTATTTTTTATAAAAAGTGCTACATGCTGTTTGTTGGTTTCTAAAGTGGGAGAATGTATCCAGGTTTAAGGAGTCTAAACAAGTTACCAAATGTGTTAAACTGCAATATTCAAATTTAAATTGATTCATGTGGTATAAAGTCCACAGGCTAAAGATATCATCTGAATTAAATTTAGACATGGCAATAAATGACACATCATAGTATGTGTGGATATTAACTAACTGCCTGAACCTTTTCTTAAAAAACAAACATTTTTCACTTCTGTGCCTCTGCATAGTTCCAGCCTAGGAAATTGTGGAAATCACACAGAGTGTTCTGAATGAAATCTGACACCATGCTAAACTTCCCATATTGGAGACTTTATTGCACATTTAAAATTTTGAGTTGTTTCCCTTAACATCCTTGGAGTGTCTGTTCCCTTGGAGTTCCTTTTCCTGTTTGAGCAATCCTGGCTGATCTAACATTCATTGCATTCCCATACATACTGCCATATTATTTACTTTTTTTTAATAAAAAAGGAACCACCAGAAATTTCTTTAATAAAAACAGAGAAACAAAAACCCAATGATTATATTCCACTCATTGCTTCTTCTGGGTTAGGGGTTGTTACTCTGTGACAATTCCTTTTCCTTTTCAATTCTTTGCTGTTGTTCTGAGTTGCTTTGAGCTCAACTCTGATGTTGGAAAAGCAGTATTACTAAGTTATTAACTCAAATAAAAATCGAATCATTTGTCTGGTTTGCCTCTCTAATCTGAGGTTCTACCCCACCTCAGTCCATCCTTATGGGGGGCGGCGGCAAGGAACTGCTATAGTACATATGAATCAGTGACTTCTTCCCATTACCTCCATCTATGATGCAATTATCTATTTTTTTTAACCTTCATTGCCAAACGGCTTTCAGCATTTCTTCATATAGCACATATTTAAATGATGGGATTCACTCCCACAAGAGGTAGATTTGACAAATTCATTGAGGATTTGACAAATTCATTGAGAATAAGGCTACCATTGACTACTTGCCATGCTGGCTGTGTTCCAGTGTCAGAGGCAGTATGTCTCTGAATACTAGTTGCTGGGGGATCTCAGGTGGAGACAGTACTGTTTTGCTCAGGTTCTGCCTACAGGCTCCCAATGGCCATCTAGTTGGCCACTGGGAGAGCAGAATGCTGGACTAGGTGGGCCTTTAGTCTGATCTAGCAGCGTTCTTGCATCCTTATCGTGGCTTGCTGACATTTTGAATTGAATGTGTGCCTCCTGTCTACTAGTTTTATCGAATGACCTTGGGTTCTTGCATTTTGAAAAAGAATGGATGATTTCTTTTTTATTATCTGTATCAACATGATTTAATAACCACAACCACATTCCCTCACGGTCATCTTTTTTTTGCTTCCTCTTCTAAATGAAAAAAGTTACAATCTCTCTCACCACCACTATCATCAACTTTCAGACTTTTAGAGGACATCTGAAGGCAGCCCTGTTTAGGGAAGCTTTTAATGTTTAATAAATTATTGTATTTTAATATTTCTGTTGGCTGGGGAGGCCCGGCCAGATGGGCGGGGTATAAATAATAAATTATCACCATCACCATCATCATCATCATTTCAGGTTTCCTTTTCTTTGCCTTTTCCTATTCTACTGCTGTGCCTTGCCTTGGCGAAAATGTTTTTATGCAGCTCAGGCTTCCCACTTCTCTAATGCAAGTTTCTGTAAGGGCCTTTCCAAACGGCCCCCAAAGTGTTTGTAATTGCAGGTTCTATTGCAACACTGGCCCTGATCCATCCTTTGTGGTGCTATATCTCAATTCCCATGTAATAAAAAGGAACATTAAAAGTACTGATGAAACAGTGAGGTGAATTTAACTGTTCAAAGATTGGGTAGGTAGTGGGCAAGGAAACTTTCAGTTGCAGGGCAGTGAAAGGGGAATGGCATTTGGCCAACGGTTCAGGCTCTGTGGTTTAAGAGCAGAGAAAATCAGATTTCCCTGAAATGGATGCACTTACTGATATAGGGGCATAAAAACATTTTCCATTTGTTTGAATAATTTGTGTTTCCTTTCTCATTTTCATTCAGTTTTCCATTGATTTCCATGGCAACCCTGCCAGATTCTGCTGCACGTAACTTTGGTATTTTCCATCCCAAATGACATGGAATTTCACATGCATTCTACTTCTTCCTTAGGGCATCAGACCTACAGAATTCCAAACAGACTGGATCTGCCATTTTAGAGCCAATTTAGAATTCATAGATTCATTTGCCGCGTCTAGATCCCACCTTTTCTCCAAGGTGCTAAAGGTGGTGTACATGATTCTCCCCCTCATTAAATCTGCACAACAATCTGTAACAGCATGACAAAGCCGCTTCTGGTGAACCAGAGCAGCACACGGAAACACCGTTTACCTTCCCGCTGTAGTGGTACCTATTTATCTACTTGCACTTTGACATGCTTTCGAACTGCTAGGTTGGCAGGAGCAGGGACTGAGCAACAGAAGCTCACCCCATCACAGGGATTCGAACTGCCGACCTTCTGATCGGCAAGCCCTAGGCTCTGTGGTTTAACCCACAGCGCCACCCGCATCACACTATTAGTATATAAAGCTCTTAACAACTTGGGACCAGTGTACCTACCATAGCAACTTACCCTACATTTTCCCACTCAACCACTTCAGCCAGTGGAATTGGCACACACTATAGGTGCCACATAATACCCGTTCCACCCAATTGTGGCAGTGGAACTCCCTGCTTATTGATATCAAGCAGGTGTCTTCACTCTACCCTTTTCAGCAACTGCTAAAAACATTTTGTTTAGACAAGGCTACCCAGATGCTTAGAAAGTTGGGGTACTACTTTTAATCTGCTCTAGCATTTTAACTTTCGTAAGTTTTAAAGCATGGCTTGTAAAATTTTCCTGACTTTATCATTCCACATTTTTGTTAACCGCTTTGAGGGTTTTCTTTGGTTTTTACAATCAAGCAGTGTATGATTTTTAATGAAATAAATAAATAAAACCAGACAACCTTTTGCTAGCTGTAACTTTGGTGCTTGCCTTCTAAACGCCTTTGAATTTTCAGAATTCTCCCCTCACCACCCAGGGCATTAGTCTGTCTCAATTTCATAGAGATAAGACAACAACGATCCATTCTATAGGAAATTAACAAGCTGACAAATAATGGCCTAATTTTGGCGTAACCAAACTGAGCTTCCAAGTTAGTCTCTTTTGCTGCTGTCTCTTCTGGGCCTTTCTGTGACCTGCACCCAGGTATCTAGGCCCTGCCATGCAAGCAATTGCAAACATATGGAAACAATGGGAATAATGAAACATTGGATTCAAATTTGTTCCCTCCCTTCGTTTTCATTTTAAAAATGAACAAAACATATAGGACTCATCAATGCCAGTAAGAAACAAAAACAAACTGGTTTTTTTTGGCTCCGCCATCATCAGGAGCTGAAACAGTATAGGTTTCTAACCACTTTCTTAAACTGCTTGCACATGGTGTTGGAAAGACAGTGTGGAAAGTGGCTGGCAAATCAGAAGCATTTTATTAGTGCCTGGGGGGTTATGGGCTTCCTGGAAGATGATACGCTTCCTTTGTGGCATTTTGTACTGGGAACTGCTGGTGACATGGTAGAAGAAAGCTTTATTGGTTACACATCTGATCTCTTAAGCCTGTTCTCATGCTCTTGTCTTACGCTTGTTGCCGAATTAGCAGAACAAGGGTGGAAATTATTCTGATTCTTCCCTGTTCAGAAATACGATGTGGGAGCTGCTGAACATTCTTTTCAGCTGTCTGTTTGCAACCTCTTTAGAGTTGGTCAATCAGAGGTCTTTGGTTCCTTCAAAAGCTTGTGCTGTGGGGACAAGAAAGGTCTCCTTTCATTTCTCCTGCATTCCTAGTTCAGAAGCAGCGCTGTGAGTATTGCAATCTAGTATCAACATTGCTGTGGCTGCAGTGTTTGTGCCTTCCACTAGTTCTCTTGGGCTATGCATCAGTGGGGTTATTCTAGATAGCCACGTGCCGAGAGGAGAAAAACCAATTTCGGCTCACAACACACAGCTTTATAAAAGAAATCACTCTGTCTGCCCCGGATAATTCACTCTGTATTAAGTGTCGTCCTTTTAAAAGGAAACATACTCGAGTTTGAGAAAGTGGCAACAGGGAAACCATCCACAGTGACTGGCTCCAATATCGCAGAATGAAGAAGCACTGCAATTCGAGAAGCTGAGGTAACAAAAGAATGTGCCACTGTACTCTGCATCATTTAGCTTAGTTAGCTGGTTGATTTCCTACAGCAGAGGTTTGTCTCCCCCCCCCCCCCCAAGGAGAGGCAAATGGGCTCAGACCAAAACTTTTCTCGCAGTATTCATTTCTGCGACAGAGTGGGGATGAAGGGGGGGGGAGCCAAATTCTGTTGTTCTCAAACTCCTGTCCCTCCCAGGAACTATCTTCCCCTTAACTTTCTTCTGTGTGGGATTATTACTGCCTTGTTTAGTGCTAATGATGACAGGGGTGGGGTGGGAGAGGATGCAGGTAACTGCATTCAAAATGGTGGCACCTTTTGCTCCTGTGGCGTTTGGTGTCTTGGATATGCCATGCTCGTACTGCCAAAATAAGGGTGACATTCACCAGTCCATACAGTCACCCTTCACCATTTATGCATTTAATATACTGTACCCCCCTTTCTCCAAGTGCAGGACTAAACGCAGCTCAGAGCACAAATTACAACAAAAAATACACAACAAATATAAATATTAAGAAACAATTAACTAGGTTACCCTATTAGAAACAGCACTGAAAACCATTTAAAATCAAAATAAAAAATTCCTTCCAGTAGCACCTTAGAGACCAACTAAGTTTGTCATTGGTATGAATTTTCGTGTGCATGCACACTTCTTCAGATACACTGAAACAGAAGTCACCAGACCCTTATATATTATAGTGAGAGGTTGGGGAAGGGAATTACTCAGAAGGGTGGTGGGAATGGGTGATTGTCTGATAGGTGTGGTAAACCTGTGGACGACTGTTAATGACTGCAATTGGTCTTACAGGAAAAAGCAAGGGGTGAGATGGCTAAAAATGGCTTTATCATGTATAATTAAAACATTTAAAATCACACACACAAAAAGAACAGCACTACCCACCCTTGGAAGAACCCTGCCACAACAGCCAGTTAGTATTTATTTCTCTTATCTTCTTGAGACCCTTGTCAGAAATGATCTCGCTGTGTCCAAGATGGGAAGGGCAGAGCTGGAATGAGATGTGGGAAAAGTGCCATGTGGGTATAGCAAAAGAGATCGGCTCACGCCTGGTTTGTAAATGAATCAGCTGGTCCCAAATGAAATAGTCATGATTGCATGCATCATCAACAAAAAGATGTGGTTAACCAAGATTTGGTGGAGTCAAGATGGTAGGGGCAAGGTGGGACTTGCGAAGGACAAGGCAGCCTTCACACAAGTGCCTTGGCTGCCTTTAAGAACATAGAAAGAGTTCCATTGGATCAGACCCAAGGCCTGCCTGTTCCCACAGTGGGCAACCAGATGTCCCCCCGTGCCATATATAGTGCAGGCAGAGGCAGATTTAGGGCAGCATGACTGGTTCAGTTGCACTGGATGCAGATCCATGATTTACCATGGAGCAGGAGAGGGGCACCGAATTTTGCACAGGGGCTCCCTCGGCCAATAAAGCGAGATGAGCGCCATAACCCCAGAGTCGTTCATGACTGGACTTAACTGTTAGGGGTCCTTCACCTTTACTTTATATATCCATCAAGACTAGCAGACATTGATGACCTTATCCTCCAATCCCATTGCTCTGTTTTTAAATCTTCACACTTCAGATTTGCCCTATCACTCCATAACTACCGGCTGCTGCACTTTAACTGTGTCACCCTCCTCAAAAATTTAATTCAGTAGATTAGTTTGGGGTTTCCTTGGTCATTTTCAGGCCACATTGGGGAAGGAGAAGTGTGACAATTGTCATGGTGTTCTAAATCTGGCAGTTTTCACAAATAATGTCCCTCTCATCTCTTCCTTAGCCTTGGCCTGTGCCTAAGGGTGCTGTAAAAGGGAGGACATGAAAAACTTCCAGAAATAAAAGAAGAATGTCTTAGTTGGGAAGTGAACACAGCAGTGAAAGATCTCTGTAAACTCTAGCCCTGGGCACTGATAGCAAAGTCCACATGCTCACTTTAACTGCATCCCCTCTTTGAAAAATGGTTATTCCCTCTTTTCAGAGCTGCGTAGAGATTGCTGCACACACAGTGGTTGGCTGCAATTATTTCTTTCAGCTTGAAGAGAACAGTAGCCATTGGACCAAAGTCTTTATGTTTTTAAGTGAAGCTGATTTTGATGATAAAGGATATTATATGTTTTTTGGGGTTTCTAAAGACATATGTTTTTGTTTCATTTTCAGGCATAACGGCAATAATACCACCATGAACAAGATAAATACAACAAGAAGTGAATAGCAGAAAGTCTGGGGAAGATAGAACGGTCATTGTTTATTTCCCCTGGATAACAACGAAGATGTCACTCAAGTATTTATAGACTTGGAGTTACAGACTCAAATGTCCCAGAAAGCAACATTCCAAAAAATATCTTGGGAAGATGGTGGGCTTTGCAGAGATGACTATTTGTTTGGATATGATAATATGTTGCTTAAAATAAATAATATCCTTCCAGTAGTGTTTAACACTGTTAGAGGCATTATGGCTCTGAATACCAGTTGCTGCGAATTGCAGGTGGGCAGAGTGCTGCTTTGCTTGTGTCCAGTTTGCTGGCTTCCCACAGACAGCCTCTGTGAGCCCCAGATGCTAAACTAGATGGACCATTGGCCTCATCCAGCAGGCCCTCCTTCTGTTCTTAAGCTCGTTTTGATATGTCAATTTTTCACCTTAAAGCAATTGGCCACCCCACCCCTGTATGTCCATTTCCTGCCCCCACTGCAATATTTTCCTTGTTTCAGTCTAGCTGCTATCAGCCTCATTCCTATGAGATTTGGGGGAGATTTTGCTGAAGAATGACAGCAGAAGCCAACTTTGGTTTCCCTTGATTACTTGTGCTCGAACAGGTTGCAATGGTGAAGGGGAGAAGCAGGTTTAGGGGGCCTCTTGTCAGTGCCCCCCTGCTGGGATGCAGATCCCCAATCATGCCAAGCCTTGATGGTGGCCCTGCAAGCCCACATATCCTTATGCTGCTCATTTTGCTTTTCATATTATGGTTTTCCATGCCTGAATGTAGCAGATTTGTTAACGCTGAATGTATTTTCCCCTCAATATTTTAAGACTTCTCATTTCCCCCCTCTGTTGGGTAGGACTGAGGAAGCAAGGAATACATGGATAGATAGATGATAGATAGATAGATGATAGATAGATAGATAGATAGATAGATAGATAGATAGATAGATAGGCAAGATGCAGTCAGTTGGGAAAAAGAGGGAATTTCATTTTCTAAGGCCTCTGAGTTTTTAATCTTATTTTTCTCCTTTGGGACATCACCCACAGTAATATCTGCAGATGGGATGGAAAATAAAGTGAAGTACTGCAGTTTATAAATATATGCCTCCATCACCCATTTCAGGCTTTAATTGAATCTTCATTTTAAAGCTATGTTTTGCAACTTTCTGGATGGGCAGGGTACAAATTATTATTATTATTATTATTATTATTATTATTATTATTATTATTTAATGGCTTTGGCATAGAAATTGGGAAAGTAGCATAAAAGAAACCTTGAGAAAATGGGTATCTTAAAGGATCCTGCAGCTGTTGATCAGATCAACTTTAGTAAGAGTATTTCTCGTAGGAACAGATGAAATAAAGACACTGGGGAGGCATGTGAATCATCTGAGCATTTTTAATGTTTTGGTTCAGTTCACATCAAGATCTGGGTGAAGGGTCTAAAGGAGACAGTTCCTCTTCTTGACGCAAATCAGTGTATCCTATTCCTCTGCTCTTCTGCCTTTATAAAACCAAACCAAAGCTCACTGCAGGAAATTGGAGAAATATTGGAATGTATTGGGGGAAAATATGCATTCATGCGGGTTTTGTGAGTGGCATTTTTGTTATGCCACTGATAGTTTGTGGAAGTTCTCAGTGTAAATGCACATGCCAAAGCCTGTGGACAAAGGGCCAATCTTTTAAAATTGTTTACAAGGTTTGCAGCAAGCAGCTTTCATTGAAATAAATGTACTGGAAACAGCACAACTAGAAAATGGCAGAAAGGCTATAAAGTTTGCATAAAGAATCCATTATGAAGGTGTGCCAATGGAACGATTGTTTGATGTTGCGTTACAAATGTATTGTTTATTCTTTATTTTTTAAGACTCAGCTGATCCAGTGGGGTTTTTTGCATTTAAAGAGCATAATGAAGCTGATCTATTTCCAAGTTGTGGGAGGAAAGCAGCTCCCATTAAACATTTGTAAAGAATTATTAAAACCTGACTACTTCTTAATGCAATGCCCAGATAGATTTTATATCACGTTTTTGATTTCGCACATATTCTTCCAATCAAATGCAATTCAAAAAACCACCATTTTACATGCATTACCAATGAAAACAAGAAGCACAGAAACAAATGAGATAATGTTTATAATAAAAAAGCACGATGCCAAACATCTGCATTTGAGATGGACTAGTGCCATCAATTTGTTATGAGCCCGGGAGTCTCCATGCTCTTTGGCATGTGTTTTAAGGGCACATTTGTTTACTTATCAAGCTGGTTTTCGTTCTTGGGCATTCTTGTGTTACTTTACTATATTGCAATTTGTATGCTACTTTTCAAAATCGAAAGTGGCTCGTGAAAAATGAATATTGAAGACGTGACAACTGCAACAAAATCTTGCAGTGTTGAGCACTCCATTTCAGTGCCCAAGTCCTCCTCCATGAAATCCCATTCCATTCTGCTTCCCGACCAGTATTCCATGGCCACGGAGCATGCTTAGTCCTCAGAAGATTGTGGGAAGCCTCTTCTCCCTTAGGGTTTTCCCTCCCTTTTAAAATGTACAGACCACAAGCCTGTTAATGCCTCCCTCTATTGATTGCTAGTGATGCCCATTGGGACTGGTAGGGCAGAAGGCAGGGAAGTAAACTCAGGGCTGGCCTACCTATGAGCCAAGGTAAGGCGACCACCTCGGGTGGCATGACCCACAAGGCTAGCAGATTCCGATGTAGATCTTTATTCCCCCCTTGCTCCTGGTGTAGATCTTCACTCACCCCTTCTTCCCTGGCAGGGAGGGGAGAACTATTTTGTGGTTCGCCTCAGGTGCTAAAACATCTTGGGCAGCCCCTGTGTCAGTTGTAGGTAGACACAGAACTCACGAGAGACAGCTGGCCCATGCAGAGTTTGTCTGAGCTCATTGTCGTTTTGTCCCTGTTTTCCTCCCTGCTGAGTTCTACAAGGGGCAATACTGAGACAATAAGGAGGAGGAAGGTGACAGACAGGCAGTACCACTGTCTATAAACAAGCAGATGGGGAGCAGGCTGAGATAGATGGTGCAAATCAGGTAGATTCACCTATACTGTAGGGTGATGCCCTGGGCTCCTTTGTGACGAAGTAGATAAAGAATGCAAACTGAATTGAATTTCATTCCCACCCCTGTGTGGTTGGTCAAGGGAGCTGTGGACTCAAAAAGGTTGGAAATCTCTGCCTTAAGCGCAGTCAAATACCTTGAGTGTCCTTATGCAAGCAAAACATATGTTCTGCCCCTCAGAATACCATTCTCTTCTTAGGCGGAGTCTGACTATCTGTGCTTCGCTAGCACAGAGCTTCAATAGCATTCATGTTATTCATGTCGTCCAAAAGTAACTGCCAGAAGCCCAGCAGCTACTGGGACATTTCACAACATGCAGAGGAGTGCAAAATACAAAGGAAAGCTATGTTCCTATCTGCTAGGCTGGGTCGTATGGATCAGATTAGTTCACATTAGAATTGGCAAAGTCCAGATTTCTGCAATACAGTGGTACCTATGGTTACGTACTTAATTAGTTCTGGAGGTCCGTTCTTAACCTGAAACGGTTCTTAACCTGAGGTATCACTTTAGCTAATGGAGCCTCCCGATGCTGCTGCGCTGCCGGCACACGATTTCTGTTCTCATCCTGAGGTAAAGTTCTTAACCCGAGGTACTACTTCTGGGTTAGCGGAGTCTGTAACCCGAAGTGTTTGTAACCTGAGGTGTTTGTAACCCGAGGTTGGGTGCTTTAAGGCCTTATAGAGGTTGTGAATACTATGCATAAAGAAACACCTTTCCTGTTATGAAACTGTCTGAGATCATCTCAGACATTTTTCTGTGTACCACCTGCAAGCTGGGAGACAAAGCAACGGGGCACCAATTTATAGAATGCTCTCCACAGGAAGGCCCACCTGGCACCAGCCTTGCCATCATTTCTGCACCTGGCAAAGAGATAGTTGTTTTCCTGGGCATTTGAGCAGCACCAATAATATGTTACTGTACTGTTACATGTGATTTTATTATTGTATTTTTAAAACTTGGTTGTAAATCACTTTTTCCCCCTTTTTAGTGGAAAGTGTCATGCAAATTTAAGAAATCTAAACCTAAAAGCTAAATGTAAGATGGCACAGGCAGCACTATATCACTACGTGGAGGCAGTTTATAAGTGTCCTTCATATGGCAAGTAGATTTGGCTCAGTAGCCTCCCAGTGTTCAGGAATAATCAACAATGGAGTGTAACTTCTCGAGAGCCAAGAGATCAGTGTCTGGAAGAGTACGTGGCAAAATTATAACACTCTTTGATCATCTTGCTGCAAAGTGAGAACCTTCTTGCTAGCCTTGCATTCTCCTTCCTTTGAAATGTTTTAAGTAATAACTGTCATTACTGGTGAAATGTGTCAGCCTGACAACTTCAGAGACCTAAATTTTCATCCCATTGAAAAGAACAGAAGCAACAAAGGTCTTTCTCATCATCCCCCCTGTGTGATGCTCGTTGTAGGAGCAAAAAGGTTTCCATGCCCGTTTTGTCCTTAACATCTTCTGTTGTGATTGCCTTGAAAGGTGGTGATTAGCACTGATTTTGCTCACAAGAATTGAGCTAAGAGATCACATTTTATTTAGAGAAAGTAGACTAAAAGTTTCCTTCTGAGAATCCTTTTGCATACAGTTTTGGTTTGCAGAAGTGAATGCTTTGGAAATCTTTTAACTATTCCCTAATGAATGGAGCAAATATGATTACTCCACTGTACTTTCCAGGAACTGTGAGATGCCCTAATTAGTTCTGGCTTTTGGAAGTTGGTTTAGATCCACCTTCACCACCCTGGTTTTCTTCCTACGTTTTGAAGTTGCAGGCTGTGACAGTCCAGAAGATATGGAGTGAGAAGGGTTGGGGAAGGCTGTTTTGCTCTGTCAAAACATTTCCTGGCATGTTATGAAAGTGAAGGAAATGTGGCAGAGGACTAATGACTACAGATATGCAAGATGCAGTCCAGACTCAGATGACACACAGATTAAGAAATTAAAGAGATTGCAGTTTTAGGCTTGAGAACATGAATGTGGATTTAGAACTCAGTTTTGAGTTATCGAATCCCTGTAAGTAGCAAAGAAGCTAACAGCGTGACATTTGATAGGGGACAGATCAAGGTCTTAGCTTTCAGAAATCTTGCTTCCAGTTAGTCCTTTTCTTCGTTAATAAGTTTGATTATAATAAGATCCTAAGGGCCAAATTACAAAAGGGGCCAGTTCTCACCGAATGATCCCAGCTTCATATGGCCTTGCACATTCATTTTGATGCAAAGCTCCTCCTTTGTTTAAACCAGAGTTCCCTGTTGCACCAAAACCAGGGAACTATGTTTTTAATGTTGGTCTGGTAAGTAGAATATGAAGCTGGGAACATTCATCCAAACCATTCCCATATGTTAGATGCATGAATGGATTGAATGTATCTGGAGGTGGGGTGATCCCTTTACAATCATAACTGCAAATGGGTTGGGGGGGGTCACAGTCCTTGAACTTGGATAATGATTCATGCTTTCCTGGATGGAGGGATGAGTTCATGTGTTTAGAAACTAGGCTACTGCAAAACTGTAAAACTGACATTCATGGTCAGTTCCTGGGAGGGAATGTGGCCCTCAGTCGGAAAAGGGTCGCCCTCCTCTGGTATAGCAGCTTTGAATAATATCAGCTTAATGCTCCAGAGCAAAAACGGAAACACATTCAAGAAAAGCCCACTGGATAAACATAATTTAAATAAGAAATATTTTTCTTTCTTTTCTGCTTCCATAGCATTAATCTAGCTGTGGAGATGACACAGAGCTGTGGGCAGTCTCCACATGTCTAGGCAGTTGGCAGTTTCCAAGACAGAAAGAGTTAATTTGGAACTTGAGGCAGAAGATCTCACAAGAAAATCTCCTCTTTCTTGATAAAAATATAATAATAATTGATTAAATTATAAGATTCTTCTGCCCTTTCACAACACCCAGAATCAGCTGCTTGAGGTGACAATCTCATTCTAGCCTGGCTTCTGTGTGTATTTGATGTGTGGTCTGGGCAGAAATGAAGAGAATTTTTGTGTTTCCTTGGGGACTTTCTTCTGCAAAACACCTCAGGGACTTTCTTCTGGGAAAAATACTTGGGAAAGGTTATCTTGTTACAACATCTGTAGTTGTCATTGGGAGTTTCCTCCTCAACTGGAATGGGTGTTTGGATGAGAATCCATGACAAAATAATTCTCTCAATCTTTTGGCCAACTCTCCTCCCAGGCGGAGAATTTCATTTTCTAGAAGATTCTGTTCCTTCTGGAACACTGGCAAGAAGCCAATTCTTTGTGTGCTAATGGTCACATGGGCACAGACTTGGCACTCTCTCGTCATGTGAGAAGCTACTGCTGAGTATGGCTTTAATCCCCGACCAACGCATGGATCATATCAACAGCTCTACAAAGCAACAATAAACACAGATACTTAATGGAAAGAAAATTCTCATTAGACTTTATGGATTCCTTTTTCCTAAGGAAACCTTATATGGTTTGGCTCATGACTGTTGCTTGTCAAATAAATAGAGAATCTACGAGAGTTTTTATTTATTTTTTAAAAACTAAGAATATTGTTTCTCTTCTGAACTAGACGTACATATGGAACTTGTTAATTTATTTGGAATTTTATAACGGTTTATCCATTTTGACTAAATGCTTCCCTCCCCCTTAGTGTTCCATTGACCTTTAATATAAATAAACATTAAGCAAACAGAAAAATAAAATAACATTCTCCAAATTCTACAGCTTTCTCTTGTGCTCAAAGTCTTATTACTCACTTCCTGTCAAAAGAACTTTGACGTTTACTCTCTAGTATATAAACAGTCCCTGAAACTCAAGAGCATTTAGTTCAGCAGTTTGTTGAAAGGGCTTTTTTGAGTAGTGATGATTGCAAACAGCAACATAATGGAGCAGCGTTCACCAACATGGTGCCCTCCATATGTTAATGGACTACAACTCCCAGTAGCCCCCAGCCTCATCTGGAGGGCACTAGATTGGCAAAGGCTATAAGGGAGGGTTATAAAATTGTGTGTGATGTAGGGAAAGTGAATGGAAATAAGCTTCTATAAGATCTTGGGGTCATCCAATGGTGTTGATGGTTAGTAGTTTCAGGAAAGATAAAGGAAAGTAACGTAATCCATTTCACGTAATCCATTAATCTGTGGAACTCACAGTCATGAGATATGGCAGTGGCCACTAAGTTAGATAACTTTAAAAGGGGAAACAGCAAATTCCTGAAGGTCCCACAATTCAGCTTCAGTATTTGACTACAAGTTCTAGCGTTATGAGAGAGGCTCTTTACTTTCCCCACACCATGCTTGGTTTTAGACATCTCTATCATGCCTCCTTTTGCTTCCCATTTTTCATAAAGAAAAGAACCCCAAATGTTGTGATCAAAGTCAGTTGATCATTATGGTGTTGGAAGCCTGCAGCAAATAGAAGGAATGATGCGCTCGCCACAATATATTGAGATTTCTACGAAAGAGAGTTGTTCCAGAGCTGGGAAAGAGGTCTTCTGATGGTACTATGATATTGCAGCAGAACCTATCCCCCTGTCACACATCAAAAGTGGTGAAGCAATTCATGACAGAGTGGCAGATACAGGTATTTTGGTTGGCCAGGGAATTCCCCGGACGTAAATCCCATTGAGAATTTGTGGGCTATATACAAAAGTCCCCCCCCCCGTGTTGTAGACTGTAACTATGGAGAAGCTCATTCAGGTGCTGATTCAAGTGCGGTACAGGGATCCGAAAATCAACAGTGACTGTTCAAAACTAGTAGACTCCATGCCAAACCGTGTTCAAATGCTGCTTTAAAATAGTGGAGGTCATATCCGTTACAAATGTACGTATATGTGAGTTTTGTACATGTATATGTGAGTTTTGTACAATAAACTACATTGTTTGTTTTAATTAATTTGCACAACAGGGTTCCTCGTGATCCTAACACCTGCTCAATAAAATTCAAGATGTCTTATGCCTGAGAGTAGGAATGGAAGTGTTCACGTTAGCTCAACTTCTAAAGAACACCTTTTCTATAACCAGTTTTTTTATTTATTTAAAAAAACACAACAGAAAATAAGTCTTCCTTTAGAAACTACAATCCACATTCCCTTGCCTTGCCTTGTTTTGCAGTTTCTTTTTTAAATGCCCTTGTTTTCTTCAGGCTGTACTTTTAATTGCTTGATTTGACTTAAACACTTGTGTTCCTTTGCTGGCCTGTCAAACCTCTGGCAAGTGCAGGAAAAATATCCTCTGGTAGATTTTGATGTGTGCTTGAAAGATGGAAAAAAATCTTTTCTCATGGCCTCTCGTCCCTAGAAATCTGCAGGTCTCTTTATCTTGGCAGCAGGCCAAGGATCACCAAGATGGACTATTTTTCTTGGCTCTCCCCCACCCAACAACTTTCAGCCATATGAAAGCAGGAATAAAGAGGGGGGGGGAGGCACATGCAATGTGTCCTTACCCCACCCCACCCCCCCGCCAGTCCCCAGCTGCAGGGTACTGGCCACAGCTCTCTGCGTAGTGAATTCCATATGAAAGGTTTTCATCTGAGGGTGGTTTCCTAAACAAATCCAGAATTAGGGCTAATGTTGAGGTTGCATCACTCCTGCAGCTACTGAGTGCTTTCATAAGGGACATCAAAGCGCCACCGTTAATAGAGTTAATATGTACAGTTTGTGTCGCATGCATTAGATACGTGCTGCAAAATTAGCATCTTCCAAGGTGGAGGCCACCATCTAAATCGACCGGAACGACACATCTGTGGTCCACCTGGCAGCAATTATCACTGGCCCACGCTTCTCGGTGCTTTTCCACAGCACGGAGACATTCCTACGCAGTTGCTGATTTTAACAGCTGGGTTAAAGTGGCCCATGCTATGGCGTTGTCCCACCCAACACTCTTTCCTACTGTCCTACAAAAATATCTCCAAAACCATTGCGCTCATCTTCACTTGCTTAACAAGAAGTATAAAAATAATGTGTGGCATCTGGTTTTTTTGTTTTTTGTTTTGCTTTTAAAGAATCCTCATGATATGTTCTTGTGGACAAATGCTGTTCACCAGGAATGAACTATGAAGAATATGAATCATTTCAGCACGCTGGAGCTACTTTCTAAGATTTATATCAAATTCATCTGCAGAAAAAAAGAAAAGAAACTGTTTGTCTTATAGCAGGGACATTTCCCAGCCTGAGGGCCAAAGTCTCTCATTGTCAAGTTTCTGGGGTCTCCACATGCCAGTGGCGATTGTAATGAGGGACAACAAGTGGGTGGAGCCAGAAACAACTCAATTTCTTTAATAGACTACATACTACACTAACGGTTTTTTGTCTCCCACCTAGGCATTTTAGGGTGTGTTCACATTACTGCCTTAGAGCTCAATGAAGTTGTTTCCCCCCACACCTCAGTATGTTTCAATGCACTGTTTACATAAGCATGGCTTCATAGGTGTCAGATTCATTTCTGGTTTTTGTACACACCAGCGCGAGTTGAAAAGCAGGGATCCCTTTGCAAAGGGGGCAAGGATAGCCTGATCACTATAGTCCATGCACTGTAGTCCAGCCTCAAGGCTGGATTTACTGCAATTAGCTGTATGTGGGGCAGCCCTTGGACCTGGTGCAGAATGTGGTGGCCAAACTGTTGATGGGCCACCTAGCTGACAACATGGGACAACATGGTCAAAACACTTGTACTGGCTGCTCAACTACTACAGAGTTAGGTTGTGGTAACTTATGTATTTTACATAAATCCATAAATTTTGTTATCATTATGTTCTTTCACCCCATTCATTTCAAAGGAAACTTAATGCAAATGGCGATGGGAGTGTGCGTGTAATCAATTACATGTCATTGGTGGACTGAAAGCAGCAGCAACTGTGGCAGCAAATACCAATCCTGTTTTCTGGGTTGATTTCCATTTTGGGCGTGGGACAAATACCTGAACACTGGCAATGTCCAGTCCCATTTCTGTTTTCATCGAAATTCTTCCGACATCCCCAGATAACAGTGGCATCAGGCAATGCGATATAGTGTCCTCCATGCAAACAAATCACAATGATTTCTCAATACACAGTAGCGTTGTATAACCTCCACACAAACTCTGTGCAAACATATCAGGATGGTCAATAAACAGGTTGCCGGGAAGCATCCACAGGCAACATGATAAAGCACACACATGCTACATGACTGATGTGCTGGCATTACAAACAGGGAACAGTCTCAGGAACAGATTATCTCTCCCCCCCCCCTGCTCCCCGACGAAGGTTGTATTGTACTGGCGGTACATCATTCATCACTAGGCGACATCCATTTTTAACAGCTCCTCTGTGGTTGTGTAACTCTAGCCTTGATGTTAAAAGAACAACAGAGACCTCCTCTTGCGAGGCCGCAAATCAGGATAATGGCACCAAGCACTGCTTCAAGATGTCAAAGGTGCTGCTGCAATCTGATAAAGAACATTTATATTTGCATAGCTCAAAATGTCCTGAGATTGTGGATATTGTGGCTCAAAAGAATTTCCACAGACCTCTAAAAGTCTGCCTTGCTGGGCCACTGAGTCTCGAGTCATAATCTGCTGGGTTATTTTTATGAATTATGTCACCTCCTGCTGTTGTACTGATGACTTGATTATTTAATTCAATTGTTTTTATGATTTGCTTTGAGTGTGTTGCTACTCATAACATATGTTATCATAAGACTAAGAAGAAAGAGAAGAAATAAAATAAATGCTGTGCTGTGTCAGTGTCTAAAACACTGGTTTCCAGCTTCCCTGCCCCCACAGACCATTTAGAAATTGCTAAGGGTCTTGGCTGGGGCTTTTTCTAGCTGGAACTCACTGAAACTCAGTGCTAGGCCCTCTCAGGTTTGAGCCATTGCCATTCCAAGAGAACAAGGGAGGTGTTTATGGTGAGTTCTGGCACCTCTTTTTCTAGAAAAATAACACTGGTCTTGGCGGACCACATAATGATCTTTCTGACTAGTTTGGGAACCCCTGGTTTAAAACATTTGAGGGAAATCTGCAATTCTCAAGATGCTGCCTGGAACTGATGGGATATGGCCACAAGTTCCTCACACCTGTTCTAAAGGAAGAAAACGGTATAGATAATGGATTCACAGAGAAAGGCTTGCTCATTTATTTCAAAATAAAAACATCGCCTTTCTTCCTGTTTCTGGTGTTTTCCTACAGCTTTGCCTTGCTATGTCTCTAGTTTCATAGCTCTGCACAGCTGGGTGGAGCACTCCTTGAAAGGTCATCTTGTCAACTTCTCTGCACAGAGACAAGATTCACCATAACCCAAATCCTGCGTTGATTTTCATCTGAAGCCTGAACAATCTGTTGCTAGATAAATAGGTCACACATTACATAGGAGATCTGTTCGTGAATCCTTTCTTAATGAAAACAAGTGGGTCTGTTGGAGTGGTAATACATTGATAATCAATGGTTTTGTATAGAGTCTGGCAGTTCAATATGCTACTAATAACAGTAGGTTATGATCGCCTTTATCATATTTCCTGCATGTTCTTAGACCTATCCATAGCTTTTATATACAGTGGTACCTCGGTTTAAGTACACAATTGGTTCCGGAAGTCTGTACTTAAACTGAAGCGAACTTTCCCATCGAAAGTAATGGAAAGTAATGGAAAATTTGAAATTTAATTCTTATCTCAAAAACATATCAAAACATGTTTAAAATGTGTATTTTAGGGTGACATATGTTTAGGAATGTGTACATTGAAATAAAACGATGTAGTTAAATATGATTTCTGTTGCATTTTTAAAATTGCAGATTAATGCAGAAATAGGATGAAATGAATGAATATATGCAGCGTTGATACAACCCAGAAATGGACTGACCGCTCTACCCCTCATATGAATGAAGCCATGGTTTTCAACGATTTCCTTGCATCAGGCCCCTATATTTCCTTCTGTCCAGAACTTGCTGAGTAAGTGCTGCAAAGATTGCTGTAGCAGAGATCACTATTATGGATTTATAGGTGCTGTAGAAGTCACAGCTGTGTCAGTCAAGCGCCAGGCTTTGGGGTTTTTTTATCTGCTTTGAACCCAAAAGGGATGTGATTCTTTCGGGAAAGATGAGCAGAACATTTCTATACATATATATAGAAGGGTCTCTCCTTTTCCGGCAGCATAGATTGAACTTCCAGTTGCATAAAAAAGATAAGCTCACGTGATTTATGATAACATTTAAAGGAATTCATCTGATAGCTTAAAAGCTTTCTGTATAATAATGTTAGTTCCTCCTAAGTCCTAAATAAGCTTTCTTTTTCTAGTTAAAAATGTATGTTTGTGAACCTGCCAGCACCAAGGGAACATGGATTCTCTGTGCAAAGGCTGAACTGTGCGATTGAGTGGCATTTCTGGTGACATGCTCAGGGGACTCGGAATGGCGGTTTCATAAATTTAAAATAAAGCATGTCGCTCAGTCCTTTATATATATAGAAAAGGTTTCTTGTATGCTCCTCTGAAACCAAAGATATTGATATGTTCCATCCTGCAGGGAAATCAATAGCAACCTTAATCACAAATTAAATAAAAACTAACAGTGACTGACACTGCATAGCAGCATTTTTCTGGAGGAACTCGACCAAGTTTTATGGTTCTGTTGTGAAAGGACTTCCTAAAATCAATACCACCTTTGTAGAAATTTGCAGCAGTGCCATATAGGGAACATGGCATGTGTAGGAATTTCTTCGGGATGAGGAACTGATTGTTAAACCAATTTGAAAATTGTAGCTCTGACAGGGAAATATGGGGTCTCCAAACTACATTCAGCACTCTTAACAAACTACAGCTCCCAGAGTTCTTTGGTGGAAACCATGACTGTTTAAAGTGGTTTCATTGCGCTTTAAACGTATGGCATGAATGTGGCCCTGCTTTCCCACAGTAGCACCTCACGTTGACATGCACTCCAACACGAAGCGGCCGAAATACGGGACATCATTTCCTGGTCTGAAATCTTGCTCAAGTCATGTGACCAGCGCTAGATCATGGACCTGGAAAATGCACTTTTGGGGGGCATGCATTTTGGGGCACCACTCAAGGTCGCAGACCCAAAAAACTTTTTCCAGAGTGAGTTCTCGGCCTGAAATTGTGTGAGAACAAGGCGGCCAAAATGGCTGCTGTACTCTCACAGGATGTCCTGATTTTTCTGGAACAGTTGATGGGTATGAGTTGACCCACTCAAGCAGTGGTATGTTGTTAAATTTTTCATAGGGCAACAGGGCTAGCAGGGCTAGCATGCGAGGGGTGTGGGGAGTCAATGTCATGCATGTGACGTTGTGACATCCTGAGGTTATGCACGTGAGCATTGTGCCTCCCTAAGCCAGGCAGACGCTTCCCAGACTTTATGAAGGAAGTGTCAGAGCTCTGACAGGATGCTGGAGCCCTACTTCCTCCTTCCACAAGCTGGATGGGCTTTGGAAAGATGGCTGGACGGATCTTGGACCCATTGGAGCTCTGCACCTCCCTAAGCAGGGCAGAATCTTTCTGTGCTTTGGGAAGGAGGCACCAGGGGAACATTTAGGCCTAGTCCCCTTAATCCAATGACCGCACACTACTGCACTCAAGGCTGTCACACTGTCAAGCAGCTAGACCCTTGATATACTATGGCAGCATGAGAAGGAAGGAAGGAAGGAAGGAAGGAAGGAAGGAAGGAAGGGGTATTTGCTGGACCATTTAGAAACTAACATTATGCACAACTGGATACTTGGCAGAAGGTAATGACATTCAAGAATCGTGTATCAGTTGCACTTCTGCCTCTAATGCCTCTGGGTTGCCTTTTGAGAGCAATTTGTGAATGGTAGCTGCTGAAACAAGACCAGCCATACATATTTCACGGCAGACTATTGAACACGTCCACGATAAAATCTGATTTTCATAGCAAGGATAAATAATAAACAACAACAAGGAAAAGCTGTTAGTACACACTGCAGGAAGACGTGCTTGAGGGTGTTTTCTAACAATTGGGTTATTTATAAATGGATCCTTTCTTACGTGGCCTAAGAGTTTTGGAAGCTAGCAGAGAAGCATTGTCTGCATAGAGAAATGGTGAAATAAACCCCCTGGTAGGTGTGTGTGTGTGTGAGAGAGAGAGAGAGAATGTTCATTTCGTGCAGATACATGGGAAACAGATGCTACCTGTTCACAGAGCACTTAAGCAGAGCCCTACAGAGATTTATATGAGAACATGATGAATGTATATATCTCTGAATTAAGGGCTCTCAGAGAAAAGGCACAGAAATGATTCAATTAAATCAGAGATGGACAGCTTTAGTCAGTTCCTTATTTTATCTGTGGACACTGCACTTTTATCTAAGTCAGGCTTTCCTAAGATGGTGCTCTCCAATTATTATTATTTTTTGGGGGGGGTGTACAACTCACATCACCCCCCTGACCACCAGCCATGCTGGTTGGGACTGATGGAAGTTACATTCCAAAACATCTGGAAGGTACGAGATTGGGGAAGGCTGATTGAGCCTGTAGTAGCCCTACCAAATGATAATCAGAGTGCAATAAACATTTTGTCTTCCTTCAACTTACAAGGGAAATGATTTTTTTTCTATTTGGGAGTTTTGTCCCCTCACTTACACGAGGGTTACAGTCTGCCCCCCCCCCCACATAACTGAAATTGTGTAAAGTCAGCATCTTCTAAAAAGCCTCCAAATGCCTGTTTGGAGGCTGGCTGGCCTCCCAAAAAGCTCAATAGCTTTGGCCAACCCTCCCCTTAAAAAAAGCTCAACACCTCCTGGCAATGACAATGGGTAGATCACAGCCGGTCTTTTTATACTGTGAGTAGATCACAGTCTCTTGGAAGTTGGACGTGCCTGGTATACTGGATACCAAGGAGGAAAGGCCTCTCTCCTCGGAACACAACATCTATACATAGCACACCAACAGGGTAAAAGAAAAAGGGAGGTGTTCATGGCGAGTTTCGGCACCTCTTTTTCTAGAAAAAGAGCACTGGTTAAGAGTTGGCATCTTATCAAATAAAAGAGAGAGGAAATGAAGCTAAATATTTTGTATTCTAAGAACCACACAGAAATCTCGGAAGAAGAAGCAGGCAAAATATTTGCTTTGTTTTGCCAATGCTTTAGAACCAGTCTCTTATCTTTCTACAAGCATTAGTTTAAGCCTGCTGGCATACTACAGTCCGCACTAGTCTGTGATCTCTCTATAGTCTGATCCAAAGAGCCTTCTTATTACACCGAAACTTCTTTAAGTTCTTCTGTTTCCACAGTTCAGTGATGGGAAGGCTGTGCAATCTGTAAGGATCGTTGTAGTGAATCATGCTTCTCTGAATCTTCCAAATTTTATGCATCAACAAAATTTGTCTCTAGTTCCTTTGTGATTTCCAGTAGTCCAGAAAAATTGGAGAATGTTTATTGAGATATTTTCCGATTCTCCTCATTCCAGTTGTATTCAACAGCCAATGCTGTCAAACGGGCCAGAATATAGACAGGAAGAAAGAGAAACAGGTTGGCTAAACATTCTACAATTTATGTCTTTGCTCTTCATCAGCTGAAGTGGGGGGGGGGTAGCACTCTCTTCTCCTCCTTAAATTATTTTCATAATTATCATTTGCAGCCCAAATCAGGATGACTAGGGTGCAAAGTAATGCCCCCAAACTCTGGAGAATCATTTGTATAATGTTCCCAGAAATAACTGCCTTTAACTTTTTAAAAAGTTAAAGCAGAATATCTGTATGCTTCTGGGCATGTGAATTCAATTGTTGCTTTCCCAGTTTAGCATTGTGAAGCTCAATTCCAGATTTCCTTATTTCCTTTTCAGTTCCAACAGGCCCCCTTTTTCATATATTGTCCTGTTCCTCTGTTATCAGAAAATCCACTGTTACTGTACACACTTAATAAGGTTTATTGCATTACTGCCCTTCAGGATTAAGGTATTGATTTCATTATTACTAACACATTTATAGAAGACCAACGATGTTGTCTATTATCCTGCCATCATCCTCTTGTCTACATGCAGCTTTAAGCAACTGGCATGGTGTTAATCATTGGCTTCCTGGATATTGTTAATTTGATTCCACATAGTGTTTATTGCTGTTGGTTCTTCTCAAGCATTCTTGTCAGTGAGGCAATTTCTAGGAGCTATAAAATGATTCCATTACCACTTAGCGTCATGTCTGCTTACAGGGCTCCCCCGCTTTTTTTCTTTTTACAGTTACAGGTGGCCGAGTGATAATAGCATACAAACACAATGCAATGCACAAGATATAAAAGACATGACTTTTATATAAAAGAGTGAATCATTACAACCCAGCAGCTCAAAACTAAGTGCTGACATCACTCCCTTAATTTATATTTTATACCTATAGCAGAAAGAATAAACAGGAATAGTTCGTCATGGGGTAGCCTATAGATATGCTCCAAGACTGATATGACCATGTTTATTCCAGCATCGTTCTGCTGGATTAAGAATAGGAAAAGAAGTTGAGGCAGCAAACACTAATTTAAAGATCTATAGAGACCTACACAGATACTCAATCATATTATAGATGAACTTCCAGAAGGAAGACAGGAAGACAGTGGGCCTGACCTTGACTTCAATGAATGGGAAAGAATATGTGCAAGAACCTATTCGTGAACCTCCCCATGCACAGATTTCTCAAACATGTGATCTGTACTCTCAGTTTTGCAGGGTTCAAATCAAACATTCTCAGACTACACAGAGTGTATGGGGAAGCCCTTTTGCACAATGCCCAATCAAATTATAGAGGTCAAGGGTGGGCCTGACAGTGGCCAACCAAATTTCCCTTCAGGTTTTCTGATGCTACTAAATTGTTCAGGGTGGTTAAAACAAGAAAAAAATCACTTGCAAAGTTTGTATTAATAGATAGTATTGAAAAAGCATTCCTTCTGAAACAACAATTAGTTCCCCCCAAAAGTAGGCTATCTAAATTTGTATCTAATAATTTCCAAAAATGCACTGGAGATTAGAATGGAATCCACTTCCTAATGCAAATAGTTCAACTGAATTAAGTGGCTGTGCCTACCTACTAGATTGGAACATTCCCACCATACTTTTGAAGCCACACCTAAATATTTCATAATTTGGAGCAGCCTTGTAATTTAAGGGCAAAACTAGAGGCTACAGCATTTAAAGGCAACAACAGAGGTGAACTCTGCACTGTGTTGCACACCCAGCTTTTAAGACACCCCACAGAGTTTTCCGTTTGTTTGCAAATCAGACCATTTACAAATCAAGGAAGTGGAACACACACTTATTTCTGAACTTCGGTGTTATTAGCTGCCCTTGTGTAAATTAAAATCCTCATTTGCTTTCCGTTCTGAAATTGCTGCTACTTTGAGATGTTGCTCATGCTTCTTGCCTTCTTAGCTCTTTAACTTTGGTAATTAGTGAGCCAATGATGGTAAATAATTAAATTGATGTGCACTTTACACTTATCTAGCTCATTCAATCTAAGGGCTACGCTTTGCCACTTACAGATAATGTTCTCGTCATCACAGCAGAAGAAAGTGCATTTCGTTCCCTCCAACATTGTTTTCGCCATGTAATGGGCTAAAGTATAAGAGCATGATGTTAAGCATCTAGATCTTGATAATCCAGAAAACATAACCTGCTGTGGCTGCTTTGGATCTAAGTGCTGGTAGGTAAGAAGCTTTCTCTGTTTTTCACTGTCTCTTCTTCATCATGCTAGCTAGAGTGCAAGCATGAGCTGATGTTGCCTACCTCCTTGTTATATATGACATATCTAGATCAGGACAATGTCTTGATCATTGGCACAATGAGAATAGAAGTGAATGACATCTGCCATACTTGAAAAGGTCTGGCAGTGAATGTGAATATACAGGTGACTCTCAATTTATGAGAGGGTTATGTTCCAGGGATAGCGCATAAAACCAACATAACATACCGTCAAAACACCTTGGGTTCAGTGGTGGTTGGGATTGCCAAAGTCTTTTTTCTCGCCCCCTTTTTAATTTTTTTGCCCAGTGTGTAAAGCTGAATGCACACAAATTAAATGTGTGCAAGTTGTGAGTTACCTGTAATAAAATGCCCAGGATTGACTGCTTACATTTTTTAAGTGTGAAAGGGGAATCTTGACATTGACTGTGGGCAAGCCAGATACTATTCCTTCCTTACCACCTTGCCATCTGTAAAACAAGGCAAATGAGTGATGTTCCAGTTATGATTTTTAACAACTAGCATATTTTAACATCATGTTGTTGAAGGTCCTAAGTTTTGTGTGCCTGAATTCTGAAGTTACAAAAAGTGAAGCTTGCTAACGAAAACTGCACGAAGCCAAACATATACAACTCACCGAGTACTGCATGCTCAGAGCATTATATTACCTTGACTGGGCTATTTGTCACACATTTCCCCCCTGTGAAAAGCGTCTCACTAAATTCTCACCACCCCTGCCTGCTAAGCATGAAGCCACTAATCTGGAATAAAGCTCTCAAAAAATAATGGAAAAGATAAAGACTTAGAAAGTTAACGGCTGCAACATCTACTGTGGGTCTCATCCCACAGATGCCTTAGTCTTATCTAGTGCAACCTTCATTCTGTTGGCACAGCCCACTGTTGTTTCAATTACATTGGAGCCGTCGTGTTACTACTTTACCTGCTGTCTGAAAGATACATTTGGCTAAATCTCACCTGCTAAAGAATTGCATGGAGGAAACGGTGCATACTAAACTAACAGTGATAAAAACTATGTCTAGCCAAAAGAAGCTTAGTGTTGATCACCTGCTGGTTTTGACAGTGTGAGATTATTTAGTGAGTCATTTAATGGTACCTCATTCTGTGGACCACAGAAGTCCTACAGTGAGATTCACTGGCAGCAATGAAGGCCAAATTGTGCTGAGGTTATCTGTCTGCTAGATAAGAAATTCCACTAATTTGCCCGGATCTCTTAGGAGTATCAGTCTAACCCAAATTCCTGCTTCTTCCAACTAGCAAACACTTTCCATTCACCAAGCAGGATGCTATTGCTTCTTACCTTCCCAGCCATCATTGCTTTCTTCATTTCTCATCATCATTATTCCAACAAATTTCCAAGTGCCAAAAAGCGAAGTTGAAGATCAAAGTGAGTTATCATGTAAAGGAGGATGAACATATTTCTGCAGTTAAGAGGTGGAATGACTTTCCTTGGAAGTATTTTATTACTAGAGCTATAAGGCTTGATTGGGGGGGGGGGCATGGAGTCAATGTGTAGATGAGTATAAGAAAAAAAGACAGACTCTGATCAAACTGCCAACTAGCAGAATGGAAAAGCATAAACTTTCCCACCATGTTTTAAAAGCTGTCTATAAGGTCATATGGCTCACATGGTTTTCCCCACCTGTTGTGGTAAAGGTCTTAGGGCAATATCTTTATTGGGTTAACCAAGAAACTTTGCAAATGCAGACTCATGGTGTCACCACTCCTTCCACTTCCAAACTTTAAAACTTGTGCATCACTCTGTGATGTTTTGGTTGGCCTGAGAAAGGTATTGTTGCAATAAGAATTTTGGAATTTTCTTACAGGCTAACATGGCTACCATTACAATTTATTTTGCATTGTTTTTAAGTGTGCTAATGACAGTCCTTGTGTTCAGATTTCCTATGATCACAGCCCCCAGTTCCCCCAAAGCAGGGTTGCAATGAAATACAGCACTATATCATTGAATCAGATATGCTTAGCTTCAGCAAGATGGTGGCTTCTTGTGCCTTCAGACCACACCCAGGGCACAACATGAGTCCCCAATCCAATTGTCATCAAGTAATCACTTGAGGGATAGGCTTTTTAAGGTTCCGCATGAAAACTGCAAACACATGGCTGATTTTTGAACAATGCAAATATGTTTTTATTACATACTATCTTTCTGTATGCATCAATTTGTCTGGGCCTCCTTATTTCCTAGGGGACAACCCAAGACCATTTGTTAGAATAAATGACAGATGCACAGAGAGCTCAAAGAGAATAAAGGAAAATGTTAATTGTTGCGTGAGCCTTCCCCTCTCCCCATTTTAATAAGTCAATTGACTTATATGCACCAGAGAATCTTTGCTTTTAAGTGAATAGCACGCTTTGGAGCAGATGAAAGAGATTAAAATATCTATCTTTTGGAAATTGCATGTCCTGTTTTTTGAGAACTTCAAATATCCACCCACACTGAGACCAGCATGGAAACATCTGAACTTTATTCCATCAAATATTGTAAATTCAAGCACTTTTAAATAACTATTCAAGGGATTCCTCCCTGCCCCCATATGCAGTGTCTTTTGTTTTTCAAATGTTTTTTCTGTATTCTGCGAAAAGAGAAAAAGCTGGTTTGAAGGAAGACAGATGGGCCAAACACGTGGTAGTTGTTCGTGGGTTCAGAATCCACCATGTTGAAAGGTCACAAATGTTACTTATTAGCCATATGACTTTCATGAGCAGTAAAAATGAACCACCAGCTCTCAAAGGGAATCTTCCAAAGACAAGAAGCATTCTGTTTAATTACGGGTGGCCACTTAGTATGCATGGAAAGAGAAAAGAATGTATAAATGAAACAGGATGGCGTAAATAGTGGTGTATATGGGCAAGCTGTCTGATGCATTGTGATGTGCATCTTGTCCAGGTCATTAGGCTGCAGCAACTGAAACTGATCCACCACACTCAGATGGTATGCCGGACACATGGACAGATTCTGCAATAACAATGGCATCAATATCATTTTGGTGGTGAGCAACCTCATGCTCAAAGTGTGCGGCAAACTGATTGCCTGCAAGTCACATCATGTTCATTGTGCTGATGGTAGGTAACTCAGGCTCACTGGATTGCCTTAAGCAGAAGATCTTTATTCTATGACACTGTCCCAAAGGAAGGGCTGACTTGCAATTCTTGGTTCAGCACGACTTTAGCTACAAAAAGTAACACCTGCCAGTGCTTGGTTTAAGAGCTTAGTTCACACGCGTTCTTCCCTTGGCGACTTGCGTGTGTGAATTAATCTCAAATCATAGCAACAACTTTCATATCACATAGTGTCATCGCAAAGCCAATGCTTTTCAATGGGTCAGTTGATCATTAAGTAGCAATGAGAAATCCAGTGGTACCAATGCATGACTGACCTTGCTCTAATGGCCTCTTAAGATGGCAAGAAAAATCCCACAAGTACTTTAAGCAATGAGTGTTATACTCAGCACTGGCGGAGCTTCATTCTCCGGCACCAGGGGTGGAGAGCAGGTGGGGTCGGGGCTGGTGCTCGTTCTGGGGGCGTGGTGCGCTGCCCGTAGGGGTGGGCGAGCGTTCTGGGGGTGGGGCATCCAGTGCAGGCAGGGGGGCAGCCACCATGGTGTCCTCGGGATCGCGCTGCCCGGGGCGGAGCGCCCCCTACGCCCCTCCCTTGCAATGCCCCTGATGGAAAAATGCAAAAATGGTTGGGCAGAGGTAAAAGTGGACCCAACAATGGATGTGACTCTTACCTTTGTACAATAGGCTACATTTCAGCCATGCAAAAGTTTCCACACCCATATCTCTTCATCCTCCACCCAGCAGGCAAGAGGAATGATCAGTTCATAGACACATCCCAGTCAGGCAAAAGTACTGAATGAGGGAGGAGAAAATGCCCAGGAGGGGGCATGGCCTCTTATCCAATTCTATTCATCTATCTGCTTCCCAAATTGTAAAACATGGTTTTCTATTTGCATGCCAAAGTTTTTATATCATTATGACAAGCATCAAGTCTTCCACCAGGCTGGCTGGAACTGACATTTGGCTCATTCTTTCCAAGAACTTTAAGTCCATTGGTGGTTGTTCCATCCGGCTGCATCTGAAAGAGAGGTGGCAAAGTAAGGTACACTCTATAGATTAGTTTGGAACAACAGCCATTTGACTCATCTTCTTCCAGAATGGTCTAAATTGAAATCCACCCACCTGGCTTCATCCAAGGCACAGGTGAGACCATTGACAAGATACCATTTTGACTCCTTCATTTCCAGATCTGTCTCTCAACGCAGTGACCATGGAAGAACCTCACTTCCATTTATTTCCCTCCCCATCCCTTTTGAATCATGCCTACTAGATTGTAAACCATTAATTTAAGCTGTGAAGTATCTTGAGTGCACTGCAGAAAGGCAGCTTATATAAATGTAGCAAATAAATTTCAAATATAGGCCAATTGTGCTTCTAATAGATCTCTGGGAAGGAAAGCAGTTTGCTAAGAAATCACTTTGAGTTTGTTGAGTACATATCCTCACATAAGATCCTTTTAAATGCTTGAAGACTGTCAATTACACACACACGTCCTGTCCCCCCCACAGTGCTATGCCAAATTGTGTCCTCCAATTTCTTGACACCCACCCACCCACCCACCCGCTAAAAAGAAGCTCTGTGTTGCTGCCTCAGTCTCAGGGTGTTTTAGAATTTCATTAGAATTGGGGGTGGGGGTAGAGTGTTTGCTTTTCTGTTGAATGTTTCTCCAGTGCTCTGCAGCTTCCCCGCTCAGGAGTGTTTCACCAAAACTTTCTCTCATCTTTAATAATTTTCAGATGAAATTTCTTTTCTCATCTATTGATGGAGAGTAGTTGAAGAGGGAAAAAAATAGAGAATACATTTTCAGTAGTTTCCTGGCCCTCCCTTCCACAGCTGGTTTGCCACTGATACATTGAATTGCCCCACTACCTTTGCCTATCTGCCTGTCTTTCTACTGACACCCATGCCAACTCCCTCCTCCTCCTCCTTAAGCTGCATATTATGTTTGTAGAACTCAGCCAGGAAGAGGATGGGGACAATATTAAAATTAGCTGGCTCTGCCTGTCATTGGCTTTGGCTCCACCTATTGTTTGGGCTCACTGACTTCCACCCTACCAGCCCAAATGGGCCCCTGCCACCGCTGCTTATCCCCCCCCCCACTCCAGACCTGGTAACCCTACCTCTGTGAAGGCTGAGGCTCCTCCTCATTTGCTACCATTTGCATCAGAGCCTCCTGTAATACCACCTCTTCCCCTATAACCACCTTGATGACTTAATATGTATTTTCAGTCACTGTCTTATCAAATATGTCTCCTTTCCCTAAGTTGCTTAATTTCTTCTGCAATTCTACCTTCTCACCTAAGGCGGTTGCACGTTTTGGGATACACAAACAGTGGCATTCTGGGATAGGATCTCTGCGAGCCATTGCCCAAACAATATGTGCATGCAGCACATTTCTGAAAAGCAGTCGGTGCAAACAGAGCCTTTAGGGAAGACTGATCCATTTGCCACCATTTGCGTGTTCAGACCCAGAGACCTTCCCCCTAAATAAATTCACACTTGACTCAAATTTTAGTTTGGTTTTTGGCAGAATTTAGGCCACAACTTTATTGATTACAGAAAGTGAGTGGTTGCATAGGCTCTGGTTTGACTAGCTCCCTGCACCCTTGCAGGTAGCGCTGACCCAGGGCACCAGTATAGGTCAGCCAAGGGTGAACACCTGGATAGGCGGAAAGCCGGGAACAGGCTATGCCCGCCCCCCGGATGTCCCCCTGGACTCAAGGGTTGACCAAACCATTTGAGTCCCTGGATTCCTTTAACGGAATACCCTTCACAAAGTGATGGTGAGAGCGTTCTCCCATCCCTATCACCTGAACCAGTGCCTATCCGCAACCTTACAAGTTGTGATGATTTGCTACGCGGCAGGAGAAACCCAAATGGCAACAGCCAATCAGCCAAGTGGGGAAAATTCCTGCCGTGCCCCTGTCCCAATGACAGACGACACACGACCGCATAGCAAGGTCAAGCACAAAAGCCCTAAAAGTAGGGAGAGGTGGGTGGGTGTTCCGAATGCACATGCCGAAAGAGGAAGCTCTGGGTCATGTGCATGGGTATATATAGGTCCCTCGATCCGTTTGGATTGCACCCCATTGGCCAGATTGAACCCAACATTGAGGGACCTACCAATCAGGTGTTGTGGCTGACCAATCTTACCCACCCACAACATAGGGGGTCAGTCTCCAGGTCTCACCGCAACACGTGCCCCCTTTTAGGGAGGACACGATTAATCTTAACAGCCAAGGGATTTGAAATAATGATTGTCTCAGATAGCTTCTATTCTTGCATGAAAAGAGAGTGCGGGGAGCACTCTTGCGTGAAAAGAGAGTGTGTGGGGACTGTCATACAGTGGTTCTGCTCCTTCCTCCTGGGCCATGTTCAGAAAGTGGTGGTGGGGGATGAGTGTTCAGACCCCTGGGCTCTCATTTGTGGGGTGTCTCAGGGTTCTGTCCTCTCCCCCATGCTTTTTAACATCTACATGCAGCCGCTGGGAGAGATCATCAGGGGGTTTGGGCTGGGTGTTCATCAGTATGCGGATGACACCCAACTCTATCTCTCCTTTAAATCAGAACCAGTGAAGGCAGTGAATGTCCTGTGTGAGTGCCTGGAGGCGGTTGGAGGATGGATGGCGGCTAACAGATTGAGGTTGAATCCTGACAAGACAGAAGTACTGTTTTTGGGGGACGGGGCGGGCGGGTGTGGGGGACTCCCTGGTCCTGAATGGGATAACTGTGCCCTTGAAGGACCAGGTGTGCAGCCTGGGAGTCATTTTGGATGCACAGCTGTCCATGGAGGCAAAGGTTAATTCTGTGTCCAGGGGTGCTGTCTACCAGCTCCATCTGGTACGCAGGCTGAGACCCTACCAGCCCGCAGACTGTCTCACCGGAGTGGTGCATGCTCTAGTTATCTCCTGCTTGGACTACTGCAATGCGCTCTATGTGGGGCTACCTTTGAAGGTGACCCAGAAACTGCAATTAATCCAGAATGCGGCAGCTAGACTGGTGACTGGGAACGGCCGCCGAGACCACATAACACCGGTCCTAAGAGATCTACATTGGCTCCCAATACGTTTCCGAGCACAATTCAAAGTGTTGGTGCTGACCTTTAAAGCCCTAAACGGCCTCGGTCCTATATACCTGAAGGAGCATCTCCACCCCCATTGTTCAGCCCGGACACTGAGATCCAGCACCGAGGGCCTTCTGGTGGTTCCCTCACTGCGAGAAGCAAAGCTACAGGGAACCAGGCAGAGGGCCTTCTCGGTTGTGGCGCCCGCCCTGTGGAACGCCCTCCCATCAGAGGTCAAGGAGATAAACAACTACCTGACATTTAGAAAACACCTAAAGGCAGCCCTGTTTAGGGAAGTTTTTAATTTGTGATATTTTAATGTATTTTGGTATTTGTTGGAAGCCACCCAGAGTGGCGAGGGAAACCCAGCCAGATGGGCGGGGTAATAATAATAATAATAACAACAACAACAACAACAACAACAACAACAACAACCCAGTCACTGTAGGAAGAAGCCATAGAGATCTGCATGGTCTGCATAAGCAATGTACCTCAAGCATTTTAGAAGCCTTACAGAGGATAGGTCCATATTTCTAAAATTCATATTCAGCAAAACAGCCCCCTCCATTTAGATTTCAGATGGACTGCCATATGGTTGTTGTATTATATGCTCCACAAACCATTTCTTCAAAGTCTTGGAAGGAATCAAAGTTCACCAAACTGTGGCCAGCCTCACATAAACAATACAGCTGATATGAAGAAGTTTTCCAAGCATTCATGGCAGTGATCAAGCTTTTCCCTATTCTATTAGTTACCACGAGGTTGCTGAAAAGGTCAGGCTATTGCAAGGGTAGCCAACACAGTGCTCTCCAGAAGATGTTGGACTACAGCTTGAATCACCCCTGGCCTATGGCCACGCTGGCTGGATCTGATGGGAGTCCTCCAGCATTCGGAGGGCACCCTGTCAGCTGCCCCTAGGCTATTGTGTAATGCTTCTCCACTGTGTAATTGGTTTAACAACATAATATGCCAGCCCTTCTTTTCTGCAGAGCAACAATAGCTGTTCTAAAACTTGTTTCTGCTATATTCCAGGAGTGGTCAGCCGTCTAATCTGCCACTCCCCAGCATCCCCCCCCCAGACTTACCAAGACCCCACTGATTTTGGAAATGGCAGAGAAAAGAAAGTTAATGTAGACAGAGCAATGGAATGAGTGGAGCCCAGCACCCTGATGGGGATGCAGATTGTGCACTCCCAGTTATTGGATCAATCATTTGATGTGATTGAAATGGACCGGCTTATGGCATATGGCAGTGTGTGGTTGAGAGGATGTCCACACCTACACCTTTGACTTAGCCATAGGTGAATGTGACTCTCAGGCCAAAAAAAGAATAGCCACTCCTGTTATAGCCATTACATTGCTCCTGCAACTATGCAATTTTTCTACTCAACCAAGTAAAATCACAGTTGCTGTTATGAAATACCTGCAATAAATAAAATCCTTACTTCAGCCTGCTGGTTGGGGATCGGATGTTTGAATGCTTGCTGCAGATGAAAAGAAGATACAACCAACCTCCTGCTCATACAAAGCAGCAGGTCAATCGTTAGCCTGGTCCTGGTCCAAAAGATCTACTTTTTTTGAGCATACGTGAAGTTTTTAAAGTGGGAGAAGAGTGCAATTAATCCCCCATGAGGCGGTACAGTCCACCAAGAAACACATAATATGGGTTTGTTCAGGGGTCAGCAAACTTTTTCAGCAGGGGGCCGGTCCACTGTTCCTCAGACCTTGTGGGGGGCCGGACTGTATTTTTTAAAAAAATATGAACGAATTCCTATGCCCCACATATAACCCAGAGATGCATTTTAAATAAAAGGACACATTCTACTCATGTAAAAACATGCTGATTCCCGGACCGTCCGCGGGCCGGATTTAGAAGGCAATTGGGCCGCATCTGGCCCCCGGGCCTTAGTTTGGGGACCCCTGGGTTTGTTGAATGTGTTTAGTCTCTGAGCATTCCAAAATGGCCCTTTTCAAAGATGTTGCCCATGAGAGGACAATCTCTTGCTTTTTACTGAGATATAATGGGTTCTATCCAATGCTAGCCCTATAAAGAGCAGACCCACTGAGGTTAATGAACATACCTAACTTAGGTACCTTCATTTCAATGGGTCTATCCTGGGTATGGAAGTAAGAGCTGGACCATAAAGAAGGCTGATCGCCGAAGAATTGATGCTTTTGAATTATGGTGCTGGAGGAGACTCTTGAGAGTCCCATGGACTGCAAGAAGATCAAACCTATCCATTCTTAAGGAAATCAGCCCTGAGTGCTCACTGGAAGGACAGATCCTGAAGCTGAGGCTCCAATACTTTGGCCACCTCATGAGAAGAGAAGACACCTTGGAAAGGACTCTGATGTTGGGAAAGATGGAGGGCACAAGGAGAAGGGGACGACAGAGGATGAGATGGTTGGATAGTGTTCTCGAAGCCACCAACATGAGTCTGACCAAACTGCGGGAGGCAGTGGAAGACAGGAGTGCCTGGCGTGCTCTGGTCCATGGGGTCACAAAGAGTTGGACACGACTGAACAACTAAACAACAACAATCCAGGGTAGGATGAGAACTGGGTACAACCTGTTTAAAAGCATGTGTTATGTTCTATTTCCGTACCCCCAGTCTCATTCCCACCCATCTGTCTTCCCAGAAAAATATCTATCTTTTCTACTGAATTGATTTCAAAACATATTTCCCATGGAACTTGCTGTTCCTCAATAAACAAATGAATGTGCTGTGTTGATACAGATATTTACATGATTCACTGTACTTAAGCACAGTTAGCCATTAAGTTATTAACTCACAAGAAAAACCACGGGGAAAATATCAGCTTGTCAAAAGGCTAGTCTCTTGATATAATGAATTTAGGAAGTGATGCATTGTTCAAAGAAAATGCAGGTACCCTTGACCAGCTGGAGAAACACAAGACAGGTATGGATGACTCTAAGAGATTGGGGTGACCTGCATCCTCAAAGGTGGTAGGGAGACGGGAATATCAGCAAGCACAGCCTGTCATGTCATATTACTACAGAACCAAAAAAGCACTGTAGCAGAAATTCCCTCTCCTTCCTATTAAAGGGAACAGACATTCTGTTTGTGACTGTATCCAGCCAGCCTAGGTACGGTTCAGTGGTCTATGGGAGTGTGACTGCATAACTGCACATCCTGAGGTGCTAAGAAAACATGGAAGCTTGGGGAAATGCCTGCTTACATAAAGCACTGTATGTGCTGCAGAGCTACTGTATCCTTCAGGTGTCCACAATACAATTTGGTCAATGCTAGATCCACAAGTCTTCCATATGAGGAGGTGCAGTGGATTCTGGGGGAAACTGATTCTGAACACTGTGGGCCAGTTTCAGGGTAGTCAATGTGGTGCTCATCATATTTTTTTAGACTACAACTCCCATCAGCCTCAGCAGCATGACCAATGGCCACGGATGATGAGAGTCAAATCAACAATATCTGAAAGGCACCAACTTTGGCTCTCCCTGTCCTAGTGTCAGGTAGGTAGCCGTGTTGGTCTGACACAGTAAAAAAAAATTAAATAAATATAAAAAATTGTCCAGTAGACCTGACCTAGTGTGTACTTGTCTTTTCTGTTGTCATAAACACTATAAAAGGGAAGCACTTCTTAAGCACTTGGGGAGGAAGGAATTCAGTACAGCACAAAATGTGCAATTCTTTTTCTTAGAAAAATGATTATTTTCACTATAGTTATCCCAGAGATATGAGATGGGGAAGGTGGATTCCATCTGGATCCTGAACCACAATTTAGCTACTGCTGCTCTAGTGTCTATTCTGCTCTTGTAGCAATTGTCCCTGACTCCGAAAGCCTTCACCCCCAATTTCTGGAACTAATGTTGCGTTCTTTCTTTGGCTCAAAGTTAAGGGTGGCCTGGGGGGGGGGGTTAATTGTGTGGCAATGTCCCTCCTTCCCACATAATCAAGACTCGTGACACAGAGTTTAAGATTTAATTGGGTGGTTAAGGCCACAACTTTATTGATAAGCATGTTGAGCGGAATTGGCTTAGGCGTTGGAACCTAACAGACTATATCCGACTCCAACCCGTGTGTTGGAGTCCTTGAGAAGTTAACCACCAGAAAGGAGCCCCGCGATGTAGATCTACTAGAGCTCCTCCTGTGGCCACCGAAGGGGCGTGCCCTACGGCCCAGGCAACTCCAGGCTCAGGACCAAGCAACGCCCCCGGAATCCTTTAACGGAATTACTTCTCCAAAATTGGGCAGCCGTTGACGTAATCTGCCCCTCCTCCTTTATTGTTATGCAAATTTCCAACGCCTAACCGCCACTCGAGCCCCCCTAGGCTCGCCGCCAATCCGCTCGCATGCCTCAACCAATAATTTAAGATTAATTGGATTATTTAGGGACTTCGCATACTATTTAAGGGGCCGTGATCCTCCTCTCTTATTCACCTAATTAAATTCTCTAACACGTAACCAATCTTTGATTCCCATTATTACGTTCTCGAGCCAAACATCATTCCCCCTGGGCGACAGATGAACACCATCGTAACGATAAAGGGCTGCTTCGCTCTGTTTTAAAGTTGGATGCGAAATGGCACGTCCATTCAAGGACAGGACTCTGCGGATCACGAAGGAATTCAGGAGCCGTCTGGCTCGGTTCAGGGCAACGTCCATCGCGCCAACTGCGCCTCTCAAGCAAGGAGGACCAAGGCAGCGTCATCCTCGGGCAGGTGTCCAAAAGGGTATCAAAGTCTCTGAATATTTGCAATTTTAAGTCCATGGCATTGCGATAGGCAAGGTCATTCTCTCCAAGCTGGACCACCAGTAGGTCAGGGTAGCCGAGCGAAGCAGCCCGATTTTGTATTGCCGGC